>NC_091135.1:3866047-4198190 GCF_041381155.1 Argopecten irradians
TGTCACATACAACACCAATCTTCGACTACACTGATCTAATCTTTAGAAATGTACCAAACTCCAAAATTTAATCTTCCGTAAAAATAATTCCAGCACTAATTGAAACGAAAATAATTCAAATTTAGAATTCCTTGCACGTTCATTTCATTGCCAGTCATTAGTTAAATGAGACGCTCTAACTGTCACTCTTATAGCCTGTTTCAATAATTCAAATCGAAAAATAACACAAAACTCGGATAACATCTACGCAATCTAATTTGTGTATTTGTTTTCCAACCAACCTTATATCACAACAATCATTAACTCTCGAGTTTAGAACATAAATGATATTATATTGTCCAGGGTCAATCTGTACAACCTTATTATAGAGAGACAAGTGAACACAATATTATACTGTCCAGGGTCTATCTGTACAACCTTATTATAGAGAGACAAGTGAACACAATATTATACTGTCCAGGGTCTATCTGTACAACCTTATTATAGAGAGACAAGTGAACACAATATTATACTGTCCAGGGTCTATCTGTACAACCTTATTATAGAGAGACAAGTGAACACAATATTATACTGTCCAGGGTCTATCTGTACAACCTTATTATAGAGAGACAAGTGAACACAATATTATACTGTCCAGGGTCTATCTGTACAACCTTATTATAGAGAGACAAGTGAACACAATATTATACTGTCCAGGGTCTATCTGTACAACCTTATTATAGAGAGACAAGTGAACACAATATTATACTGTCCAGGGTCTATCTGTACAAACTTATTATAGAGAGACAAGTGAACACAATATTATACTGTCCAGGGTCTATCTGTACAACCTTATTATAGAGAGACAAGTGAACACAATATTATACTGTCCAGGGTCTATCTGTACAACCTTATTATAGAGAGACAAGTGAACACGATATTATACTGTCCAGGGTCTATCTGTACAACCTTATTATAGAGAGACAAGTGAACACAATATTATACTGTCCAGGGTCTATCTGTACAACCTTATTATAGAGAGTGACAAGTGAACACAATATTATACTGTCCAGGGTCTATCTGTACAACCTTATTATAGAGAGACAAGTGAACACAATATTATACTGTCCAGGGTCTATCTGTACAACCTTATTATAGAGAGACAAGTGAACACAATATTATACTGTCCAGGGTCTATCTGTACAAACTTATTATAGAGAGACAAGTGAACACGATATTATACTGTCCAGGGTCTATCTGTACAACCTTATTATAGAGAGACAAGTGAACACAATATTATACTGTCCAGGTTCTATCTGTACAACCTTATTATAGAGAGACAAGTGAACACAATATTATACTGTCCAGGGTCTATCTGTACAACCTTATTATAGAGAGACAAGTGAACACAATATTATACTGTCCAGGGTCTATCTGTACAAACTTATTATAGAGAGACAAGTGAACACAATATTATACTGTCCAGGGTCTATCTGTACAACCTTATTATAGAGAGACAAGTGAACACAATATTATACTGTCCGGGGTCTATCTGTACAACCTTATTATAGAGAGACAAGTGAACACAATATTATACTGTCCAGGGTCTATCTGTACAACCTTATTATAGAGAGACAAGTGAACACAATATTATACTGTCCAGGGTCTATCTGTACAACCTTATTATAGAGAGACAAGTGAACACAATATTATACTGTCCAGGGTCTATCTGTACAACCTTATTATAGAGAGACAAGTGAACACAATTATTATAGAGACAATGTACTGTCCAGGGTCTATCTGTACAAACCTTATTATAGAGAGACAAGTGAACACAATATTATACTGTCCAGGGTCTATCTGTACAACCTTATTATAGAGAGACAAGTGAACACAATATTATACTGTCCGGGGTCTATCTGTACAACCTTATTATAGAGAGACAAGTGAACACAATATTATACTGTCCAGGGTCTATCTGTACAACCTTATTATAGAGAGACAATTGAACACAATATTATACTGTCCAGGGTCTATCTGTACAACCTTATTATAGAGAGACAAGTGAACACAATATTATACTGTCCAGGGTCTATCTGTACAACCTTATTATAGAGAGACAAGTGAACACAATATTATACTGTCCAGGGTCTATCTGTACAACCTTATTATAGAGAGACAAGTGAACACAATATTATACTGTCCAGGGTCTATCTGTACAACCTTATTATAGAGAGACACCAGGGTCTATCTGTACAACCTTATTATAGAGAGACAAGTGAACACAATATTATACTGTCCAGGGTCTATCTGTACAACCTTATTATAGAGAGACAAGTGAACACAATATTATACTGTCCAGGGTCTATCTGTACAACCTTATTATAGAGAGACAAGTGAACACAATATTATACTGTCCAGGGTCTATCTGTACAACCTTATTATAGAGAGACAAGTGAACACAATATTATACTGTCCAGGGTCTATCTGTACAACCTTATTATAGAGAGACACCAGGGTCTATCTGTACAACCTTATTATAGAGAGACAAGTGAACACAATATTATACTGTCCAGGGTCTATCTGTACAAACTTATTATAGAGAGACAAGTGAACACAATATTATACTGTCCAGGGTCTATCTGTACAACCTTATTATAGAGAGACAAGTGAACACAATATTATACTGTCCAGGGTCTATCTGTACAACCTTATTATAGAGAGACAAGTGAACACAATATTATACTGTCCAGGGTCTATCTGTACAACCTTATTATAGAGAGACACCAGGGTCTATCTGTACAACCTTATTATAGAGAGACAAGTGAACACAATATTATACTGTCCAGGGTCTATCTGTACAACCTTATTATAGAGAGACAAGTGAACACAATATTATACTGTCCAGGGTCTATCTGTACAACCTTATTATAGAGAGACAAGTGTCTATCTGTACAAACTTATTATAGAGAGACAAGTGAACACAATATTATACTGTCCAGGGTCTATCTGTACAACCTTATTATAGAGAGACAAGTGAACACGATATTATACTGTCCAGGGTCTATCTGTACAACCTTATTATAGAGAGACAAGTGAACACAATATTATACTGTCCGGGGTCTATCTGTACAACCTTAAATTATTATAGAGAGACAAGTGAACACGATATTATACTGTCCAGGGTCTATCTGTACAACCTTATTATAGAGAGACAAGTGAACACAATATTATACTGTCCAGGGTCTATATGTACTCAAACAGCCTAGAGAGACACTTTTATAGACAAGGAGGTCATGACCATATGTCTCAAAACACAATCATACAAAAACACCAAGCCGCTATCTCAGTAAATATGGTGGTAATACAGTCATCATCTCCGACATTTTGCCATTTGGTTTCAGTGCATTTTCTGTATATTTCTGGCTTTATGGAGTTAAAACCAGCAGTCTTCATTGGGAAATATATTAACATACAAAGAGGCTCCCTAAGGACACTAGTGTGTTCCTTGGCATCCTGTATACAAAAATAGTCAATGATGAAAAATTCTATTAAAGATGGTTGCCCCTGGCAACATGGGGGAGACAAAATGGCAGCTGGTGGAGACAGAGTATGATAGCTGTAGAACAATTATCTGTGGTCTGTTTATAATTGGTCACAACCTCGACCCTCCGTACTGTAACAGTTATACCATCAATGGAAATGTTTTACCCTTTTTTATAGTCATTACAGGGGCTCTTTACGATGAGAAGATTGGATGGCCACGAAAAAATATTAATGGAATACTTGAGTTTTACTAAATTTGCAAAACTACGAGTGGCAGCAGAATAAGCTGTATAGTTTCTGGAAAAATACCTGAAAACATTTACTTTGTTTCCTGCTTTAGTACATTCATATGCAGATTTGTGAGGTGTTTAGATGTATATTGGCCGGGTTAAGTAACACAGGTTTTGTTGGATTCATGAGCTTACCTCCCTTTGTTTGTGCAGAGTTTTCAAACTAATTTTGTGGATTAATGTTATTTCTTCCTGGCTTGACCAAAATAATGCTGCTTAATTTTACCTCTGGTATTGGGTGCTGTCTAGTGCTATAGCTGTAATGTACCTTAAAGCCGTGTGAGACTGATGTTCAGGCTGACCGACACACCCATCAATTACATACAATTAGGCTGGGATAGCAGTGTCGACTTCACAATTGATGGATTAAAACATCCGCCACCAATCCCACTAGGAACACACAGAACCAGTCATACAACATACTCCATAACGGACCTGAACAAGCTTCTTGTATCACAGAACCAAGACGATAATCAGTTTCTAAATAAAATAAACCAAATATAATAGTGATACGTCATGTCCTCCACACAGAGGGAACAGGACCGGACATGGAGGGATAATAATCTGTTTTTGGATTGATTACAAAAGGCACACAAGATCTCCATCACTTGATTATATCTAAGGTCAAAATAGGTCACACTGTCCATCAGTAAATAATGCCAAAATCAGAAATCTTTTGTTTTAGTTATACTTTCCTGACACCAGTAGCTTGCAGATGTCCCATTTAAATTTAAATTGCCTTTGAAAAGGGCTGATAAAACCATACGGCGGCAGAAACTAATGCTACAAGACTTTCACACATAGAATGATGCTACTTTGTTTCTTTCAGATTTGGACCTTTAGTTTTAGTTTTTAGTGGGTTTTAACTTTTATTGCCACCAGAAGAAACACTGGTGATTTCATCCTTAAACTTCATTTATATTGGAGGCTTAGAGACTAACTCCACACAAGGAAGTTACACACAACAACAATTCAATACAGAAAATTGTTTTATTTTGATTCCTTCTGGTGTTTAGATTCTTCTGCAATGACGAGGCTCAAAAATTAAATTTGAAATGTCATCCTCTGCTGTTCGTAAATAATTAGTACCTTTAAATAGCCAACGTTTCTAATCAATATTGATTAATTGTATATGATGATGATTTTAATGTAACTTTCAATCCCATTTTGATTCTTCCTCCAAGTTACATCGATCCCAACCCTCTTATTCGATGACCTGAAAATTACCAAACTGAAAATAAATTGACATTCGCACGATAAATCTAACAAAAAATTGATGGTTATTTAGATCAGCGATTCCGAATCTCACTGCCAATTTGATGCAAGACTCTTCAGAAAAGAAATTATCTCGCTGGTCTTTTGTCCTATCGGGCTGTCTCGGTGGTGGGGCGGGAGTGAGAGCGAACAATTTCACTCTAATGGAGATCAATGCTCCAGACTTGTCCCCAGGTTAAACACCATCCAATTCATTTAATTTAAATGAGAGGAAAAAAACTGTTACTATGGCAACTTATTTGTGTTTGGTTTCTGTATAATGATACAGATAGTTATGGATTAAAGCACTGGTACAACTAAAGTACAGTTACCAAAACTTTATACTTCGGTGCTGAAGCTGAATTTCAATATTGGCAAAATTCTTAAACAGATTTAAGGTTCTGTAAGGATCCATAGGGGCCTAATCAACAATTTTCTGTTTTAATTATCAATAAAAAATTTCTTGATCTGGTATTATGAGACATGATTAAACTTATACTTTGTCAAAATTAATATCAAGATGGCACTGGTATAAGGAGGATGAGATTATTGATAAAGAAAATTGAATTTTTATCATTTATACATTCTTACACATGTAATACAATACAAAGTTTCACTGACTTTATAGTGCAGTAGTTTAGGATAAATTGATTGTAAATTTCTAAATAAACTTCTATTTTAATTGTGATGGTGCTTTTTCATATGTCATTAACTTTTTTCACCCCTATGTAACTTTAGTAGACTCTACCATCCATTAATCTGGATGGGTCCATTATGGACTGCAGTGGTAGAAAGGTTAATTCTACATCATTTGATGTCATTCTTTCATCTTTACAGAGTAAAATTTGTCAACGTTACAGAAGGCTTTAAAACATATTACTGTGCTTGTTTTAAAACCAGGCTACAGAAGGTCTATCAGAAATTGTCTACATGTGGCTGGGAAGAAGGTGGCGTTTTAACAAGGTGATAGAACGGTCTATGGTATAAAAATCACCAATAAAACTGAGGTAACAAATCACTGCGAGGTAATCCTTTAACTAGCTATCAATCAGAGACTACTAAACACACTTAGAGTACGAACAGTAGACATGTACGACCTGGCAAAGTAAGATAATTTACATTACAACTGTATGTGGTGCCGCTCTCCTTCAGGACAATCTAATTTAACAACAAACCCTCGGAATCACACAGAAAAATACATTTAATCAATTTAACAGCACACTGTGTATCACAGATTTTTATCGAAGAAAGAAAATACCAAAATCTCAGCTCCAGCTTCTGGAAACCCACAACCTGCTACATATAACAATACAATAACATAATGTGTGTTTCGCCACACCTTAAAGCACAAGAAGACACTTGGAATAAAGTTCAAACTTAAGTCATCACATACTTCGTTTTTGTCTCAACAGTATGACTCACAAATGGTGAACCAAGATGAACTAGTTTTGTCACATTGATGTAAACGGCACTGGAGTGAGCCGCTACTTATAGTCCACCAGGACTACGACAGACAGACAGACAGCCCAGACAGACAGACAGCCAGTGTACTAACAGTCCCAGACAGACAGCCCAGACAGACAGACAGCCGGTGTACTAACAGTCCCAGACAGACAGACAGACAGCCCAGACAGACAGACAGCCGGTGTACTAACAGTCCCAGACAGACAGATAGCCGGTGTACTAACAGTCCCAGACAGACAGACAGCCGGTGTACTAACAGTCCCAGACAGACAGACAGACAGACAGCCCAGACAGACAGACAGCCGGTGTACTAACAGTATCAGACAGACAGACAGCCGGTGTACTAACAGTCCGAGATAGACAGACAGACAGCCCAGACAGACAGCCGGTGTACTAACAGTCCCAGACAGACAGATAGCCGGTGTACTAACAGTCCCAGACAGACAGACAGCCAGTGTACTAACAGTCCCAGACAGACAGACAGCCGGTGTACTAACAGTCCCAGACAGACCTCATTAACACTATATACAATTTCATGTTCAGTTTCCACACATCAATCAATCTGATCACAAATCCAGTTTTTTTTGTGGAGAGTTGGTAAAATGTTGGATCTTTACCTTCTCGCTGTCTTCAAGTCTGTTGACAAGATTGGGGAAATATAATGCAGCTGATAAAGTGTATCCAATTCTCTACCTATATGCATGTAGACATATTTTTTAAGCCAGAAAGATTTAGGATATAGGTAAGGCAAATTTCTATTTGATTTTTGCATCTGAAAATAATTTTTCTTATTGTATTTTTTGTTTGGTTTCAGGTTGGTTTCCAGTACTGATGGACTAAAATAAAATCTTATAAATGGCTCTCTTCTTTTTCTTTCCATAGACTAATGAGGAAAACATTAAGAGAAATAAACATTGAATCTGTGCACAATATGACTTTCATAGGATTTTTCAAAATTTTGGCTGAAATGCTTTTTGCATATCTTTATAAAAATATTTTCAACTTTGATTTATATTGTAAAACTATATGAACATGCAGCTTGCCATTTATTCGTGTTTTTTTTTTTTTTAAGTTTAATGAAATAAAAATATAGTGTTTTTTTAAATACTTTAAACAGCATAGATTGACATGTACACGTATATATATATATATATATCTATATGTATATAATGCTTGGTTCTATAAGCTATACAAGAGGCACAATGGGCCTGTAGTACCATTCCTACTTATCTGATCTAGACAACAAGGTGAAAATGTTTCCACTAAATTTACATCAACGAAGCCATCTTTGAATTCCAATAAAGCACTTAGTCAGGGCAGCAGTGTAACCATGGTGACAGCCAATCAAAACACAGGAACAACACAATAAATTTAAAAAAAAGACACCAGAACATTGGGCATAAAGGTTACCCATAAGACAATTGATTTAGCAGAAATATGTTGTTTTTTAAAGAAAGCCATAAAAGCAATGGAAGGAATTATTGCTTAGCAGAGAGAGATAATGATTCAACCAACGATTTAAAACAGTCATTGTAGCTTTCAAAACTATATTTTGATGCAGTTGAAAACAATAAATATGTTTCATATTTCTGCCAATATGTCCAGATGGATGGCCAGCTCAAGTGAAAGCTTTTTGTTTTCCCTGCTAGTTATTATCACCTGAGCACATCCCCTATTCTTCAGCTGAATATCAATAAGCACCAGGCTCACTACAAGTCAAATATATCAGCTATTTTTACACTGGATCTTCTAAAGGAAACTTTACGGCCTTTAATTCAATTGTGAGCATGTGAGTTACAGGACAATGACTTCCTGTCCTTATTAGCTACTGATACAATTAACCTATCAAGCCCAATTATAGGGCCATACAGAAATGTCTCAAAGATGAGAATTTGAATAAATTAAGAAGCTGTTTGATTGGATGGTTTATTGTATCCACTAAGTTATAGCTAAGTTGATTTATGGGTGACCTCCTGTGTATGTGTTTTGTTTTAAGTATGAAGTGCATGATTTGGGAGACTGCAGTATGCTTCTGTTATGTCTCTTTGTAACAGGGGAAGGAACTCTTGTCTTTTTATAGTGTAATCTCACTGAAGCAAGCTGCCAGAGACAAATGATAAACACATCCCACCTGGTCACACTATTATATTGAACACAGGCTAACCATACACCACACTCCATTTATGCTGAGCTCTAAGTAGGAGCAGAAACTACAACTTTAATAGACTATGGCGTGTCTTGGCCAGGGACAACCATCAGGGACTTTCACATAGATTACATATCTGTAACATTAACCTAAAACACATCAACAGAGAAATATATATGTTTTAAATAACTATTTTCTGGACATAAGATTTGAATTTTAATTAGGTCATACAAGGCCAGAATTATTGAAAACACCAACAACCAAGGCCATACATGGACAGGTTTATAGGAGACACCAATGACCAAGGTCATACAAGGTCAGGTTTATAGGAGACACAACAACCAAGGTCATACAAAGGTAGACACCAACTACCAAGGTCATACATGGACAGGTTTATAGGAGACACCAACAACCAAGGTCATACAAGGTCAGGTTTATAGGAGACAACAACAACCAAGGTCATACAAGGTCAGGTTTATAGGAGACAACAACAACCAAGGTCATACAAGGTCAGGTTTATAGGAGACACCAACAACCAAGGTCATACATGGACAGGTTTATAGGAGACACCAATGACCAAGGTCATACAAGGTCAGGTTTATAGGAGACACCAACAACCAAGGTCATACATGGACAGGTTTATAGGAGACACCAATGACCAAGGTCATACAAGGTCAGGTTTATAGGAGACACCAACAACCAAGGTCATACATGGACAGGTTTATAGGAGACACCAATGACCAAGGTCATACAAGGTCAGGTTTATAGGAGACACCAACAACCAAGGTCATACAAGGTCAGGTTTATAGGAGACACCAACAACCAAGGTCATACAAGGTCAGGTTTATAGGAGACACCAACAACCAAGGTCATACAAGGTCAGGTTTATAGGAGACACCAACAACCAAGGTCATACAAGGTCAGGTTTATAGGAGACACCAACAACCAAGGTCATACAAGGTCAGGTTTATAGGAGACACCAACAACCAAGGTCATACAAGGTCAGGTTTATAGGAGACACCAACAACCAAGGTCATATAATGTCAAACTTATAGGAGACACCAATAACCAAATCAGAGTCAAAAGATCACAAGGACTTTATTTTGATGCCACACCAGCATGAACATAATATTCATGGATGAAGTGTTGTAGATGTACTGTAAATGAATTGGTAACTGTGAAAAGTTTTTGCTCTATAATGTAAATTATGGCAATACAAGAGCCCTGACAGTGACATTCTTGGACCCAAGTATATTAAGTCTCTTCTTACAGCATACAGTAAAATACCTTGATATATATTTTCCGGCTCCTACCAAGAAAACTAATAACTGTTCTGGTACAAGTATATGAATCAGCCTAATCATGGTGTCCAAGGCTTGACTTCTAACCCTAACTTTTAATGTCCTCAGCGATATCCTAGCATCGTTGTCGATGTTCCCCATGACTTATTTAGTCTCCGACATCAATCACTGTCACCTCTCTATTCTAATACAGACAGATCACATCAGTTAGAGTTATCTCCCCTATGACTATAGCACTGCATTGCAGCTGCACCAAACTTAACAAGATTTGATAGATTTGATAAACATGGGGCTATCTACATATACCTCACATCTTTTGTTTCCTTAGCCAGGAAAATGTAATGCCATTGGGCTGACTTTAGATATGTCACATCTACTGTTTCCGTAGCCAGGAAAATTAAATGCCATTGGGCTGATTTTAGACTAGTCATTGCCGTAGCCAGGAAAATTAAATGCCATTGGGCTGATTTTAGACTAGTCATTGCCAATAGTTAGTCCCTACCAATCCATTCTGGATAGTATAAATGAGAAAATGAGGATCAATTTAGACCATGATGTCATTTCCTTAATGGATTCAAAATCCTTGTTTACTTATTCTGTCTGTGGGTAGACACGTTCTAAGAGTTATGTCACATTGGAATGCTTTAATTATACACTAAGGCGTACGTTTACCAAGATTTTGTACCTTAAATTCAATTTTTGTTTCTCTTAAAAGATAGTAAATTTTTGCCTGAGATGCTAAAACATCCAAACTCAGACTGATAGGACATTCTGGGTGTGAACCTGAACCACTCCAAACTCAGACATAAAAGACGTACTGAGTATGAACCTGAACCACTCCAAACTCAGACTGATAGGACATTCTGGGTGTGAACCTGAACCACTTCAAACTCAGACTGATAGGACATTCTGGGTGTGATTCTAAACCACTCCAAACTCAGACTGATAGGACATTCTGGGTGTGAACCTGAACCACTCCAAACTCAGACTGATAGGACATTCTGGGTGTGAACCTGAACCACTCCAAACTCAGACTGATAGGACATTCTGGGTGTGATTCTGAACCACTCCAAACTCAGACTGATAGGACATTCTGGGTGTGAACCTGAACCACTCCAAACTCAGACTGATAGGACATTCTGGTTGTGAACCTGAACCACTCCAAACTCAAGACTGATAGGACATACTGGGTGTGAACCTGAACCACTCCAAACTCAGACTGATAGGACATACTGGGTGTGAACCTGAACCACTCCAAACTCAGACATAAAGGACATTCTGGGTGTGAACCTGAACCACTCCAAACTCAGACTGATAGGACATTCTGGGTGTGAACCTGAACCACTCCAAACTCAGACTGATAGGACATTCTGGGTGTGATTCTAAACCACTCCAAACTCAGACTGATAGGACATTCTGGGTGTGATTCTGAACCACTCCAAACTCAGACTGATAGGACATTCTGGGTGTGAACCTGAACCACTCCAAACTCAGACTGATAGGACATTCTGGTTGTGAACCTGAACCACTCCAAACTCAAGACTGATAGGACATACTGGGTGTGAACCTGAACCACTCCAAACTCAGACTGATAGGACATACTGGGTGTGAACCTGAACCACTCCAAACTCAGACTGATAGGACATACTGGGTGTGAACCTGAACCACTCCAAACTCAGACTGATAGGACATACTGGGTGTGAACCTGAACCACTCCAAACTCAGACTGATAGGACATTCTGGGTGTGAACCTGAACCACTCCAAACTCAGACTGATAGGACATACTGGGTGTGAACCTGAACCACTCCAAACTCAGACTGATAGGACATACTGGGTGTGAACCTGAACCACTCCAAACTCAGACTGATAGGACATTCTGGGTGTGAACCTGAACCACTCTAAACCTCAGACTGATAGGACATACTGGGTGTGAACCTGAACCACTCCAAACTCAAGACTGATAGGACATACTAGGTGTGAACCTGAACCACTCCAAACTCAGACTGATAGGACATTCTGGGTGTGAACCTGAACCACTCTAAACCTCAGACTGATAGGACATTCTGGGTGTGAACCTGAACCACTCTAAACCTCAGACTGATAGGACATACTGGGTGTGAACCTGTACCACTCCAAACTCATGACTGATAGGACATACTGGGTGTGAACCTGAACCACTCCAAACTAAAGACTGATAGGACATACTGGGTGTGAACCTGTACCACTCCAAACTCAAGACTGATAGGACATTCTGGGTGTGAACCTGAACCACTCTAAACCTCAGACTGATAGGACATACTGGGTGTGAACCTGAACCACTCCAAACTCAGACTGATAGGACATTCTGGGTGTGAACCTGAACCACTCTAAACCTCAGACAGATAGGACATACTGGGTGTGAACCTGAACCACTCCAAACTCAGACTGATAGGACATTCTGTGTGTGAACCTGAACCACTCCAAACTCACACTGATAGGACATTCTGGATATGAACCTGAACTACTCCAAACTCAGACAGATAGGACATTCTGGATGTGAACCTGAACCACTCCAAACTCAGACTGATAGGACATACTGGGTGTGAACCTGAACCACTCCAAACTCAGATATATAGGACATACTGTGTGTGAACCTGAACCACTGTAAACTCAGACTGATAGGACATACTGGGTGTGAACCTGAACCACTCCAAACTCAGACATATAAGACATTCTGGGTGTGAACCTGAACCACTCCAAACTCAGACTGATAGGACATTCTGGATGTGAACCTGAACCACTCCAAACTCAGACAGATAGGACATTCTGGGTGTGAACCTGAACCACTCCAAACTCAGACTGATAGGACATACTGGGTGTGAACCTGAACCACTCCAAACTCAGACAGATAGGACATACTGGGTGTGAACCTGAACCACTCCAAACTCAGACAGATAGGACATTCTGGGTGTGAACCTGAACCACTCCAAACTCAGACTGATAGGACATACTGGGTGTGAACCTGAACCACTCCAAACTCAGACTGATAGGACATTCTGGGTGTGAACCTGAACCACTCCAAACTCAGACTGATAGGACATACTGGGTGTGAACCTGAACCACTCCAAACTCAGACTGATAGGACATACTGGGTGTGAACCTGAACCACTCCAAACTCAGACTGATAGGACATACTGGGGTGTGAACCTGAACCACTCCAAACTCAGACTGATAGGACATACTGGGTGTGAACCTGAACCACTCCAAACTCAGACATATAAGACATTCTGGGTGTGAACCTGAACCACTCCAAACTCAGACATACAAGACATACTGGATGTGAACCTGAACCACTCCAAACTCAGACATACAAGACATACTGGGTGTGAACCTGAACCACTCCAAACTCAGACATACAAGACATACTGGGTGTGAACCTGAACCACTCCAAACTCAGACATACAAGACATACTGGGTGTGAACCTGAACCACTCCAAACTCAGACATACAAGACATACTGGGTGTGAACCTGAACCACTCCAAACTCAGACTGATAGAACATTCTGGGTGTGAACCGGTACCACTCCAAACTCAAGACTGATAGAACATTCTGGGTGTGAACCTGAACCACTCCAAACTCAGACTGATAGGACATACTGGGTGTGAACCTGAACCACTCCAAACTCAGACTGATAGGACATACTGGGTGTGAACCTGAACCAATCCAAACTCAGACTGATAGGACATACTGGGTGTGAACCTGAACCACTCCAAACTCAGACTGATAGGACATACTGGGTGTGAACCTGAACCAATCCAAACTCAGACATATTAGACGTACTGTGTGTGAACCTGAACCACTGTAAACTCAGACTGATAGGACATACTGGGTGTGAACCTGAACCACTACAAACTAAGACTGATAGGACATTCTGGGTGTGAACTGGAACCACTCCAAACTCAGACATATAAGACGTACTAGGTGTGAACCTGAACCACTCTAAACCTCAGACAGAACTCTACACTCACCAATTAGTTCAGCTCCTTTATACATACATAATGACCTACCATTGTTGGATTTAGTAGGTAAAGGAATCAAGGTTTAGACATTCTGATGTGAAATCTAAAGGAACTGATTTTACTTCAGTCCTGGGTTAATTTGTTTTTACATCCACAAGGCAATTATGATCATGCACTTACAGTATACATGTAGATAATGTTTGTACAAAATCTATTTCCTGCGGGTCTGCTCCGAGCCGGTAATTCTAAACAAGGCGATATACCCAGCCGTAGAAGCCAATGACAGCAGAGGAGGGTTCGTCTTTGTACTACATGTAATGGGCCATTTACTGAATAGTTAAGGGGACAACAAACACAATATTTATGACAGACTTAAAATAAGCCCGCCCATCAGCTCTTATTATTTCCCCACACTCTCTATAGACATGTAATTTGTAGGGCTTGACAGAGACAGAGAAGGCGAGCTTTAATGATATCATGTCAGAAGTTGTGTTTCCAAGCAAGTGCGCTTGTCTAGGATCACGTCCATATTTGGAAGCTGGGAGAGTTACGGGTCAGAAAGTTGTCACATGGCGTTTGGGCCTAACTCTATGTCTCTATGTTAGCTGTATCTAGTGTTGTTTGGCTTTATCACTGCGTTCAGGGAAGTTGTTAAACACTTATAACCCTTCACATCTTATGCTATCTTCCTGTGTCAAATACAGGCCTGCCCAGTTGGCACATTGATTACATGATACTTGATGCATTATGACATATAAAAACATATTATTTTGAGCAAATCAGTTCTGTGATATGAAAGAAAAGTACTCTTTATGCAGCAATGGTGTAAAATGCTGTTCCATCCATATAACCCTGTCACCCACATATCCCTGAAACCCCATATGACCCTGTAATCCATATAACTGTAACCCATATAACATTGTAACCTATGTAACTGTATAGCCCAATATAACTCTGTAACCCATATAACCTTTTAACCCCATATAACCTTATAATCTATAACTGTTACCCATTTAATCCTGTAACCCCTTATAACCTTGTAACCAATATAACCCTGTAACTCCATATAATCTTGCAACCCCATATAACCTTGTAACCCTATATAACCCTGTAACCCATTTAATCCTGGAACTGCATATAACCCCTGTAACCCCTATAACCCTGTAACCAACATAACACTGTAACTCAATATAATCTTGCTACCCCATATAACCTTGTAACCCTATATAACCCTGTAACCCCATATAACCCTGTAACCCCATATAACCCTGTAACCCCATATAACCCTGTAACCCCATATAACCCTGTAACCCCATATAACCCTGTAACCCCATATAACCCTGTAACCCCATATAACCCTGTAACCCCATATAATCCTGTAACCCCATATAACCCTGTAACCCCATATAACCCTGTAACCCCATATAACCCTGTAACCCCATATAACCTTGTAACCCTATATAACCTTGTAACCCCATATAACCCTGTAACCCCATGTAACCCTGTAACCCCATATAACCCTGTAACCCCATGTAACCCTGTAACCCCATATAACCCTGTAACCCCATATAACCCTGTAACCCCATATAACCCTGTAACCCCATATAACCCTGTAACCCCATATAACCCTGTAACCCCATATAACCCTGTAACCCCATATAACCCTGTAACCCCATATAACCCTGTAACCCCATATAACCCTGTAACCCCATATAATCCTGTAACCCATATAACCCTGTAACCCCATATAACCTGTAACCCCATATAACCCTGTAACCCCATATAACCTGTAACCCCATATAACCTGTAACCCCATATAACCTGTAACCCCATATAACCTGTAACCCCATATAACCCTGTAACCCCCATATAACCCTGTAACCCCATATAACCCTGTAACCCCATATAACCTTGTAACCCATATACCTGTAACCCCATATAACCCTGTAACCCCATATAACCTTGTAACCCCATATAATCCTGTAACCCCATATAACCCTGTAACCCCATATAACCTTGTAACCCCATATAACCCTGTAACCCCATGTAACCCTGTAACCCCATATAATCCTGTAACCCCATATAACCCTGTAACCCCATATATAACCTGTAACCCTATAACCCTGTAACCCCATATAACCCTGTAACCCCATATAACCCTGTAACCCCATATAACCCTGTAACCCATATAACCCTGTAACCCCATATAACCCTGTAACCCCATATAACCCTGTAACCCCATATAACCCTGTAACCCCATATAACCCTGTAACCCCATATAACCTGTAACCCCATATAACCCTGTAACCCCATATAATCCTGTAACCCCATATAACCCTGTAACCCCATATAACCCTGTAACCCATATAACCCTGTAATATATAACCCTGTAACCCCATATAACCCTGTAACCCCATATAACCCTGTAACCCCATATAACCCTGTAACCCCATATAACCTGTAACCCATATAACCCTGTAACCCCATATAACCCTGTAACCCCATATAACCCTGTAACCCCATATAACCCTGTAACCCCATATAATCCTGTAACCCCATATAACCCTGTAACCCCATGTAACCCTGTAACCCCATATAACCCTGTAACCCCATATAACCCTGTAACCCCATATAACCTGTAACCCATATAACCCTGTAACCCCATATAACCCTGTAACCCCATATAACCCTGTAACCCCATATAACTGTAACCCACTGTAACCCATATAACTGTAACCCCATATAACCTGTAACCCCATTAACCCTGTAACCCATATAACCTGTAACCCCATTAACTGTAACCCCATTAACCCCCATATAACCCTGTAACCCCATATAACCCTGTAACCCCATCTAACCCTGTAACCCCATATAACCCTGTAACCCCATATAACCCTGTAACCCCATATAACCCTTAACCCCTATAACCATGTAGGCTGGAGATTTTATCACGTTCCTTTGCACACTTATATGGACTAGCTTTTATGACCTTGAACACTGTAGCTGGTCAAGGACAATTGTTATATGCTATAACGCTCAAATTTTTATTACCATGAGTGTGACTGTGTCACAGCTGCCACATTAACCAGAAAGTAGTGGATTATCCTCTTTTGTTTTAACATTCTGTAAAGACAACAAGCTCGTGTATACCATTAAAACATCTTCTTTATCTGAACCATGTTCTTTTGGGACAAGTTTATTCACTCTACAAACTTTTTGTCAGCTGCACTGAACCTTTGATATTAAAGCTGAAGAATAATTGAGATACAAATATAATATAAAAGCATGGTATCCAGTCCCTTCCTTCAATCTTCAAAACTTTTTTTATATAATTGCAATATAATAGCATATTTATAGTGATCTATTTGAGCAGTATTAGAGTTTTATTTGTCTGACTGTGTCACTTCTAGACTCATTTTGTCTTCGTTTACTTTTCAGTAACAATCCATTGAATCCAAGAGAGGAAAATTACTTTTGAGTTATATCAAAACATTTCTGTACTGAAGGCAAGAGAGAGTGAATTACACCTAAAGCCAGTGAAAACCAAAAATCTAAAACCAAATAAGTTAAAACCAAAAATCTATAAACCATGTCAGTCAAAACCAAAACTCTACAACCAAGTCAAGCGAAACCAAAAATCTACAACCAAGTCAGTCAAAACCAAAAATCTACAGCCAAGTCAGTTAATACCAAAAATCTATAACCAAATCAAGCAAAACCAAAAATCTAAAACCAAGTCAGTCAAAACCAATAATTTACAACCAAAGTCAGTTAAGACCAAAAATCTACAACCAAGTCAAGCAAAACCAAAAATCTACAACCAAGTCAAGCAAAACCAAAAATCTACAACCAAGTCAGTTAAAACCAAAAATCTAAAACCAAGTCAGTAAAGACCAAAAATCTACAACCAAGTCAAGCAAAACAAAAAATCTACAACCAAGTCAGTTAAAACCAAAACTCTAAAACCAAGTCAGTTAAGACCAAAAATCTACAACTAAGTCAGTTAAAACCAAAAATCTAAAACCAAGTCGTAAAACCAAAAATCTACAACCAAGTCAGTCAAAACCAAAAATCTACAACCAAGTCAGTCAAAACCAAAAATCTAAAACCAAGTCAGTCAAAACCAAAAATCTACAACCAAGTCAGTCAAAACCAAAAATCTACAACCAAGTCAGTCAAAACCGAAATCTAAAACCAAGTCAGTCAAAACCAATAATAACTACAACCAAGTCAGTCAAAACCAAAAATCTAAAACCAAGTCAGTCAAAACCAAAAATCTAAAACCAAGTCAGTCAAAACCAAAAATCTAAAACCAAGTCAGTCAAAACCAAAAATCTAAAACCAAGTCAGTCAAAACCAAAAATCTACAACCAAGTCAGTCAAAACCAAAAATCTAAAACCAAGTCAGTCAAAACCAGAAATCTAAAACCAAGTCAGTAAAAACCAGAAAACTAAAACCAAGTCAGTCAAAACCAAAAATCTACAGCTATCAGGATATTTACTGTATAAGGTAACATATTTATTCCATCCAATCAGCCCCAAAGATGATTCCCACCAAATTGTCTAGGTGAACCTGAATCTCAAAAGTGATACTGCAAATTTTAAATGACAATTAAAGACATGGGGGCTAAATGATTGGACTGCTACTCAGATTTTAACCCAATATTGATTGTAACCGTGGTTACAGTGGTTCATGTCTGTTTTGACCTTGCAGATGAAACGTCGTCGACATTATTCCTCTGTGAGGTGATCCATCACAACCATAGAGAACGATGTGCTCACTCCAGCAGACCTCGACATAAATATTAATGTTACACAGGGGGGATAACTCTCTCTCTCTAATGGTAAGATCTGACAAATCATCAAAAACGGTGATTCCCAGGTCAACAACTGTGACACGAGTAAACAGTATTGAGGGTTAGAACAGTTGGTCGTGATAGAACAGACCATTAATTACATATCTATATCATATTGTACGTCTATATAATCTTATGCAAACCTCATCCCTTCCACCCACATATTTTTGCTCTTGAAATGAAATGCATAAATTAATACAATATGAGAAAAAATAGAATAATATAATTCAATAAAAATGATTTCCAAATATGTTGATGATCATTCTGAGGATGGGACACCTAGCTTCCATCATGTCAGACTGAAGACTATAGAGTAAATCTTCTCAAGTCTGGCATGGTTTTGGTTTTATCAGTTTAACATCTTATATTAACAGCAGGGTTATTTAAGGACGTGCAAGGTTTGCTGGTGGAGGAAAACCAAAGTACTTGGAGAAAATAGACAGACCATCAGAGTTACCTGGTAACTGTCGCACATATGGGATTTGAACTTCCAACTCAGAGGTGGAGGGCTTGTGGTAATATGTTTGGACATTGTAACCACTCGGCCACCATGGCCAGAAAGGTAGTTGGCAAAATTAAATATAACTGAGAGCCAGTATTATTTTCTAACAAGTCTTCAATTTGATATGAATAGATATAAAACATATAGAAGCTGTGGTAAACGGCCCTCTCTTAGATGATAGAGCGTTACTTAAATAAGCCCACTGAATCAGTGTTATTGAACAAATTCAGCTTCGGATGCTAAAAATGGCTTCAAGAACTAACTGTATAGCATATTTTCTGTAAACATATCACATTTTCTTCAGAAACATTAAAGTCAAAATCTGCCATATTGTCATAAAGCTAATCTTGACCTATGACCTGTCACATTAAGCCATGTGGTTACTTTTGAGTTATAACCTATTGTATGACCTTTGACCTTTTCACCATTGACTAATCACCATGCAGGATGTAGCCTGCACACCTCGTGCTCACAAACACACGGTATATACCCATTCTGTCATAGCATACACAATTTGTAAAAGTCGGTATGTAGACGGTTTGATTGACAGCTGGCGATCCGTCAATCATGACCACATATGAACACTTTGTCTTTTTAAATAATTCCTTGTGCAATATTCTCAAAATTGTTTTTCACCAATTCATTAACATTTTACCAAGGTGGAATAACAATTTTACCAAGGTGGAATAACAATTTTACCAAGGT
This sequence comes from Argopecten irradians, assembly GCF_041381155.1. NCBI lineage: Eukaryota > Metazoa > Mollusca > Bivalvia > Pectinida > Pectinidae > Argopecten > Argopecten irradians. Next base: position 3,886,091 of record NC_091135.1, read on the forward strand.
GGAATAACAATTTTACCAAGGTGCAATAACAATTTTACCAAGGTGCAATAACAATTTTACCAAGGTGCAATAACAATTTTACCAATGTGGAATAACAATTTTACCAAGGTGCAATAACAATTTTACCAATGTGGAATAACAATTTTACCAAGGTGGAATAACAATTTTACCAAGGTGCAATAACAATTTTACCAAGGAGCAATAAAGATTTTTACCAAGGTGCAATAACAATTTTACCAAGGTGCAATAAAGATTTTACCAAGGTGCAATAACAATTTTACCAAGGTGCAATAACAATTTTACCAAGGTGCAATAACAATTTTACCAAGGTGCAATAACAATTTTACCAATGTGCAATAACAATTTTACCAAGGTGGAATAACAAATTTACCAATGTGGAATAACAATTTTACCAAGGTGCAATATAACAATTTTACCAATGTGCAATAACAATTTTACCAATGTGGAATAACAATTTTACCAAGGTGCAATAACAATTTTACCAATGTGGAATAACAATTTTACCAAGGTGCAATAACAATTTTACCAAGGTGCAATAACAATTTTACCAAGGTGCAATAACAATTTTACCAAGGTGCAATAACAATTTTACCAAGGTGCAATAACAATTTTACCAAGGTGCAATAAAGATTTTACCAAGGTTCACTAACATTTTACCAATGTGGAATAACAATTTTACCAATGTGGAATAACAATTTTACCAAGGTGCAATAAAGATTTTCGTCAATTGGAAGATCACATAAGACATTCCCTACAGGCTATATACAACTTCAATGTAGGCATGATGTGACATTTCAATAAATCAGCACAATAAGACATGTCTTATGTTTCTTTATGTTATGTAATTTGTCACCTATGATAAAAATTTATTTCAAAGACCTCCATATAAGTTTTCCTCATATTTCATTCTTCTTATTCCTAGTGAAAAATCAATAATTTATATCTAAAGAATCAAAAATCAACGTCTTAAAATAGAGAATGGTATTGGATGCTTGAGACAACAGACATAATCTATGACAATATTTCCAGCTTGTTTTATAGAACAACACACTTACCTGTACATGTAAAGGGACGTTAACAATTTAAGTCACACCTGGTTGTCAAGGTAACTAACAAATGAGTAAACACTTTTCACAATTTGTGATTATCAAATAAAACATGCTTTGTTGTAATGTTAAGTAATGGACATGGAGGAATATAAAGCCAGAGTCCCCAGAAAAAAACCCAACTACATTGTATATGGTCAGTTTCTCCGAGATAACCGCCCCTTACATATGGGTATTGAACTTACATCCCAGAAAAAGACGGCTAGTGGTAATATGTTGGAAAACTTGAATCACTGAACCATTGCAGTTCTCTCCGTTAATCAAACGCTGTAATTTGTTATCGGGCTGAACAATGCTGATACCCCACAGAGTAAAGTGAATGGTCTCAAAGCCAGGTAGGAAAAAGCTGTTTAATGGAAATGATCAGAATCTCTTCTGCTGTAGTAACAATTTGATTTCAAACCTCTCGCGGGAAGTTATTATCAACACAACAAAAAAAAGTTAATTAATGCTAAATTGATAATGGTACTGGTCTGAAAAAGAAGTTAACGAATTCATCAATAACTGTAGCATCAGATAGGAAGCGGAGACAGATGGCAAAGTAAAGGATGGAATGATAGAGGTCTCTATTCCATTTATAAACTAATAAACCAATATCTGGAAAGTTTAGAAGCTATGTATACCATGGTTAACCATTGCCCAGAATCCATGGTTATCCATGGCTATAACTAACCAGGGTAAAGAATGGTTAAGATAACCATGCATGGCTGAAGCCCGATAATGACATCAGCTCAACCATGGTTGACCATGGTCATAAACTTAACCATGGTTAATCATGGTCACTACCATGTTTAAAATAAGCTTTAACCATGTCTAACCATGGTAAAACAATGGTTGAACGGCTGAAGCCCGATAATGACATCAACTCAACCATGGTTGACCATGGTCATAAACTTAACCATGGTTAATCATGGTCACTACCATGTTTGAAATAAGCTTTAACCATGTCTAACAATGGTAAAACAATGGTTGAACGTGGTTATAACCTCACTGGCCATAGTTAACGATAAACTCCTAGCAGGCATTTCAAAAACATCACAATGGACAATTACAACATTCACAATAGAAGTTGTATGGTTTAACAAAATCAATTTTAGTGATACTCAGTTTACATGAACTTATGATTTATAAAAGTTTTTTTTTTTTTGCATCATTACATGTTTTTGATTGAGCATTCGAAAGAGAAAGTCAAGGGGCCAAGACATCACTTGTTTCAGTCGTGCTTATACTCTCCAGTAAAACCTATTGTTTTGAATATACAAAGCCCTCCCTATGGCCATCTGGTAAAACTGCTACCTATTGTATCTATTCAATTACAAACTTTGGTCTGCTGTAACTTGAGAATTTCTGTCTGGTAACATCAAATCCACCTTAGTAACCTGTAAGGACTTCTTATACTCATTCTATCGGAGGAATGCGCTGGAGACTTCAGATTCAAGTCTTCTTTCACAAATGTTATTCATCTTAAATCGGCTACAAATATTGACTATATATACAATTAAATAAACTTACCTTTAAAATTCTGTGAAGAATCTTCTGAATTCAGGACACTTCCAATTATTATTTCACAATGGGAGTAATACAGTTTTAACACATGGATGAATCGTCATGCGATGCTGAGCTTTGCGGACATATCACAACTCTGAGAGTAATCCGTACAGCATTCCACCACTGGCGGGCTCGTTATAACAAGCGTTAGTCGGCACCAACTTTCTGGCCTATGTCGTGTATGACAAGGTATTGGAGGACAGAAATTCCCTGTAGTTGGTCCATTAGGGGATATCACTATGTCAGCTTGGAACGCCACCACAGCCGAAAAAAAATCAATGATGGGTAGGGTGTCTTCTATGAGGCGCGGCTACGGATGATGAGAGAAATGATTCTGGTGATAATTCTAAAAGCGTTATTAACTGTGCACCAGTGTCACAGAGCGGCTTTACTGAATACCATCAGGGGGTCATCATTGTTCCTTACTAAACATACAAATTTTGTAGAGTTATCTAAGAACACATCATCTGATTATAGCAAATCAACTGCCACACCAAAATTATTCATTATAGAAGTGTTTGGTAAAGAAGAGAGCATTAAGCAATGTTATCTATATAGATATAGAAATGTCCATACATGTGGTATTCCATGATAAATAATTTTACTGTCACTTCATCTGTTAACATCAGACATTATGATGGCTTCCTAGATAAGAATTCCTATAAGGTTAATGTTTGATATAATTTTTTGGCCCCCCCCCCCCCCCTTAAAAAAAATTTGATCCAGTAATATCAGAGTAATAAGAATAATAAAATTGAAATTGACTTCAAAGAAACAATAACATGTGTTTAGTTTATTTTTGCCAAAAAATACTAATAGATCTCTCTATAAGATTCTTATTCCTTGAAGAGTTGGTAAATTAAATTATGCCATTATTTATCTACATGTAGCAGATGTACAATGTATGTATAAAGCACCAATATCAATACTCTCACTAATACAATCGTTAGGTTGATAATTGGAAGCTGTATTCCACGTGGCTGATAAACAATTAACCAAATGAACTCCTACCATAGATATAATCTCTAATTACGATCACTTCGGTCCTATTACTCCGGCTTCCTTCCTCAGTGTGTTCTCTCTAATCGGGCTTCTTTATTAGGGCGAGAGCTTCACACAGCCTCATTATGGATTTACACCATTTCCTTCACCATTACACATAAAATGTATGCTTTATTACAATGTGACACTAGAATGTATGCTTTATTACAATGTGACACTAGAATGTATGCTTTATCACAATGTGACACTAAAATGTATGCTTTATTACAATGTGACACTAGAATGTATGCTTTATTACAATGTGACACTAAAATGTATGCTTTATTACAATGTGACACTAAAATGTATGCTTTATTACAATGTGACACTAAAATGTATGCTTTATTACAATGTGACACTAGAATGTATGCTTTATTACAATGTGACACTAAAATGTATGCTTTATTACAATGTGACACTAAAATGTATGCTTTATTTATTACAATGTGACACTAAAATGTATGCTTTATTACAATGTGACACTAAAATGTATGCTTTATTACAATGTGACACTAAAATGTATGCTTTATTACAATGTGACACTAGAATGTATGCTTTATTACAATGTGACACTAGAATGTATGCTAAAAATGTATGCTTTATTAAATGCGACATAAATGTAGCTTAAAATGTGACATAGAATGTATGCTTTATTATAATGTGACATAGAATGTATGCTTTATAAATGTTTATGCTTTATAAATGTGACATAGAATGTATGCTTTATTACAATGTGACACTAGAATGTATGCTTTATCACAATGTGACACTAGAATGTATGCTTTATCACAATGTGACACTAGAATGTATGCTTTATCACAATGTGACACTAGAATGTATGCTTTATTACAATGTGACATAGAATGTATGCTTTATTATAAATGTATGCTTTATCACAATGTGACACTAGAATGTATGCTTTATCACAATGTGACACTAGAATGTATGCTTTATTATGATGTGACATAAAATGTATGCTTTATTATAATGCGACATAAAATGTATGCTTTATTATAATGTGACATAGAATGTATGCTTTATTATAATGTGACATAGAATGTATGCTTTATCACAATGTGACACTAGAATGTATGCTTTATTATAATGCGACATAAAATGTATGCTTTATTATAATGTGACATAAAATATATACTTTATTACAATGTGACACTAAAATGTATGCTTTATTATAATGTAAGACACAACATTATAATTTTTTTTCACAGTATGACTTTGCAACTTTGTGTTTGTTTGTTTTGGTTTATAAAGCCATAAACATTTTCACTTTGAGGAAGACTTTCCAACCAGCACCAAATGGATACCTTCCTAAACTAGAAAGAAGAGATACCAATACACAACAGTACAGACCAGACAGTTCTCTTCTAACAAATACAGCTGGAGTTCAGTATAATTTATTTAGTATAGTTTTCACTACCTCACCGACAGATTGATCTTGTTTTGCATCAGATGATCTAGGGCGTTGTTGGAATTATCACATCAGATTTTACGCGATTTATGACTTTTGTATTATTTTATAGCCTGCTATCTAATGACCTATCATTACTATAAGAAATAACACTAAAACATTATTGAATTTTTAAATTACATACTTCACTAAATGATGTATGCATCTGACACGTCATACTTTGGCATATAAGTTACGATCAATTTCTACGATTTCTAGCCTTTAATGGTGGATTATAAAACAAAAATATTACTTACTGAAGAAATGAAAGACAATTTTCATATCACAACAATTGAGATTTATATGGCAAGTTACACCTAAGTCTATAAGATACAGACAGAAAACACGCAGAATAGAAGATTGTGTATATTTGTATGACTTACAGAAAAAAAAATCTAGAACTTAAGTCGTCAGTGTAGTTTAAAGCTGTGTATCAAAGATACCATAAAGAGGTCACAATCAAATTCACCATCTGCCACATTCACAATTGTAATACTTTTGTGTACGTCACCTAAGTGTTACCTGCCAATTACTTGTTATGTCATGACAAAATCAAACAAGAGGCCCAAGGGCCTTAACGGTCATCTGACTACCTTGGCAATAGCTGTATAGGGAATTAGATATATGGTGTCATGGTTAAAAAATAAAAACACTTGGTCATGACCATGTAAGGATCATTTCATGCAAGTTTCAGTCAAACTGCATGGGTAGAACTTTAGAAGAAGTTCAAAATGTGTTTTCAAGATGGCAGCTTTGGTGGCCATCTTGGTTTTTGGGTCAACCCGTCAAACAACAACACTTTGTTGGGACAATGTCAGTATCCTTAAAATTAATCAGACAAGTTCCAGCAAAATCGCACTGGAAGAACTTAAGAATAAGTTCAAAATATATTTTCAAGATGGCAGGAGTGGTGGCCATCTTGGATTTCAGATCAACATAAAATATAAAAACACTTGGTCAGGACCATGACAAGGATCATTTCATATGCAAGTATCAGCTAAATCACACTGGCAGAATTTGAGAAGTTCAAAATTCAAGATATAAGCCTAATTGACCCCTGACCTTGAAAGAAAGTCAAGGTCATTCATTTCAATAACTTTGGTAACCCTTCATCCCAGCATGCCACAGGCCAAATATGAGTACTCTGGGCCTTACAGTTATTGAGAAGAAGTCGTTCAAAGATTTCAGCCTATTTGAGCCCTGTGACCTTGAAAGTAGGTCAAGGTCAATAATGTTCACAATTTTGGTAGCCCTACATCCCAGCATGCTACAGGCCAAATATGAGTACTCTGGGCCTTATGGTTATTGAGAAGAAGTCGTTCAAAGATTTGAGCCTATTTGACCCCTGTGACCTTGAAAGTAGGTCTAGGTCATTAATTTTCACAACTTTGGTAGTCCTTAATCCCAGCATGCTACAGGCAAAATATGAGTACTCTGGGCCTTATGGCTATTGAGAAGAAGTCGTTCAAAGATTTTAGCCTTTTTGACCCCTGTGACCTTGAAAGTTGGTCAAGGTCATTAATTTTCACAACTTCGGTAGCCCTTTATCTCAGCATGCTACAGGCCAAATATGAGTACTCTGAGCTTTACAGTTCTTGAGAAGAAGTCGTTCAAAGATTTCAGCCTATTTGACCCCTGTGACCTTGAAAGTAGGTCAAGGTCAATAATTTTCACAACTTTGGTAGCCCTTCATCCCAGCATGCTACATGCCAAATATGAGTACTTTAGGCCTTATGGTTATTGAGAAGAAGTCGTTTGAATGGAAAGTTTACGCACGGCGCACTGCGCACGGCGCACGGCGCACAGCGGACGCCGACGGACGGTGCATGATGACTATAGGTCATCCTGACCCTTCGGGTCAGATGACCTAAAAAGTAAATGACAAGAAGAAGAAAGGTTGGTTTATAATATATACTGTATGTAGTGGTAGGCGGAGTGAGTGTCATAGAATGCTGGACACCTTAACCACTTTGCCACCACAACTCTCTTATACAGGACGTTTTACAGTGCTTGTATCCAGAAACATACATTTTATGTTGTGTAATCAAAGTTAGGTGGGACCATAGTTAAGGCGCTCAACATGGGGGGGGGGGGGGGGGTGGTGGGGGGGGGGGGTGGGGGGTGGACTCCTATAGACACTGGGTAAAACGCTATAGCAATTACTGTGTGTTTAGTTAAAAAATAAAAAATAAATTTGCATCTTACCCGCATGTGTTAAATGTTCGCCGTATGTGAATACATCCATGAGCTGTAGAATCTAATCCAAGACAAAGAAACTCTAACTGTCAAAGTATTCAAAGTCAATTTAGAAATAACTCGGACCTTCATAAAATGTTATCAGAATAAGTGAGAATTTCTATGTGGGAGTGAGAATAAGAACAATGCACACCTGTATATGTTTATAGGTGATTACAGATGATTGGTATACAGAGGTCACCTCTGACCTCCAATACACCTGTAAATAATTGTGTTCACTCCATCAGGTGTAAGGTGGATGTTTAATTTTAGATTAAAACCTTGATGAGTTTGACTTGCTGTGCTCTGAATAAAAATGAACTTTAATCAGATAACATCTTGGGTACATTTGAAAAACCTTCTCAATATTTAGATTTTATTTCACAGATTTATTGCCTACATGTCTTATTGCTAAGCTTGGTCTCACCATGTTTAACACAGTATTCTATTGACATTATAAGGGCTGTAAAGATCTGTCAAAGTCAGCCAGGAAGATTTAAGATGACAATGTTCAATCTAGCTTCATCTATTTCACCAATTCTGATTAAATATATATAAGTGGTGGTTTTTTTTCTGTATAAATGGTGGCCTTGTGGTATTAGATATGACCTTGTATTACACATGATGACCTTATAAGATAGGATATGACCTTGTATTACACATGATGATCTTGTATTACACATGATGACCTTGTATTACACATGGGGACCTTGTGATATAAGATATGACCATGTATTACACATAATGGCCTTGTATTACATATGATGATCTTGTATTACATATGATGACCTTGTATTACACATGATGACCTTATAAGATAGGATATGACCTTGTATTACACATGATGGCCTTGTATTACACATGATGACCTTGTATTACACATGATGGCCTTGTATTACACATGATGACCTTGTATTACACATGATGACCTTGTATTACACATGATGACCTTGTATTACACATGATGACCTTGTATTACACATGATGGCGTTGTAATACACATGATGACCTTGTATTACACATGATGACCTTGTATTACACATGATGGCCTTGTATTACACATGATGACCTTGTATTACACATGATGGCCTTGTATTACACATGATGACCTTGTATTACACATGATGACCTTGTATTACACATGATGACCTTGTATTACACATGATGACCTTGTATTACACATGATGGCCTTGTATTACACATGATGACCTTGTATTACACATGATGACCTTGTATTACACATGATGACCTTGTATTACACATGATGGCCTTGTATTACACATGATGGCCTTGTATTACACATGATGACCTTGTATTACACATTATGCCTTGTATTACACATGATGACCTTGTATTACACATGATGACCTTTTATTACACATGATGGCCTTGTATTACACATGATGGCCTTTTTTTACACATGATGACCTTGTATTCCACATGATGACCTTGATGACCTTGTATTACACATGATGAACTTGGTAAACCTGTGATATACTGTAATAATTAATTTTTCTTTGTTTTCATACCAAATCTGGCTTTCTGATTGGCCAATATTTTTTTTGCATACCACTATGAAAAAAAAATCAGAGAATGGCGCGAAACCCCGACGTTATCGTGACGTCACAATAGAGACATTGACGTTGCGTATTGATTGGGAAAAAAGAATCCCTTGAAAAACCACTATAATGTTACATTTAAACATACTTCATTTTATCAAATAGAGTATAAAATTAATTATAAGTATTGATGTCACTGTTTTTTAATTTTATCGGGATAAAAAAAAAATTGTTTGTAAACTTTTGTGAGAATCCGCTACACGGATTCACACAGTTTGCAAACAATTCTTTTTTCATACCCCGATAAAATTAAAAAATAGTGACATCAATGCTTAGATATAAGACACTTTCATATGTGGATATGAAGGATAGGGATATTCTACCTGAGGGTCACAAAATCTAGTAAAATCCGAGGCTTACCGAGGGTTTTGCAACATTTTGTGATCCCATTGATAGAATATCCCTATCCTTCATATCCACTTATGAAAGAGTATTTTTCTTTCATACCTCGACGTTTTATTGCAATTTTACAACTATAATATCCTGCCATTTTGAAAAAAAAAAAGAAATCCACGGCTGAAAGTCAATTTTTTCATACGTGATATTTTCAACAAAAATTCTGTTGTTTGCATCTTTTATAGTAAAACCAGTAAAGTTTGTGAAAAAAATGTTAAAATTTTACCAAGGAAATAGAGATTTTGTTGACGCCGTGACGTCAAGTCTAAGGCTTTGTTGCATGGGCATGCAGCCATGCAATACAGCCTCAGGCGGCATTCATGAGTGTATTGCTGTAGACCAGCCAGTATTACACCCGTAGGTATGAAAGAAATAGAGGACCTGACATGGGTGGCTATGTGATATGAATTTAAGTTCAATAATTTGATATGCCATGAGCTTATTAAGTGGTAAACATGTGATATAAGTGGTCAACGTGTGATGTAAGTGGTCAACGTGTGATGTAAGTGGTCAACTTGTGATATAAGTGGTCAACTTGTGATATAAGTGGTCAACGTGTGATATAAGTGGTCAACTTGTGATATAAGTGGTCAACTTGTGATATAAGTGGTCAACTTGTGATATAAGTGGTCAACTTGTGATATAAGTGGTCAACTTGTGATATAAGTGGTCAACGTGTGATATAAGTGGTCAACTTGTGATATAAGTGGTCAACTTGTGATATAAGTGGTCAACTTGTGATATAAGTGGTCAACTTGTGATATAAGTGGTCAACTTGTGATATAAGTGGTCAACTTGTGATATAAGTGGTCAACTTGTGATATAAGTGGTCAACTTGTGATATAAGTGGTCAACTTGTGATATAAGTGGTCGACTTGTAGTATAAGTGGTCAACGTGTGATATAAGTGGTCAACTTGTGATATAAGTGGTCAACTTGTAGTATAAGTGGTCAACGTGTGATATAAGTGGTCAACTTGTGATATAAGTGGTCAACTTGTGATATAAGTGGTCAACTTGTGATATAAGTGGTCAACGTGTGATATAAGTGGTCAACTTGTGATATAAGTGGTCAACTTGTGATATAAGTGGTCAACTTGTGATATAAGTGGTCAACTTGTGATATAAGTGGTCAACTTGTGATATAAGTGGTCAACTTGTGATATAAGTGGTCAACGTGTGATATAAGTGGTCAACGTGTGATATAAGTGGTCAACTTGTGATATAAGTGGTCAACTTGTGATATAAGTGGTCAACGTGTGATATATAAGTGGTCAACTTGTGATATAAGTGGTCAACTTGTGATATAAGTGGTCAACTTGTGATATAAGTGGTCAACTTGTGATATAAGTGGTCAACTTGTGATATAAGTGGTCAACTTGTGATATAAGTGGTCAACGTGTGATATAAGTGGTCAACTTGTGATATAAGTGATCGCCTTGTAGTATAAGTGGTCAACTTGTGATATAAGTGGTCAACTTGTGATATAAGTGGTCAACTTGTGATATAAGTGGTCAACTTGTGATATAAGTGGTCAACTTGTGATATAAGTGGTCAACTTGTGATATAAGTGGTCAACTTGTGATATAAGTGGTCAACTTGTGATATACGTGGTCAACGTGTGATATAAGTGGTCAACTTGTGATATAAGTGATCGCCTTGTAGTATAAGTGGTCAAGTGTGATATAAGTGGTCAACGTGTGATATAAGTGGTCAACTTGTGATATAAGTGGTCAACGTGTGATATAAGTGGTCAACTTGTGATATAAGTGGTCAACTTGTGATATAAGTGGTCAACGTGTGATATAAGTGGTCAACTTGTGATATAAGTGGTCAACTTGTGATATATGTGGTCAACTTGTGATATAAGTGGTAAAACTTGTGATATAAGTGGTAAACTTGTGATATAAGTGGTCAACTTGTGATATACGTGGTCAACGTGTGATATAAGTGGTCAACTTGTGATATAAGTTATCGCCTTGTAGTATAAGTGGTCAACGTGTGATATAAGTGGTCAACGTGTGATATAAGTGGTAAACTTGTGATATAAGTGGTAAACTTGTGATATAAGTGGTCAACGTGTGATATAAGTGGTCAACTTGTGATATAAGTGGTCAACTTGTGATATAAGTGGTCAACGTGTGATATAAGTGGTCAACTTGTGATATAAGTGGTCAACTTGTGATATAAGTGGTCAACTTGTGATATAAGTGGTAAACTTGTGATATAAGTGGTCAACTTGTGATATAAGTGGTCAACTTGTGATATAAGTGGTCAACTTGTGATATAAGTGGTCAACTTGTGATATAAGTGGTCTACTTGTGTGATATAAGTGGTCAACGTGTGATATATGTGGTCAACGTGTGATATAAGTGGTCAACTTGTGATATAAGTGGTAAACTTGTGATATAAGTGGTCAACGTGTGATATATGTGGTCAACGTGTGATATAAGTGGTCAACTTGTGATATATGTGGTCAACGTGTGATATAAGTGGTCAACGTGTGATATACGTGGTCAACGTGTGATATATGTGGTCAACGTGTGATATAAGTGGTCAACTTGTGATATAAGTGGTCAACGTGTGATATAAGTGGTCAACGTGTGATATAAGTGGTCAACTTGTGATATAAGTGGTCAACGTGTGATATAAGTGGTCAACGTGTGATATAAGTGGTCAACTTGTGATATAAGTGGTCAACTTGTAGTATAAGTGGTCAACTTGTGATATAAGTGGTCAACTTGTGATATAAGTGGTCAACTTGTGATATAAGTGGTCAACTTGTGATATAAGTGGTCAACTTGTGATATAAGTGGTCAACTTGTGATATAAGTGGTCAACTTGTGATATAAGTGGTCAACTTGTGATATAAGTGGTCAACTTGTGATATAAGTGGTCAACTTGTGATATAAGTGGTCAACTTGTGATATAAGTGGTCAACTTGTAGTATAAGTGGTCAACTTGTGATATAAGTGGTCAACGTATAATATAAGTGGTCAACTTGTGATATAAGTGGTCAACTTGTGATATAAATGATCAATTTGTGATATAAGTGGTCAACTTGTTATATAAGTGGTCTACTTGTGATATAAGTGGTCGCCTGGTAGTATAAGTGGTCAACTTGTGATATAAGTGGTCAACTTGTAGTATAAGTGGTCAACGTGTGATATAAGTGGTCAACTTGTGATATAAGTGGTCAACTTGTGATATAAGTGGTCAACTTGTAGTATAAGTGGTCAACTTGTGATATAAGTGGTCAACTTGTGATATAAGTGGTCAACTTGTGATATAAGTGGTCAACTTGTGATATAAGTGGTCAACTTGTGATATAAGTGGTCAACTTGTGATATAAGTGGTCAACTTGTGATATAAGTGGTCAACTTGTGATATAAGTGGTCAACTTGTGATATAAGTGGTCAACTTGTGATATAAGTGGTCAACTTGTGATATAAGTGGTCAACTTGTAGTATAAGTGGTCAACTTGTGATATAAGTGATCGCCTTGTAGTATAAGTGGTCAACTTGTGATATAAGTGGTCAACTTGTAGTATAAGTGGTCAACTTGTGATATAAGTGGTCAACTTGTGATATAAGTGGTCAACTTGTGATATAAGTGGTCAACTTGTGATATAAGTGGTCAACGTGTGATATAAGTGGTCAACTTGTGATATAAGTGGTCAACTTGTAGTATAAGTGGTCAACTTGTGATATAAGTGGTCAACTTGTGATATAAGTGGTCAACTTGTGATATAAGTGGTAAACTTGTGATATAAGTGGTCAACGTGTGATATAAGTGGTCAACTTGTGATATAAGTGGTCAACTTGTGATATAAGTGGTCAACTTGTGATATACGTGGTCAACTTGTGATATAAGTGGTCAACTTGTGATATAAGTGGTCAACTTGTGATATAAGTGGTCAACTTGTGATATAAGTGGTCTACTTGTGATATAAGTGGTCAACGTGTGATATATGTGGTCAACGTGTGATATAAGTGGTCAACTTGTGATATAAGTGGTAAACTTGTGATATAAGTGGTCAACGTGTGATATATGTGGTCAACTGTGTGATATAAGTGGTCAACTTGTGATATATGTGGTCAACGTGTGATATAAGTGGTCAACGTGTGATATACGTGGTCAACGTGTGATATATGTGGTCAACGTGTGATATAAGTGGTCAACTTGTGATATAAGTGGTCAACGTGTGATATATGTGGTCAACGTGTGATATAAGTGGTCAACGTGTGATATAAGTGGTCAACGTGTGATATATGTGGTCAACGTGTGATATAAGTTGTCAACTTGTGATATAAGTGGTCAACTTGTGATATATGTGGTCAACTTGTGATATACGTGGTCAACTTGTGATATAAGTGGTCAACTTGTGATATAAGTGGTCAACTTGTGATATACATGGTCAACTTGTGATATAAGTGGTCAACTTGTGATATAAGTGGTCAACTTGTGATATAAGTGGTCAACTTGTGATATAAGTGGTCAACTTGTGATATAAGTGGTCAAACTTGTGATATAAGTGGTCGACTTGTAGTATAAGTGGTCAACTTGTAGTTTAAGTGGTCAACTTGTGATATAAGTGGTCAACGTATAATAATAAGTGGTCAAACTTGTGATATAAGTGGTCAACTTGTGATATAAATGATCAACTTGTGATATAAGTGGTCAACTTGTGATATAAGTGGTCTACTTGTGATATAAGTGGTCGCCTGGTAGTATAAGTGGTCAACTTGTGATATAAGTGGTCAACTTGTGATATAAGTGGTCAACGTGTAATATAAGTGGTCAACATGTGATATAAGTGGTCTACTTGTGATATAAGTGGTGCTTGTAGTAATGTGGTCAACTTGTGATATAAGTGGTCAACGTGTGATATAAGTGGTCAACTTGTGATATAAGTGGTCAACTTGTGATATAAGTGGTCAACTTGTGATATAAGTGGTCAACTTGTGATATAAGTGGTCAACTTGTGATATAAGTGGTCAACTTGTGATATAAGTGGTCAACTTGTGATATAAGTGGTCAACTTGTGATATAAGTGGTCAACTTGTGATATAAGTGGTCAACTTGTGATATAAGTGGTCAACTTGTAGATATGTGGTCAACTTGTGATATAAGTGGTCGCCTTGTAGTATATGTGGTCAACTTGTGATAAAGTGGTCAACTTGTGATATAAGTGGTCAACGTTGTGATATAAGTGGTCAATGTGTGATATAAGTGGTCAACGTTGTGATATAAGTGGTCAAATGTGTGATATAAGTGGTCAACGTGTGATATAAGTGGTCAACGTGTGATATAAGTGGTCAACTTGTGTGATATAAGTGGTCAACTTGTGATATAAGTGGTCAACTTGTGATATAAGTGGTCAACTTGTGATATAAGTGGTCAACTTGTGATATAAGTGGTGTCAACTTGTGATATAAGTTGTCAACTTGTGATATAAGTGGTCAACTTGTGATATAAGTGGTCAACTTGTGATATAAGTGGTCAACTTGTGATATAAGTGGTCAACTTGTGATATATCAAAGTTGTCAACTTGTGATATAAGTTGTCAACTTGTGATATAAGTTGTCAACTTGTGATATAAGTGGTCAACTTGTGATATAAGTGGTCAACTTGTGATATAAGTGGTCAACTTGTGATATAAGTGGTCAACTTGTGATATAAGTGGTCAACTTGTGATATAAGTGGTCAACTTGTGATATAAGTGGTCAACTTGTGATATATAAGTGGTCAACTTGTGATATAAGTGGTCAACTTGTGATATAAGTCAACTTGTGATATAAGTGGTCAACTTGTGATATAAGTTGTCAACTTGTGATATAAGTGGTCAACTTGTGATATAAGTGGTCAACTTGTGATATAAGTGGTCAACTTGTAGTATAAGTGGTAAACTTGTGATATAAGTGGTCAACTTGTGATATAAGTGGTCAACTTGTGATATAAGTGGTCAACTTGTGATATAAAGTGGTCAACTTGTGATATAAGTGGTCAACTTGTGATATAAGTTGTCAACTTGTGATATAAGTGGTCTACTTGTGATATAAGTGATCAACTTGTGATATAAGTGGTCTACTTGTGATATAAGTGGTCAACTTGTGATATAAGTGGTCAACTTGTGATATAAGTGGTCAACTTGTGATATAAGTGGTCAACTTGTAGTATAAGTGGTCAACTTGTGATATAAGTGGTCAACTTGTGATATAAGTGGTCAACTTGTGATATAAGTGATCAACTTGTGATATAAGTGGTCAACTTGTAGTATAAGTGATCAACTTGTAGTATAAGTGGTCAACTTGTGATATAAGTGGTCAACTTGTGATATAAGTGGTCAACTTGTGATATAAGTGGTCAACTTGTGATATAAGTGGTCAACTTGTGATATAAGTGGTCAACTTGTGATATAAGTGGTCAACTTGTGATATAAGTGGTCAACGTGTGATATAAGTGATCAACTTGTGATATAAGTGGTCAACTTGTGATATAAGTGGTCAACTTGTGATATAAGTGGTCAACTTGTGATTATAAGTGGTCAACTTGTAGTATAAGTGGTCAACCTTTGATATAATCTAAGTAATCGCCTTGTAGACACTAATGCTCGAAACTCCACCACTCACTGATTACCAAGTAAAATTGATAAGTTTGAATCAAAAATGGATTCCCAGTGTTTAAATAGCCTCAAAGTTATGCAACTTACACAGCCCATTTTGTCTCCAGTTTATGGACGGAGCATAAAAAGCCTTTTACAACAATCATCATAAAAGTTTCCGTTTTACGCTAATACCAGTTTATGGTACCAACTAGTTAACACAAAAATGGAAAATTTGTCTGGGACAGAGAGCCTGGAACGTCACATCCACATGAGGCTGGGGGAGGTTGGGGCACCAAAACAATTGTTTTTGGTTCTCTTTGAAATGGACTAGATTCCTTTACTGTCACCATCAGTCACAAACATACATTCTAAAGAATTTACAAGATTGTGCATGCAGACATGGAAACATGGTTTTCTTGAACTCAAAGCCCCAGTTTTAATCAAATGTCAGGCTTGCTGTTGGTCCCCGCAAATGTTAACAATGAATAAATAAATAGTCTGATATTTCAAACTTTACTACAGTCTCGGGGATGACTATTATATAAGGTTCATCTATTGTTTTTTTTTTTGGATATGAAACTTATTTTCATCAAGAACTTTGGCTAATTTGGTATTAACATTCATTCATATCCCTTTTAGTGGTTATTTCCATCTTGGAGGCAAAATTTTCATCCATGAGATATTATGAGTCTGAAGCTTAATTAATCATACACTTCAAGCTTAAGATAAAATGTTCAACAACAAAAAATGTAAATACAAAAAAATAAATGATACAAATATTTGCCTAAACATACCAGCAATATAAAACAAACCTTACTGAATTGCTATTTTGACAGTTCACATAATTTTTTTTAGAATTGGAAAACTGAAATTTGAAAAAAAATGTAAACAAAAGGCCCAGAGGGCCTGTGTTGCTCACCTGGTTTGTAATGCCAAATTTATATACGAATTCTGTTACCCTTCCCTCAAGGCTGTTTCTGGGCCAAATTTAGTTACAATCCAAGAAGAACTATATGACTCGTAGCAGTTTAAAGATTTACCTTTATTTCCCCTATTGGGCTCCACCCCACCTGCCCCCGGGGGGGGGGTTATCAATTTATAAAAACTCTGTTCCTCTTCCCCCAAGGATTTTTCTGGCCAAATTTGGTTATAATCCATGCAGAACACTATGACTAGTAGCGATTTAAAGTGTAACTGTATAACTTGAGCAGTGTTACAATTTGCCTTGCTAAATTGTGAAATTTTGATTCTGTAAAATTTCAATTTTCTAGTTTTGGGTACAATTTGCGAACATTTTGGCTCTTGAAAATAACCAGATTGATGATATTTGATTGCTTGTGAACCTTGTGACTTCGGCAATTATTTAAGTGTTTACATTTACAAATGGTAACCTTGGTATCCAAATATTATGACTTAAATTTGTGCTTCTCTGACAATAGCCAATGTAAAAAAACAAGGACATAGTCATTCAGATCCCCCGCCAATGGAGATATCAAAGCTTAAGTAAGTTTGATTGTGGAGACTTATGAGTATGAAAAAAAACAGGAACTTATGAGTATGAAAAAAAAACAGGAAAAAGGAAGTTGAGCTAAAGAAAGATGGAGTATAATTCAAGTAGAGCGGGGCTGCAATTGTTGAATCAGGTATACAGCCTTGACATTTATATAAGACTATATACACAAAGATGGGTGGAGTTTTGCAAAGTAACATTTACCATTTACCATGATATTTTCAGCAATGTTTCCATGGTAACGGAAAAAAGTGCAAAAAAATAGCAAAAGGTACTACTAGACCATAAAAAGAATGTGTCTATGAAGTTTCGTGGAAACATCTCTGCTGGTTTTAGAGTTATGCTCCGGAAATGAACCTGCTACAAAAATATGATATTTTCAGCAATGTTTCCATGGTTACAGAAAAAAACCATATAAAGTGAAAACCTAAAAATAGCAAAAGGCACTACTAGACCATAAGAACAATGTGTCTATGAAGTTTCATGGAAATATCTCTGCTGGTTTTAGAGTTGTGCTCCGGAAACGATTCTTACACAAAAATCTGCCATTTTCAGCAATGTTTCCATGGTTACAGAAAAAAGTACAAAAAGTGAAAACCTTAAAATAGCAAAAGGCACTACTAGACCATAAGACCAATGTGTCTATGAAGTTTCGTGGAAATATCTCTGCTGGTTTTAGAGTTATGCTCCGGAAACCATTCGTACGGATGGACAGACAGACAGACGGACGGACGGACGGACGGAACCCATTTGTATATCCCCCGCCAACTTTGTTGGGCGGGGGATAAAAATTACAAAACGTTTTTAAAACCTGAACTATTCTCCAGGAAACCTGGACAGCTCCTAATCGAAAGGAGGGCAAAAATCTACGAGACAAGACAAGGTTCGTAGATGTTATAAGGGACATGGAAAAGACTTGATCCCGACATGGTGGCTGACCAGGAATCGAACCCTGAAGTCTCCAGTGTGGTAAACCAATGCAACAGCTTTACCGATAGAACAAAAAAGTATAGTCCAACTCGCTACTAAGAACGATCTTTATATTTCTGGTGACCTAATTCTGATCTAAACAATATAGACTGTAGTCTTAGATTTGTGTGGTTATTCCTCCCATTACTTCCAATCAGCACCGTCTGCTAGACAGTCGTCAGTAATCAACACTACCTTAAAACTGATTATTTTCTAATTAAGCAAGGTCAATTTTGAAGTAACAAGCATGTTCAAGTTAAAGCACTGGTTAAAGTTTACTGCAATATGAAACAATGTACCAAAATGACCCCATGGAATCAATGCTAATATTGTTAGAGAAACTTGTGCTCTACTTGTATAGGTACATTACGTATCTAAGACAAAACCATTGTACAGTTATCGACAAGAGGCCCAAGGGCCTTAACGGTCATCTGACTATCTTGGCAATAGCTGTATAGGAAAATAATTAGATATGGTGTCATGGTAGCCATCTTCAATCTGGGATCAACCAGAGAAATAACAACACTTTGATCATATCAGTCGCATTTCATGTTTCAAGTTTCAGTTAAATTGCACTGGTAGAACTTGAGAAGAAGTTCAAATGTGTTTTCAAGATGGCATCTGTGGCAGCCATCTTGGATCATCTGTGGCAGCCATCTTGGATTTTGGATCGACATAAAATATAACAACACTTGGTCGGGACCATGTCAGGATCATTTCATGCAGGTTTCAGCTTAATCACACTGGTAGAACTTGAGAAGAAGTTCAAAATTCAAGATTTTGGAATATTTGACTCTCGTGACCTTGAAAGTAGGTCAAGGTCATTTCCACAACTTTGATAGCCCTTTATCTCAGCATGCTATTGACTAAATATGAATACCCTGGACCTTTCGGCTAATTAAAAGGTGTAGTTAAAAGATTTTAGCTTAATTGACCCCTGTGACCTTGAAAGAAGGTCAAGGTCATTCATTTTTATAACTATGGTAACCCTTCATCCAAGCATGCCACCAGCAAAATATGAGTATCCTGGACTTTTGGGTTAGTTAACAAAAATTGTTCAAAGAATTTAGCCTATTTGACCCCTGTGACCTTGAAAGAAGGTCAAGGTCACCAATTTTCACAACTTTGGTAGCCCTTCATCATCCAGCATGCTACAGGCCAAATATGAGTACCCTGGACCTTTTGTTTAGTTAGAAGAAGTCGTTCAAAGATTTTAGCCTATTTGACCCCTGTGACCTTGAAAGTAGGTCAATGTCATTTATTTTCACAACTTTGGTAGCCCTTCATCCGAGCATGCTACAGGCCAAATATGAGTACCCTGGACCTTTTGGTTAGTTAGAAGAAGTCGTTCAAAGATTTTAGCCTATTTGACCCCTGTGACCTTGAAAGCAGGTCAATGTCATTTATTTTCACAACTTTGGTAGCCCTTCATCCCAGCATGCTACAGGCCAAATATGAGTACCCTGGATCTTTCGGTTAGTTAAAAGAAGACGTTCAAAGATTTTAGCCTATTTGACTCCCGGTGACCTTGACAATACGGTTATTGAGAAGAAGTTGTTTGAATGAAAAGTTTACGCACGGCGCACGGCAGACAGCGGACGGCGCACGGCGGACGACGACGGACGGTGCATGATGACTATAGGGGTCATCATGACTTTGGGTCAGATGACCTAAAAATAGCAAGGGGAGATAATGCATGCTAATTGATTTGATGCAAGATCATTACTTCATTCAGGATATTCAAAATCATATCACTTAAAGATGCTCCACTGCCGACAGAGCATAAATGATATTCATCACTTGAATAATATTTGGTGTTTAATCGTGTATATATATGCCTAATTAACACAAAAAAATAGTATAAAATAATTTATTTCGCCTTTGGTGCATGCGCAGTCATTACTTCATTCCATATAGGATATAGTGCCACAGAATTTTTTCGGGATGCAATTAATTATTTTTCATATTTTGAACTTGAAGTAAAATTAGAAGCTCTAACTTTTCAATGGTGGTAATGGTGTTAAGTAAGTAACTTTTGTAACTGAAGAAAAATACTAAATCGTCTGCTCCTGTTTTTGATAGTGAAAAATTACCATTTGTCAGCAGTGGAGCATCTTAAGGAAAATCATGCCATCCAATGAGGGAACCTCTAAAAGTTTGTCACTTAGTGACGGGATCTCCAAAATCAGGTCCCACAGTAATTAGGGGATCTCCGGAAGACCAACATGGCTGTAGCACATTATACACCTTAGCCACAGGGCTGTGGCCGAGTGGTTGAGGTGTCCCAATATATTAGCCCTGAACTACTGGGTTAAAGTTCAAATTCTCATTGCCCCGTTACCAGTAATGACCACAGATCTAGGATTTATAAGTGAGAAGGATTCGTCACTGTCTCTTTACATCACTAAAAACCACACGAGACGCCTATGAACTGGGAATAAAAACCATTTTTCTCAACAAATACTTGTCTTATCGAGTCAACTGAAACGCCAATGTAAAGTTAATTAAATTTCACAACGTTTATTACTTGCTTTAAGGACGGAAGATTTAGAAGATATGTCTTAAATTTTTGTTAAAATAATACGACAGCTCATGAAATGACGGCCCACTTCAGAAAAACGGTAACCCTCGCCCCCGCAAGCTACATCAAAGGCTGCGCCGGCAGATATCAAAGGTAAAATCAGTCGTCGCCCACTGTCATGGTCAGTCCACAAACACAAAAGCTCCTCCATTGTACTTCCCCAAAACCCAGTGGGACTTATCCTTCTCATATACGTCCTTGCCATAGATTAATGTTTTTTTCTTCTGTGAGTTGAAGGTCAAATTCTCATAGGCCAATTACCAGTTATGAGTATAGATTAGTGACTTTCTTCCATATTCTATACCTGTCACGTCCTTGTATGACCCTCACTGTTTATAGAAAACAAACAAGCAAGGTGTCTGTATGAGTTCCGTCTGCATGATCATGTCACCTTTGACTAGACCATCCAAACTTCGGTGTTACATGAAATATTTATACCCAGGATCTGTCCTTGAAATAAATCAAATAAGTAACGAGCCCAGAATTAGAATCTTAATAAAAGCCAAGAATTAACACAGTATTTTAGGCCATCCATGATCATCACATTAGAAACAAGGCCTAATTTCATGGAAACATTACAGTTTTCATTAACAACATTTATGTAAGTAGAACCTAATTTCAGGAATGTATAACTTTTGCAGACACATTAAATAAAGATATATATATATGTATAGTTTCCCTATACAAAAATTGTCATGCCATCTAAAAGTGAGGTGTGTCATTCATGTGCTCAATTTTAAAAATAGTTTCCATGTGTTCATATCATTCAAGTATAAAAAAACCTATAACAAAAAAGAGACTAAATTACCCATTTCAAGAATTTCGAGTTTGACTATGATTTGATGTGCATCTTTGATTCTATATGACTTACATAAGTGATTGAGTTACATTGTAGTAACATTATACTGTAAGTATTTATAGATAGCACATCTTAAACATATGGGTCCAATGACGAGTAAAAGAAATATGTAGAATTTCAGATGAGTGTCTAACAATGTTTTCATCTGTATCAGGGGCTATGACTCTTCCAACATGTTCTAGCTGGTGCACCAAAACAACTGTAATTGATACAAGAACAAACACCTTTTAGATATCAAATTCCAGGGGCGTAGAAAGCAAGGGGAGGGGGGCAAACATGTCTATTTGCCCCTCCACATCATTACTGAAATGTTCTAAAAATGCACAATTGAAGGAAAAAAGGGCCCTCCTCCACATTTTTCGTACTTGATTTTAGAAAATGTTCTGCTGTGCGGTGCATTTCCTAAAATGTTCAAGCACGTAACTAACAAAACAATAACACAATAACAAGAGATCCTAGAGGGATCTTGGCGCCCACCAAAGATTAAATTGAAAGAGGGATCTTTTCTCTGCTTTTCAAACTTTAACAATCAAAATCCAAGATGACGGCCTATCAGCCATCTATTTGACGGATCAGTCCCAAAATGCAATATGAGCAACTAGGGTCCTAGGGGAACCTACGTATGGAATTTTAGAGAAATCCCTTCAGCACTTTCAAAGAAATAGTGGGAACAAACTTCAACTATCAAAATTCATGACGGCAGCCTGTCGGCCATCTTGCAGACCAATCGGTCCTAAAATGAAATATGCACAACTAGGGCCAAGGGAACCTGCATATGAAATTTGAGACAGATACCTCCAATACTTTCTGAGAAATAGCAGAAAAATCTTTTAACTATCAAAATCTAAGATGGCTGCCCGTCATCCATCTTGTTTACCGATCGGTCCCAAAATGCAATTATGCACAGCTATAGAGCCCTAAGGGAACCTACATGTGAAATTTGAGAAAGACCCCTTCAGTACTTTCTGAGAAATAGTGATAACAAGAAATGATAACGGACTGACCACGGATCACGGACAAAAAGCGATTTAAAAATTCAATACATTTATAATCAACTTGACAAAAAATGTCCATCAAGGGATTCCATTATTGACTAACAAGGAATTATATCAAAATAATCCTTCAGATCTTATCAACCCTGCCATCAACAACGGCAACAGCAGATAGAGGCTTTTAATAAGTGTGCGGAAATGCTTTAAAACCAACGAAAATAGGTTTTGGCTCTGTCACATAGGTACCAAGACATGCCAATAGACAGGGATACCGTTATTGACATTTACGGTGGGCAAACAAATAGGAGGATGTTGTTACACTGAACTTCGATATGTGACTAGTCCTCGATGCTATCACAATAAAATAACAAATTAAAGAGTTCATTTGTACATTCAATTTTCCTTAGTCCCTTTTTGACATTCAATTAACTTTTAACAATGCATTTCTATGTGTACAAATGATCAAATGTCCCTCATTAGGTTTCATCTTCCTACGCCACTAAATTCTGGTTTATTTGAGGAGAGAATATGGGGACATGTCCTGCTTTAAACTCCATACAAATGATAAATAAAATTTATAAAGAACATTAAATAGAATTTACTATAAATCTCTGATGTCAACACAATTTTATATTAAACTAATTTCAATTACATACTGCAATAACTTTTACTTTTTTAACTTTTACTTTCAGTATGGTAATTCTGACTATAAATGTATTCAAAGCATGGTACATCAGCGAAGTTAAAGCTGATCTAATTTTACATTTTGTGACTATAGCTGAGAGATAGCCAAACCTCCCAATACCAATACTGTATTCGACCCAATAAGCGCCCAGGGCGCTTAAAAAATTGATAAAAACAAAAAGGTGCTAATAAGTCGAAATTATTGCAAATCTATACCGTTTTATGTAATGATGGTCCTTATTTATGCATGGGCAATTGAAATTGAGGCCTCAAAAAGTGGGAGGGCGCTTATAGGGACATGGGCGCTTATTGGGTCGAATACGGTTGTAGCCTAACAAAGACAACCACAGTGTTTACCCTTGTACACGCAGATAAAACAACTTTTACTACATCAACATTACAATCAAAATCAAAATCAAAATTTATTTCAATCGTGTGACCTTGCACCATTTTTTCCAAATCCATTTCCTTGTATAATGTTGCCACCCTGAGGGCACATTCGCTCACGCACACCGTAATTGTTCTCCCCGTTTTATATATCAATCACCATTAGGATAATCCCTCCGCGTTTTGCCACCGTGTCAGGTCCAGACGAACTCTCCCCCTAGGGTACCCATCATATTAGCCAACAATCTCCATCTCAATATTGTCTCTGCTGCGAAAATTCTTGAACTCTTACAAAGCACGCTATTTGTTAGAAACACAAGTATACAATTTGTAAATTTCTGCGCGAGGTGTTTTTAACATCACGTAGGTATATTTACAGGATTTTATTCTGATGTATCCTCCCTGGCTTGATCATTACATAATACTCCGAGAGAGTCCAACATTTATACCCGTTACATTGTGACTGTTATAACTCCCAGCAGATGGTTTCAGCATCATTACATTTATATGACAGACCAATTTGTTAGATGAGACTGAAGACTGATCATAGGTGAACTATTACAGAAAACTCTTCGGAATTTTTTGTGAATCTATAGTACTTCAGAAAAATTTCATCGATTAAACTGATAGATATTTTTGATCAAGAGAGCCACAGTAAATAAAACCTGCATGAATATAAAAGATTTTAAATTATTGTTTTCTAGAATATGGAATCTCAAATTACTAGAAGTCAATGCTCATATTAAGAAATAAAATTTAGTTTAAATATTTCTAATATCATTGAAGAATCAGCCCTATAGATAAAATGTAAATCTTTAAATCAATTAATGCTCAACAGAAAATAGAGTCATACATGAGTATGTGCTGTGGTCTCGAGTATGAATGAGGTTATTTATAGAAATGTCAAACTCTTTGTTAGTCGAATGCTTCACTCCGAGAGTAAGGCCATATTCATTTATACAGTTTAACTGGTTGGACATCAATTGTTGTATATTTCATTATAACTTTGGAAAAGTTCTGTAATGTATGATGGAAAGGAATAGCCTTTTTTGTTATCCCCCGCTTTCATTAATCAAAGGCCCATAACTCCGCTAAATAGAGACCTATGAAAGTGCCGATCAAAATTGGCCTCGAGACATTTAACCATGTTATCAAGTTTCGAGAAAATCTGGTAATGTTTGCGAGAGACATTGAACAGAAACCAAGCATTACAGACAGACAGATGGACAGAGCCAAATTAATATCCCCCGTTTTGGTGAAAGCGAGGGATAAAAAATACCTTAACTTAAAAAAAATCATAAATAATACAAGTAGATCTAATCTACATGTCAATGTTTGGTTAAAAATAGTAAAAAAAACCGGAGAAGTTATTATGTTCTTATGGTAAAATGAAAACCTGTAACCAAAAATAGCCTTTGGTCAGGCAATGACACAGTGGTAGGCCAGACCATTTCCACCAATCAAATTCACATCTCTATTAACACTAGAGAACGATCATGTAACAGGCGAGAAATTGTCATCGGAAATGAAGAGCTGTCCAGTAGCACCAGACTATTAATGCTACTTCTGACAAAATATCCATCATTTCTGGGGACACATACAGACTCAATGAGTAGCAGATTCCTTAATTAGATATATATAGTGTATGAGTCTTGTGAACTTGTTTGATTTTACAGACAAACTTGTCAATAAAGACTTGGGGGCTATAATTCACCAAATTTGGTCATAATTACACACTTGATGCATACCTTCTAGAACAAATACAATGAAATAAATGCATCTAAAGTCTAAAAGGACAAAACCACTGCAGCACTTTCTAGACCATTTTTCAACTTCCATGGAAACACACATGACTGTGCATGAGGATTTTCTGAAATTACTGCATATCTATAATTACATATTCTGTTGAGTTAAGTACTGCAAACCAACATTCTCTCGCATGCGATTTACTTTTGCAAATTTCGTGATATATGCAACTTTGTGAAAGTTTATCTCTGTGAATTAGCATCTACATAATGTATATTGATCAGGGTTATTATTATACAAATTTTAGATTCCCAAATGTTCATCATCGTTAACTTGTTTTAAAATGGAGATACATACAATCTGATTGACACTGCTAGGAGATAATTCAAACAACTGACGAATCTTAACTTGAGTCACCATCCTTGAAATTGACCCAGTAATTAAGAACAAACCTGTGTATAGTGGCCTGGTCAATAGCTGGATGTCAGGCAAATATAGTCAATAAACAAGCGGCATAAGACAAATGTAGGCAATAAGTACACGTCACTCAATAATACTCCGCAGACAAATCGCCACTAAAATTCTGTCGTCAATGTTATTAGCTGAGACAAGAATGCAATATAGACTGTCGTCTCCATTACATGAACGTCATACATAATATGTTACTCAAATAACACAATAACAAACTTTTTACGAGTGTCTTAAATTTGTCTGCAATCCCATACTTTCACTAATACTAAAAGCTCCATGACAGGTGTTTTTGTTGGTGCATTATCTTACGATAGACAGACATTAATATGTTATATAATTATAGTATGAAATAAACAAATTTAAAAATTAAAATTGAAGTACTGAATGAACACCATGATAAGAGATAATTAACACAGGCCCTCAAGATATAATTAGTTATAAATGAAACACATATTAGGATGTAATGAGGTTAATTCTGGATAAATCAAAATTTAACATTTATAACCTGACTTGCTTTTCACCTAACTGGACAGGCCAATTGGTTTGATACCTGACAGTCAGATGTGGAAAGGTCAGGAGTTGCCTGCCCAATTACATGGGTACATCTTTTCCGAACATGCCAGTATCCTTCCACTGAAAACCTGTCACACACTTACCAATCAGAGCTATCAAAGTTATTTTCTAAGATCTCTAATTATAATATTTCATAATCAATCTAAAATAAAGGATTGCCCCCCCTGGACAAAAGCCCCTTGAACAAAAGCCCCTCCATACTAATGGAAAAGAGGGCAAAAACCCCTTCATTTTCAAAAAATATTAAATTGAAAAATATAGTTATTTAAAATTATTTTCATTTATAAATAATTTAGTTTTTCAATTATAATTCAAAATAAGACACAATATAAAATTTAATGGATCATAGGGATTTTAATAAAATTTTGATAACTTGATTTAATGATTTATAGAAAAAAATGTCGAACAGTGACAGCTACATGTAATATCCCCCCTCTGTAAAAATTCAGTAATAACTCCATAAATAGGGGACATTGCAGAACCCTTTATCATTTACTCAACTCCCTTTTATGTCAGGGTTCTGTGTACCAATTTTTTTTTAAATCTGTTAAGTAGTTTAGGAGAAGTTCGCCAGACAAAGGGCTATGCATGATTTAGGCCCTTATTGGCCCCCAAATCCGTCAAAATTTCAAAACAGTTATTTAGTATTTCAATAATTGGATTTGACATACAGTCAAACCTCAATGATTCGAACTCGTTGAACCAAATTTCTCACTGTATCGAACTTTTTGCTTGGTCCCGAATTTTTTCACTATATAACATTACTAACAAGCCCATGTACATGTACTGTACGTATGAATGAAACTTTTATGAATCAAGGTTAAAAAATTTACCTGTACAGATCAGATGTTCGCCGACGCCCCGCGGCATGCTGTCACACTTGTCTCGCGACAGCCCATCGCCGGACAATTGGGATTATGACAGTTTGTGTTGCTTGCTCGATATATATCATCGGGATATATTACTGATCAGACCGATACCGGGCAATTTGTTTTTACAATCTACGTAATTACATAATTAGTACAGTAAAGATACTGTTAATCATTTTTGATGTTCGCCACCGTCATTGCTAGCGGTTTATAGAATTTATGGAATGGTAAAATGGTAAGCCACATAATAAGTGATGTCTTCATTCATACTCAAATTGTTGTGTTCCAAACTTCGGTATAAATACTGAAGCAAATCGATCATTCTAAATCGAAGTATTTTTGTCAGTGTTGTAGTGCTTTTAGTTCCTCATTTTTAGTTTTGTTTTTACAGCGTTTTTTCGTTTTCATTTTCAACCGTAATATTAATCGTCACTGAGGTGGTATAATAAAGTTTATAGTTTTATAGTTTATCTGTCTGGAGTATAGTTTGTAAATATCCATTTCAGCAAACAAAAAATGGTTTAAAAATGGCAGAAACTATTTCATCTAGATTCTCAGTGTCCTGATCCAATCACTGAGCTCACAGTCATTGTATTTGATGATGATTAATTATGTCTCTTTCAAACTTCTATCTGACTCAGACTACATTTTAAATTTACTGTTTAACATCGTAAAGTGTCAAATTTATTCTTAGTTGAATGGAAGTCGGTTTTCAAACCAAACTCATTTCCTATTTGACAGAGAAGATATTCACCAACAAATGGATAAAAATCAATTTAAGATTTCTGTGTCTGCTTCCACCTACTCTCTAAAGAAACATACATATTTAAACTGTGGAATTTGCATAATCAGAATAAAATCAATATTTCTTTTTCAGTTTCGATTTCTCAAACCAGTATTTTATATTTCTGGAAGAAAACAAAATTATGCAGATTTTCCTTTAATATTCACCAGCAACAGATATAAGAGAAAGTTTTACAGAATGCATATTCAGGTTATGAAGACATGTTAACTGTCAGAACCACTACATCAGTAAATTCTGAATAAAGTCTCCAATCTGATTTATATTTCAAGATCCAATTTTCAAACATTTTTATTTCTGGGATTCCTGCAAGGACTAGCAAGCTTCAACAGATCAAAAGACCTTCAAATGAAATGGATCCAAGAAGACTGGGTGTGTTGACCTGAATCTTCAAACAGGTCCACAGGGCATGTGTCCATCAGCATGTTCAAACAGGTCCACGAGTCATGTGTCCATCAGCATGTTCAAACAGGTCCACGAGGCATGCGTCCATCAGCATGTTCAAACAGGTCCACGAGGCATGTGTCCATCAGCATGTTCAAACAGGTCCACGAGGCATGTGTCCATCAGTATGTTCAAACAGGTCCACAGGACATATGTCCATCAGCATGTTCAAACAGGTCCACGAGGCATGCGTCCATTAGTATGTTCAAACAGGTCCACGAGGCATGCGTCCATCAGTATGTTCAAACAGGTCCACAGGACATACGTCCATCAGTATGTTCAAACAGGTCCACAGGGCATGCGTCCATCAGTATGTTCAAACAGGTCCACAGGGCATGCGTCCACTATTATGTTCGAACAGGTCCACAAGACATGCGTCCATCAGTATGTTCAAACAGGTCCATGAGCAGGGTTTTTGCCAGGCCTTTATAGGGTCCGGTAAACGGACCCATTCCCAATTGAAAAATAGCACTGTATTTTCCCAAATTCAGTCACTATTTTCCCAATCGTAGCATTAAGTTAAAACCGCAAATGATGTCTCAATGTAGTCAATGTTCAAACAGGTATGTGTCCATCAGTAGTTCAAACAGGTCCACGAGGACATGCGTCCATCAGTATGTTCAAACAGGTCCACGAGGGACATGTGTCACCATCAGTATTCAAACAGGTCCATGAGGCATGTGTCCATCAGCCAGTATGTTCAAAAGGTCCACGAGGCATGGCATCAGTGTTCATACGTCCATCGGGGTATGTTCAAACAGGTCCACGAGGCATGTGTCCATCAGTATGTTCAAAAACAGGTCCACAAGGCATGTCCATCAGTTCAAACAGGTCCACGCGGCATGCTTCCATTAGTATTGTTTCAAACAGGTCCACGAGGGCAGCATGTGTCCATCAGTATGTTCAAACAGGTCCACGAGCATGGTCCATCAGTATGTTCAAACAGTCCACAAGTCCATGCGTCCATCAGTATGTTCCACGAAGGCATGCTTCCATCAGTATGTTCAAACAGGTCCACGAGGCATGTATGTCCAACAGTAGGAATGTTCAACACAGGTCCACGAGGTCCATGCCGTCCATTAGTATGTTCAAACAGGATCCACGAGGTAAATTCCATGCGTCCATCATATATGTCCATCAGTCAACAGGTGTAGTCCACAGATACATCAATGTTATCAAACATCCACGAGTCCATGTACTTCAAACAGGTCCACAGAGGCATCCATCGTCCATCCACAGGACATTATGTTCAAACAGTGTCCACGAGGCATGCGTGAACCATCCGTAGTATGTTCAAACAGGTCCACAGGACATAACGTCCAGATCAGTATGTTCAAACAGGTCCACGAGGCATGCTCGTCCATTAGTATATTCAAACAGGTCCATTAGTGTATTCACAGGTGCATAACGTCCAGTACAGCATATGTCTACAGGTTATCACAAATTCCAAAAGGTCCACGAGGCATGCGTCCATTAGTATATTCAAACAGGTCCACATTTTGCTCCATCAGTGCATGTTCTATCACCGGTAGGACAATTCATTCGATATGACATAGTCCATCAAAGATATTTTTTTTTTTTCAAACATGCGTTCCATCAGAAATTCAAACAGGTTCACATTTTTTATCTTACAAACAGGTTAAAAGAAAAAGCATCAGTTTGTTTCAAACAGGTCCACAGAGGACATACGTTCAATCAGCCATATTCAAAACAGGTGTAACAGAATCAGCAACTTATGTAACTGGTCAACAGGACATACTCTGTCATCAGATTCATTCAAACAGGTCCACGAGGCATGCATACATCATTTTTTTTGATAGAGAAAAAATCACAGGTCCAAAGGGGAGCATACGTCCATCAGTATATTCAAACAGGTCCAACGGGACATGCGTCTATCAATGTTCAAACAGGTCCACAAACAGGTTCAATCAGGTCACAGGGCATACCTCCATCAGTATATTAAGGTCCAGGGACATACCTCCATAGTTATTCAAACAGGTCCACGAGGTATGCGTATTTAGTATTTATTAATTCAAACAGGTCCACAAGACATACCTCATAGTCAATGAACATTCCACGAGGTCATGACAGTATATTCAAAACAGGTCCACGAGGCATGATAATTTCATTAGTATTTCAAAACAGGTCCACAGGGCATGCATCCATCAGTATGTTCAAACAGGTCCTCAGGACATACCGTCCATCAGAATATTCAAACAGGGTCCACGAGGCATGCGTCCATTAGTATATTCAAACAGGTCCACGAGGCATGCGTCCATCAGCATGTTCAAACAGGTCCACGAGGCATGTGTCCATCAGTATGTTCAAACAGGTCCACGAGGCATGTGTCCATCAGTATGTTCAAACAGGTCCACAAGGCATGCGTCCATCAGTATGTTCAAACAGGTCCACGAGGCATGTGTCCATCAGCATGTTCAAACAGGTCCACGAGGCATGCGTCCATCAGTATGTTCAAACAGGTCCACGAGGCATGCGTCCATCAGTATGTTCAAACAGGTCCACGAGGCATGCGTCCATCAGTATGTTCAAACAGGTCCACAGGACATGCGTCCATCAGTATGTTCAAACAGGTCCACGAGGCATGTGTCCATCAGTATGTTCAAACAGGTCCACAGGCATACGTCCATCAGTATGTTCAAACAGGTCCACGAGGCATGTGTCCACCAGTATGTTCAAACAGGTCCACGAGGCATGCGTCCATCAGTATGTTCAAACAGGTCCACAGGACATGCGTCCATCAGCATATTCAAACAGGTCCACGAGGCATGTGTCCATCAGTATGTTCAAACAGGTCCACAGGCCATGCGTCCATCAGTATGTTCAAACAGGTCCATGAGGCATGCGTACATCAGTATGTTCAAACAGGTCCACAGAGGCATGCATCCATTATTATGTTCAAACAGGTCCACAGGCATGCGTCCATCAGCATGTTCAAACAGGTCCACTGAGGACATGCGTCCATCAGCATATTCAAACAGGTCCATGAGGCATGCGTCCATCAGTATGTTCAAACAGGTCCACATGGGCATGTTCAAACAGGTCCACGAGGCATGCATATCAGTATGTTCAAACAGGTCCACGAGGCATGCCTCCATCAGCATATTCAAACAGGTCCACAGAGACATGCGTCCATCTTGTATGTTCAAACAGGTCCATGAGCCATGCATTCCATCAGTATGTTCAAACAGGTCCACGAGGCATGTGTCCATCAGCATGTTCAAACAGGTCCACGAGGCATGCGTCCATCAGCATGTTCAAACAGGTCCACGAGGCATGCGTCCATCAGTATGTTCAAACAGGTCCACAAGGCATGTGTCCATCAGCATGTTCAAACAGGTCCACGAGGCATGCGTCCATCAGTATGTTCAAACAGGTCCACAGAGGCATGCGTGCAATCAGCAAATATGTTTCAAAACAGGTCCACGAGGCATGCGTCAATCAGTATGTTCAAACAGGTCACAGAGCATGCTGTCCATCAGCATGTTCAAACAGGTCCACGAGGCATGCATCATCAGTATGTTCAAACAGGTCCACGAGGCATGCTTCCATTAGTATGTTCAAACAGGTCCACGAGGCATGCTTCCATCAGTATGTTCAAACAGGTCCACGAGGCATGCTTCCATCAGTATGTTCAAACAGGTCCACGAGGCATGCTTCCATTAGTATGTTCAAACAGGTCCACGAGGCATGCTTCCATTATCAGTATGTTCAAACAGGTCCACGAGGCATGTGTCCATTAGTATGTTCAAACAGGTCCACGAGGCATGCGTCCATTAGTATGTTCAAACAGGTCCACAAGGCATGCTTCCATTAGTATGTTCAAACAGGTCCACGAGGCATGCTTCCATTAGTATGTTCAAACAGGTCCACGAGGCATGCTTCCATTAGTATGTTCAAACAGGTCCACGAGGCATGCGTCCATTAGTATGTTCAAACAGGTCCACGAGGCATGCTTCCATTAGTATGTTCAAACAGGTCCACGAGGCATGCTTCCATTAGTATGTTCAAACAGGTCCACGAGGCATGCTTCCATTAGTATGTTCAAACAGGTCCACGAGGCATGCGTCCATTAGTATGTTCAAACAGGTCCACGAGGCATGCGTCCATCAGTATGTTCAAACAGGTCCACAGGGCAGCGTCCATCAGTATGTTCAAAACAGGTCACAGGGCATGCGTCTATCAGCAAAAATCAAAACAGATCCACGAGGCATGCGTCAATAAGTATGTTCAAACAGGTCCATGAAGCATGTGTCCATCAGCATGTTCAAACAGGTCTACAAGGCCTGCGTCCATCAGCATATTCAAACAGTTCTACGATGCATGCATCCATCCATCAGCAGGTTCAAACAGGTCCATGAGGCCTGCTTCCATCAGCATATTCAAACAGGTCCATGAGGCCTGCTTCCATCAGCATGTTCAATCAGGTCCACGAGGCCCGTGTAAATCTGAATGTTCATACAGATCCATCATCATATTTCAAAAGGTCAAAGTTGTTTCATATGATAACAGAAATAGATTGCTGTTGTAACAAGCTTTACAGTCCATAACTTTCATGTACATGTAGGTGTGAAAAAATTGGTAAAGTTTTAATAAATGTCACATGTCTGTACTGTAAGAGAGTACAATTTTAGTGATATTTATATGAGTGGTACAGTCACAATTATCTGTGTCTTTGGTAAGTCGTCCCTATAGATATATATATGTAGCGGGATTGGACCGAGTCAATCATCAGTGACCAGGTAGCTCAGCGGTGGAGCATTCCGCTAGTGGTCGGAGGTCCTGGGTTCGAATCAAGGTCTGGCCACAACATTTTCTCCTCTCCTCTTACATATATATACAAATGGACTTGGATACATCAATGGCCATTACTTAGAACAACTCCACTGTATCATTTACCACCTGGATGGTAATTAAAGGTCAGGTGAAAAATCGCCAGTGATTACAGATGTGCCTGCTTAATGATAGTGTTCAATTCTAAACGAGTAGCTGACAATATATACTGATCTACTACCATCCACATCACAACAGACGCGGTCTGTCAAAGGCTGAATCACTTCTCAACTGTCACTTTTCAAATTTATACAGACTTCAATTGTGATTTTGTATAGGTAGTGAAACGTGATTAAAGCTCAAAGGTGGGACAATTAGCAAAACTTTTAGTTCTAATCCAAAACATGGTGTTGTCCATACAAATAGTTAACATAGGGATGTATACTTCTGAGGTTCCAGTCCCTTTGAAGTCTTGTTTAGAAAAAGATCAAAGAAGTTATGAGATTTTTAAATACAATCTATCAATATCTGAAGTAAGTTGCCAGTTGCAAATTTTGTCAAAAAAATTACATTTGTATTTTTAGATATATTTTATATATTATTATTATATTATATATTATAGATATTATTATACAGGTATTTTAAGAAATGGCCCATTTGGAGAGCCATTTTGAAATTAGGTCTTTTTCTGACTTGGGGTATGACTGGTGGTGTGACTGGTGTGGTGGTGGTGTGACTGGTGATATGACTTGAGGTGTGACTGGTACTGTGACTGGTGATGTGACTGATGGTGTGACTGGTGGTGTGACTGATGGTGTGACTGGAGGTGTCACTGGTGGTGTGATGGTGGTGTGACTGGTGGTGTGACTGCGTATGACTGGTGGTGTGACTGGTAGTGTGACTGGTGGTGTGACTGGTGGTGTGACTGGTGGTGTGACTGGTGGTGTGACTGGTGGTGTGACTGGTGGTGTGACTGGTGGTGTGACTGGTGGTGTGACTGGTGGTGTGACTGGTGGTGTGACTGGTGGTGTGACTGGTGATGTGACTGGTGGTGTGACTGGAGGTGTGACTGGTGGTGTGACTGGTGGTGTCACTGGTGGTGTCACTGGTGGTATGACTGGAGGTGTGACTGGTGGTGTCACTGGTGGTGTGACTGGAGGTGTGTGACTGGTGGTGTGACTGGTGGTGTCACTGGTGGTGTCACTGGTGGTGTCACTGGTGGTGTGACTGGTGGTGTGACTGGTGGTGTGACTGGTGATGTGACTGTTGGTGTGACTGGTGGTGTGACTGGTGGTGTGACTGGTGGTGTCGTTGGTGGTGTGACTGGTGGTGTGACTGGTGATGTGACTGGAGGTGTCACTGGTGGTATGACTGGAGTTGTGACTGGTGGTGTGACTGGTGGTGTGACTGGTGGTGTGACTGGTGGTGTGACTGGTGGTGTGACTGGTGGTGTGACTGGTGGTGTGACTGGTGGTGTGACTGGTGGTGTGACTGGTGGTGTGACTGGTGGTGTGACTGGTGGTGTGACTGGTGGTGTGACTGGTGGTGTGACTGGTGGTGTGACTGGTGGTGTGACTGGTGGTGTGACTGGTGGTGTGACTGGTGGTGTGACTGGTGGTGTGACTGGTGGTGTGACTGGTGGTGTCACTGGTGGTGTGACTGGTGGTGTGACTGGTGATGTGACTGGAGGTGTTACTGGAGATGTCACTGGTGGTATGACTGGAGGTGTGACTGGTGGTGTGACTGGTGGTGTGACTGGAGGTGTGACTGATGGTGTGTGACTGGTGGTGTGACTGGTAATTTGACTGGTGGTGTGACTGGTGGTGTGTGATTGGTGATGTTGCTAAGGTGATGTGACTGGGGGGTGTGACTGGTGGTGTGACTGGTGGTGTGACTGGTGGTGTGACTGGTGGTGTGACTGGTGGTGTGACTGGTGGTGTGACTGGAGGTGTGACTGGTGGTGTGTGACTGGTGGTGTGACTGGTGGTGTGACTGGTGGTATGACTTGAGATGTGACTGGAGGGGGTGTGACTGGTGTCACTGATGGTGTGACTGATGGTGTGACTGGTGGTGTGACTGGTGGTGTCACTGGTGGTGTCATGGTGATGTGACTGATGGTGTGACTGGTGGTGTGACAGGTGGAATTACTGGTGGTGTGACTGATGGTGTGACTGGTGGTGTGACTTGTGTTGTGACTGGAGGTTTTCCTGGTGGTGTGACTGGAGGTGTGACTGCAAGTGTGAATGTTGAGATGATCACTGTGACCAGGCTTAGATTAAGAGAGCGTGACTAGTGTTTCAATGTGACGTCCTGTGTTCAAAACTCTGTCTGACCATGTTTTTATTTATACATTGAAACACGCAGATCGTGATTATCTAATCCCTTATTAACCTGACAAACACAGGACATTTAGGCCTCTTGGTACATGAAATCAAATGGTCAGACAGACACTAACTCAATGTCAAACAGCATTAAAGTATAGAAAGCCTTGTCACAAATATCAAATGTTACAATATATAATGTATAATTTAACTAATGCCAGGAACCTTAACATCCCAGAATCCTTTAGGACTGGTATTACATACTCTACACTGATGACACTGTCCGTCTGACTTATATCTGTTTGGACATCTCTGGACAGTGGACACTGACTCTGGACATGGACAATAGATTTCCTGGCTGCCAGTACTAATGGCCCTCAGATTGCTGACAGCCTATCCATCCTGTGGACCAGATCAGGGCCAGTAACTCTCTGATGGCTTGGGAACAATAGGGGATTTCAGAAAGATGGCGTGACGTCACAGCAAAGTATACATGCCGGGTCTCAAAGGTACAAACACAGTATGGAGACTGATAAAAAAACAATAACAGATACGTACATCCCTGCTTCATAATCGATACTTTGTCAAAAGTTTACGCTTTTCATACTTGCAAATTCTGATTTTGAAAATGGTTTCTTATTGTAATGTTTCTCAGGGTTACGGATGTTAACATCATTTTTATATTTTCATTTGTTTATCATACTAATTTTGCAGAGGATGTCTGATATTTCAAACAATTACTGGACTGACTCTGATCTGTGCAGTATGTAAACAAAATGAGTAAAGCAAATTGTTATGTGATTCAAAGTAAGACTCTTCTGTTGTTATATATTAATATATTGATTAATTGCTTATTTTTCAATACCTAATTGTCATAAGAATTTGTTTCATCAAATATTGCATTAATTAAGAATTTCAGGATTCCAATGGAATTGCCATTGGCTTGATTAAAAATTTCAAAAGTACTAATTTAATTCAAGTGGAAAAATAAGATTCCAGTTGAATTCCAATGAAAATTACAACAATTTTACCACTGATCCACTGGAAATACCACTGGAATTCCAGTGGAAATTTTGGGGGGTCACAGATCATTACTTCAGACCGAAAAGTAACAGAATGGCAAAGGATTTAGGGGCCACAGGTCATGTGCCTCTATAACAGAATGGCCGAGGATTTAGGGGTCACAGGTCATGTGCCTCTATAACAGAATGGCCAAGGGATTTAGGGCCACAGGGTCATTTTGTCTTATAACAGAATTGGCCAAGGATTTAGGGTCACAGGTCATGTGCCTCTATAAACAGAATGGCCAAGGATTTAGGGGCCACAGGTCATTTGTCTTATAACAGAATGGCCAAGGATTTAGGGGTCACAGGTCATGTGCCTCTATAACAGAATGGCAAAGGGTTTAGGGGTCACAGGTCATGTGCCTATATAACAGAATGGCCTAGGATTTAGGAGTCACAGGTCATGTGCCTCTATAACAGAATGGCCGAGGATTTAGGGGTCACAGGTCATATGCCTCAATCTTTAACAGAAGTGCCAAGGATTTAGGGGTCACAGGTCATTTGTCTTATAACAGAATGGCCAAGGATTTAGGGGCCACAGGTCATTTGTCTTATAACAGAATGGCCAAGGATTTAGGGGTCACAGGTCATATGCCTATATAACAGAATGGCCATGGATTTAGGGGTCACAGGTCATGTGCCTTTATAACAGAATGGCCAAGGATTTAGGAGCCACAGGTCATTTGTCTTAACGGAGAATGACCAAGGATTTAGGAACCACAGGTCATGTGCCTCGATCTTTAACAGAAGTAGGCCAAGGATTTAGGGGTCACAGGTCATTTGTCTTATAACAGAATGGCCAAGGATTTAGGGGTCACAGGTCATTTGTCTTATCAGAGAATGGCCGAGGATTTGGGTCACAGGTCATGTGCCTCTATAACAGAATGGCAAAGGGTTTAGGGGTCACAGGTCATGTGCCTATATAACAGAATGGCCTAGGATTTAGGAGTCACAGGTCAATTGTCTTATCACAGAATGGCCAAGGATTTGGGTCACAGGTCAAGTGCCTCTATAACAGAATGGCCAAGGATTTAGGGGCCACAGGTCATGTGCCTCTATAACAGAATGGCCGAGGATTTAGGGGTCACAGGTCATGTGCCTCGATCTTTAACAGAAGTGCCAAGGATTTAGGGGTCACAGGTCATTAGTCTTATAACAGAATGGCCAAGGATTTAGGGGTCACATGTCATTTGTCTTTATCAGAGAATGGCCAAGGATTTAGGGGTCACAGGTCATGTGCCTCGATCTTTAACAGAAGTGCCAAGGATTTAGGGGTCACAGATCATTTGTCTTATCGGAGAATGACCAAGGATTTAGGAACCACAGGTCATGTGCCTCAATCTTTAACAGAAGTGCCAAGGATTTAGGGGTCACAGGTCATTTGTCTTATAACAGAATGGCCAAGGATTTAGGGGTCACAGGTCATTTGTCTTATCAGAGAATGGCCGAGGATTTGGGTCACAGGTCATGTGCCTCTATAACAGAATGGCAAAGGGTTTAGGGGTCACAGGTCATGTGCCTCTATAACAGAATGGCCAAGGATTTAGGGGTCACAGGTCATGTGCCTCTATAACAGAATGGCAAGGATTTAGGGTCACAGGTCATTTGTCTTATAACAGAATATAGGGGTCACAGTCATGGCCTCTATAACAGAATGGCCAAGGATTTAGGGGTCACAGGTCATGTGCCAATTGTCTTATCACAGGATTTTGGCCAGGATTTAGGGGTCACAGTCATTCCTATATAACAGAATTAGGATTTAGAGTCACAGGTCAACATGTGCCTCTATAACAGAATGACCAAGGATTTAGGGTCACAGGTCATGTCCTATTTAACAAATGGCAAATGGCAAAGGTCAATTTGGCCAAGGATTTGGGTCACAGGTCAGTGCCTCTATAACAGAATGGCAAAGGATTTAGGGGTCACAGTCATTTTGTCTTATCAGAGAATGGCCAAGGATTTAGGGTCACAGGTCATGTGCCTCTATAACAGAATGGCAAAGGATTTAGGGGTCACAGGTCATTTGTCTTATAACAGAATGGCAAAGGATTTAGGGGTCACAGGTCATGTGCCTCTATAACAGAATGGCCAAGGATTTAGGGGTCACAGGTCAATTGTCTTATCACAGAATGGCCAAGGATTTGGGTCACAGGTCAAGTGCCTCTATAACAGAAAGGCCAAGGATTTAGGGGCCATAGGTCAATTGTCTTATCACAGAATGGCCAAGGATTTGGGTCACAGGTCAAGTGCCTCTATAACAGAAAGGCCAAGGATTTAGGGGCCATAGGTCAAGTGCCTGTATAACAGAATGGCTAAGGATTTAGGGGTTATTGGTCATGTGCCTTAGGGTATAACAAAATGGCCAAGGAATTAGGGGTTATTGGTCATGTGCCTTAGGGTATAACAAAATGGCCAAGGAATTAGGGGTCATGGGTCATGTAATCTAGGTAAAACAGAATGGTCAGTGATTTAGGGATGCTATGATTTGCTCATATAAACCTACTGTAACAGTAGCTACAATTCTACTACATTAGTAACTGGCTGACCGTCAATTCTACTGTATTAGTAGCTTCGGCTGTCAATTCTACTGCAATAATATCTTATTATAGGCTGACGTGGTCAACTTCATGCGCTTCCACATAGGTTTTCTTTTCTTTATATTGGACAATAAATTATATTGTCTGCGAGAAACAGCAGATATTCTGTTACGATTTCGCATCGCGATCGCCACAAACAGCTAACACAAATATTTTTCGTCCGTTCACTTTGGAACGACAAAATCATGAACGGGAATGTTACTTAGAACAAATTACTTACCTTATTTAGTATAAGTAACGTCGTAATCCAACCTGATGAATTCCCTGGCTCAATCAGGTGCGGATTTACCACATGGACATTGAACAGGATATGACAGGTGGACGCTATGAGTTTTCATTACGCTAAAACATCAAAGTCAGGCACAAACGAACGATTCGGATAGACTTGTCACGTGCACGTGACCAGCTGCATTCGAAGATCCGGCGGGAAGTTCGTTTCTCAAGATTTTTCATTTGTCATCGAAATGTTTCCTACGAAAGCCAATTGTACTCATTTTGGCAGAAGAAAAAGAAAATCGTGTTATTACGCGAAACTTTGGCATTATCACGCGAAAAATATTATATATTACATTATTTCAGACTTCGGAAGCCACATTTTAATTCCGGAAGCCACATTTTATATGGACCAGCAAGAACTTTGTCATCTTTACCCATGACGTTGTCGCTAAAATGAATTTTGAAACATCGTTTAAATCTGAAAACAGTCTCCATCTTGTTAATTTCAATAGCTTTATATACCGTATTAGAGTTAATGTGCTTACCTGATGGCTCAATCAGGTGCGGATTTACCACATGGACATTGAACAGGATATGACAGGTGGACGCTATGAGAGTTTCAAAGTCAGGCACAAACGAACGATTCGGATAGACTTGTCACGTGACCAGCTGCATTCGAAGATCCGGCGGGAATTTTGCGGGGTGGACCGCGCAAGTAGTATTCGTTTCTCAAGATTTTTCATTTGTCATCGAAATGTTTCCTACGAAAGCCAATTGGACTCATTTTGGCAGAAGAAAAAAGAAAATCGTGTTATTACGCGAAACTTTGGCATTATCACGCGAAAAATATTATATATTACATTATTTCAGACTTCGGAAGCCACATTTTAATTCCGGAAGCCACATTTTATATGGACGAGCAAGAACTTTGTCATCTTTACCCATGACGTTGTCGCTAAAATGAATTTTGAAACATCGTTTAAATCTGAAAACAGTCTCCATCTTGTTAATTTCAATAGCTTTATATACCGTATTAGAGTTAATGTGCTTTTAATAACTTTCAGGCGCGTAGCTACAATAGATTTCCATAGTTCCGTGTATCTACTGATTAAGTTTATACACATAGTTTATTTGAAGCAAAATCTCCCTTTGCTTATATCTATACTGTTGCTAAAATAACTCCAGCCTATGAGTTAACAGAGTTTCCAATAGATCCATTGATGTGCAACGCAGTTTATTTAAACGTTACCGTTAAGTACTGCATACGACATTCTATTGTTGGAAATCCAAAGGTATTATTTGTTAGTAATCATATATATCAGATGAAATTTTCCAATAATCCAATGGTCATGCGGAGGTAGATGTATAGCATATAAACCAGGATTTCCCTTTTTTGTTAAAATAAACATCAACTTAATACATGTATTAGTGTTGTGACGTCATAGTCGCACGATAAATATTTGGCTTTTGAACTCCTGCCTCTGTCCATAATGTTGAGTTCACCGGGTAGTGTCCTATGGCCATCTATTTTCTTGTTAGTAACAAGTATCACAAATAATGCTATTGGTATTTTTCAGAGAAACTTCTATCTAATATAAAAATTATTAGGTCTTTGATTTGGTTAATATAACGATTGAACAGTGTTTTAATTGCGTTCATACCCTTATTAACGCAATCAAAATATTGTTCAATTCATATATTTACATAAAATAGTATATTTTTACATGCTCGTGATCAAATTTAAAACGATGTTGGTTGCTAAGCTGGGTAACTACGGTAGTCAGGATGGCCGTCGATATAGTTCCAATTGTTGAATGTTATAGCTGCAGTTGATTTGAAATATAACAATGAAACATTTCATTTATTTTTAAAATATGTTTTTTCCCTCTCAATTTAATCCTATATAAATAATAATTTCCATTTCAAAAAATTGAGATAATTGAGGCAAAAGTACTACCGGTATGTATCGTAACAGTCCATGTCTGCCATGGAAGGCCACACATGGGTGGTCACCACCGATGCATGGCTCACAACTATCCAGTAATCCCTGTTCAACATTAGACCCCTTGCTGTGGCATAATATTTAGTATTCTGCAGTCAGTGGTGAATTGATAGTATAAACCCTGTTGATTTCAACCAAAGGCTACTCAACTTTATTTCTCGATAGATTGAGTAGAGTTAGGGTACGTAATTTCGCACAGTACGTAATTTCGCACACCTGACGATTTTTCGCGATCTTCCTTTAAATGTCAGAAAGATTTGCTCTGTTGTTTATGTTGTGACTAAAGGAGGCCTCTCACTGTGATTTTGTCATATTTAGTTAAACTTTTCAGGATAAGTTTGTTTTGAAAAAACGAAATCGGAATAATACGGCCCATCTCAGTAAAGAAATTAATAAAAAAAATAAACCACTTGACATAAAATAATTCTGAGTGATAAATAACTGACTCACGTACAAATATGTAGAGAAACTATCCTTTTTTAAGAATATATCGAAACCCGTATGAAAATCCATCAAGTATAAGCGGAAAACGGATATTTTCTGCGGACACCCTATGACTTTCTTGACCTCGTTTACATTGTTTACTATGGGGGAGCGGTCATTTTTCGTAACGAAAATGGCGGCGAAATATCACTTTTTCATTTAGAAATATAATTGTGTTTTGATGTCATTTCAAGATTTGAACGGTAATTAATCTTTGTTTATGATGTTGTTGGTCCATGAAAATGTTTGAAAATAATTATTTTCTCCAAAAACAAGAAAGTTAGAGGGGTGTGCGAAATTACGTCCCCAAAACCCGCTCAACTACAGGTTAACCTCAAGTTAATAACAGCTCTCGTGCGCAGTGATACGTCTGCGCATATCCGGTTACATACTCGTGTGTTGTGAAGCACTGGTACATCTGCCGATGTAAGTCCAGTCTTTTTGGTTCGGAATGAAAGTATTTGAAATTCATTAAAATCAATGCCAAAATTGTGCGAAATTACGTACCCCCACTCTACGTCATCGTGCTATTTGGAGCCGCGTGGATGAATTTATGATGGTCCAAATCAGAAACTTTTGGTGTTTTCAGTAACCGAACGTACGTTCGATGAACATGTACATGTATCAAAATAGGTTTTAACACATATACATATGTACGTGTGTAAATACAAAGGTAGAAAAGTTACATTGTTTATGTTACTACGTACCTCTTTGACCAATGCTTCCGTGCGTATGATAAATAAACAATGTTGTACAATGTACAGTTTTGCAAATTCCGATGACGTCGCAATGTTTACATGTTGTGTGTCTGTGAGTCTGTGTTGTTCTCTACCACATGTAGCCTAGATCTTCATTCTATTCGTATTTTTAACATCTTTGGTTGTACGCGAATGGATAAGATATGTCAGAACAACATCAGTATTTGAGGTGGATAAGTTTAACCAAAACGACCTAGCACGACAAAGCATTTTTGTTCACCTCGGCGGACAGACAAGTCCTGTACGTTATCTAGAATCTAGGCCTACTGTGAATCGGCGAGAGTAGGTACGTTTGGGTGTTTCGAAATATCAATGAAACGGAATCCTACAATTGTAGCTTTACAATACTTGTAATAGATACCTCTAATATTTATTGAAGTGTTTGAAACAACAATATGAATATAGTTAACATTTTGAGAGCGGTACAGTAAACGTTTACAGTAGTGGGCCTACCTGTGTTTGTACATGTTCCTCGAAACGACGTCCGATACATTTGAAAATCTCCAAAATCCGGAAATAATGACATGAAACTATGTAAACATCCGTGTATTCAAGAAATTTCAAACGTGAACTGATTAAGTAGAACTCAAGTGATCACAAAATTGAAGAAACTCTCTGTTTGTCACACCTCCTTGACACAGGCGGTTTGAATCGGACACCGCGTCACAACTACGTTAAATATCCTGCCACGTTATGAATTGTGTAAGCGTGTGAAATCATACGAAGCAAAAGATTAAAACCAAACTGCTTTGCACCATGGTGTTTTTAACAACAGATAAATAAAATGATTTATAGTTCCATACCGGGAAAACCCCAGATATATGCTTCATCAGACGGAACTCATTTTATTGGTATGTTCATTGATAAATTGGCGGGAATTTCCGCCACTTCAAGTGGCTGTTCCAAATGCCTGTCGGAACCAAACGATATAATTCAATTTTAGTCTTATAAATGCCATAAACACTATTAAGGGTAAATTTTGAGCTATGAAAATAATAGTTCAGACTGTAAATATAATCGCGGTCCATGAAACAAATATCGATACCCTACTCAACTTTATCCTTCGATAGAACCACCAGAAAGAGACTTTAATCCTTAAGGTAGACCGTCCCTTCTGGTTTCCTCTCATGGATTTCGTTCATTTTTTGATATTTTGATTTTAGGTATACCCTGATCACAAAAACCGCATAAAAATCATATGTCACCGGGTTATTTTTTCTTCCATGGTTGCTTAAAGATATGTACAAATGACTTAATAATCCGGATTTTAAGGATTTTTAAATAAATAATATTTCCTCCCTGTAGCATCCCTTAACATATAAATAATATACCTGTAACATGTTCATACCTTCAGTAGGTGATATAGAAGTCATTACTATATCCAATAAGCTCGGGTTTTCCACAATAAAACGAAATATCGTTATTTTAAAATTAAGTCCGGACCCAATTTTAGTGAAAAAATTGCATAAAAATAGTAATATTTTCTTTTTTTCTGAAAAAATGATCTCAAGAAAAATCGATTTTTTAGAATTTCCATGAAGACTGGCTTATTTGCAATACGAAAAGCCAATAAAAAGTATACCTCACCGCATTATTTTTCAAATTATGACCGATTTGCTTCCTACAACCCCTTAAATTTTGGTCTGAAAATGTTAAAAAAAATAGGCGAATCTGTAGCACTTTTCAACGTTTTATGTTATTCATCTACCCTTGTTAGTTTTTACCGAATGGCACACCTTTATATTTATACACTTCAAGTAAACACTCGAAAAGGTTCTAGACGAAATACTTGCTCGAATGCCGATTTCAGAAGCGAGTTGTAATAGGTGGT
The DNA here is from genome assembly GCF_041381155.1 of Argopecten irradians. Lineage (NCBI taxonomy): Eukaryota > Metazoa > Mollusca > Bivalvia > Pectinida > Pectinidae > Argopecten > Argopecten irradians. The sequence continues at coordinate 3,931,077 of NC_091135.1, forward strand.
TACGGAGAAATAAAATACGTTTGCCGGGATTCGGATAGCGACGTAACAAACGTATGACGTCACAGAAGGGACGGTCTACGTTAAGTAATCTGCCCTTGCGGGTAGGTATTGATTGTGACGTCATGTGTTTGCGAGCGTAACGTCATACTTTTCAGAGAAAACGACGTAAATTGCGCTCACAAAATGATAATAACGTAGCAATCGATACCTACCCGCAAGGGAGCTAACTCTGTAATATGCAAAGACGGAATAGTTTGTCTATATAATAGCATGCATCGGATTCATAACGAGACTATTCCATAGAGATAGCAGAATTAGCTTTAGGCAGCTAGATCCTTTTTCATGTTTTAGAAATAAAATGTGTTAACAGTGAGAACTAAAATTGAACCAGATTTTCTATAAAACTATTTTTAGACGTTTTTGTACATAGAGTACTCACTGTGGTGGATCCACATCTAAACTGTAAGAATTCTCAGATCCCTGTGGAATATTCCACCAATCATAAATATCTTTGCCAAACTTCCCACAATTCCTAAAGGCAATAATAACAATATATAGTGTAGTGGGCCTTTAAACAAAATGCACCGTTAATAAATATTCTTGTATTTTGTGATGGGGCCGCGGTAGACGAGTGGTAGACAAGATTTCTCGACATATTACCACAGGCCCTCCACCTCTGGGTCGCGAGTTGAAATCCATGTGGGATAGTTGCCTAGTACTGGCCTCTGGGTGGTGGTTTTTTCTCCGTGTAGTCCGGCTTTCCTGAACCAACAAAATCTGACACGTTCTTACACTATCCTATCTGCTAATAGGACATTAAACTAATAAAACCCTTGTATTTTGTGTCTTGGTATGAATTACGGTTGTTTGATCAAACGTACAGTGAGATCAAATAGTTTATCTCCCACACGATTTGGTTCTTCCATTAAAAAGTTCGGTAGTACACCGAGTGGTTTTGTGAGAAGTAACGTGTTTTCGGATTAGATGAGTAATTAATAACCGAAAGCAAACAGAGAAAATAAACAAACATTTATTAAAGACAAGAAATGACATTCTACTATGGATTTCACACAATGGATTTCCTGTGTCAATGGCCAATATTTACAGAGGAAAATTGAGTATTCTTTAGGCTTCCGTTAAATCATGCACGTCTTTCTGTCTGTGGTAAGTGTCCAGTCGTCCATCTATAGTGGTAAGTGTCCAGCCGTCCATCTATAGTGGTAAGTGTCCAGTCGTCCATCTATAGTGGTAAGTGTCCAGCCATCCATCTATATAGTGGTAAGTGTCCAGCCGTCCATCTATACCCAGCGGGTCGGGTTTTCAAATACAGGTCTTGTAACCATCCTGAAAACCAAAATAACAATGTGAAAGGTAAAGAACGATAACTCGTACTTCCCTACTCCTTAAGTTTCCATCCCGCTTTGAGATGTGAAAGGTAAAGAACGATAACTCGTACTTCCATACTCCTTAAGTTTCCATCCCGCTTTGAGACGTGAAAGGTAAAGAACGATAACTCGTACTTCCCTCCTCCTTAAAGATGCTCCACCGCCGACAAAGCATAAATGATATTAATCATTTGAACAATAATTGGTGTTTAATCGTGTATATATACGCCTAATTAACACAAAAATAATATATAATAATTTACTTCGCCTTTGGTGCATGCGCAATCAGAACTTCATTCCATATAGGATATAGTGCCACGGAATTTTTTCGGGATGCAATTAATTATTTTTTTCATATTTTTAACTTGAAGTAAAATTAGAAGCTCAAACTTTTCAATGGTGGTAATGGTGTAAAGTAAGTAACTTTTGTAACTGAAGAAAAATACTAAATCGTCTGCTCCTGTTTTTGATAGTGAAAAAATACCATTTGTCAGCGGTGGAGCATCTTTAATGATGTCATTATTGTATTCCAGATGCTCCATCCCGCTTTGAGATGTGAAAGGTAAAGAACGATAACTCGTTCTTCTCTCCTTTAGTTTCCATACCGCTTTGAGACGGTGACATCTTACATAGTCTAATCATTATAGTCTCAGTAAAATTTAAAGTTGTGTGAATATGGATGCTTATATATGATGGTTCAGATCCATGAAAGCACTAATATACTATTGCCATAGCGGTAAATGTCGCATGACATATCACACGTTTTGAAACTTGTTTCAAACTTTCAGGTAATATGGGAAAACCAAGTTGCATCACGTGACCGACACCCGATCGCGAGTCGTATCACGTGGTCAATATCGGCAATACCCGTACAGATCGGAATAGATCGGAACAGTTCGGAGACTTCCGGGCTGTTTTAAACGTGTACACGTCAAAATCAATATTTTTATTTAATTGTTTAATAACTTAGCTAATACGAACTTTACAAAAGTCAGTAATTATCGAAAGTTGAAAACTTAGAGAGGCGGAGAAAATATGTAGAACACTTTAAATACTTTTTCTATGCCAAAAATACAACAAGTCACAGACCATACAACTTAAATGGCTTTCTTTGTATTATCGGCAATTTTAAGTTATAAACATTATGATGAGTTTTTTGCATCAGCATCTTTTTTTCTTGTAAAGCCTTTAGTTTAGAAGCCATAATAGATAAACGTTGATTGATTGTGATCACAAGAACTTTTTGCGAAATTTGAAATTATAAGAACTTTTTTCGAAATTGGAATATTTATCACTCTTCTAATACTAAGTAGAAGTTGGAACCATCCCGAAGATTTCGTGATAACTTACCTCATGCCTAGACGACCAGGCCGTGCTCCTTCTCCCGCGGACACAAACGACTGGAAAGTTCTCACTGCCAGTACCCTGTCCAAACAAAAACGTACAAATGTATTGTATTGAAACAAAAACATTGGGCTTAATAAGTTTTTCATTAACTGTAATATTTGAATCTCTCAAGATGGTTCAATGTAGCACCATCCACAGGCGCACGGATTATGGTATAGATGTCTTGGTGTTATTCTCCGAAGTCGTAATATTATTAAAGCATATTCACAAGACATACTGTCAGATTATTTTTTGGCTGCAAATTCCCGGGATGCAAACTAGTATATGATGGTCTAGTGCCAATTATAATGTATAAATATCAAAATTCAAATAAAGAAGATTAATAAATTTGTCGTATATGTGACCAATGATTTTGTTAATGGGATTTATATGAAATAATTAAACCTTTAAAGATGCTCCACCGCTGACAAATGGTATTTTTTCACTATCAAAAACAGGAACAGACGATTTAGTATTTTTCTTCAGTTACAAAAGTTACTTACTTTACACCATTACCACCATTGAAAAGTTTGAGCTTCTTATTTTACTTCAAGTTAAAAATATGAAAAATAATTAATTGCATCCCGAAAAAATTCCGTGGCACTATATCCTATATGGAATGAAGTAATGATTGCGCATGCACCAAAGGCGAACTAAATTATTTTATGTTATTTTTTGTGCTAATTAGGCGTATATATACACGATTAAATGCCAATTATTGTTCAAATGATGAATATCATTTATTCTCTGTCGGCGGTGGAGCATCTTTAAGAACCCGATATGCAAATTAATCTAAACAGCGTGATTTGTGGGTAGGCAATTGTATCTGTATCTAGATTGTATGACTTCCCAATATTCCTATATATATTGCTTAAGCGAACGAGGAAATTATCTTGTGTGAAATAAAAACGGTTACAACATACACACACACAAACTGTACAAAATATTAGCGATTCCTAATATATGCTGCAGGTTTTAATACGGAATCTGCCGAGATATACCGAATAGAGACTTACTTCTGACACCTGTTGGGGACTGTATCCATGACAACACGGGGTCCCAGGTAGCGGACGGTGTATGGCGGACACATACGTCCAGGCATCTGGGGGCGGATGGTGTTCATTAGATTTGACGGTCTCCTGTAGGTCACAGTCGGAATGTGAAATCCTCTGTTTAACACATCAATGCAAATCATGTCAGAAAACAACTTCTTGTTCAATCAAAGGCACCTGTAATCGCATTAGAAAGAGTTACATCGTCTTAATTGTAATATTCGTTTTTCCCATTACGAATACGTTAACTTATATAGTTACCTGACAGGTGCGAACATTCCGCTTCCGGTATTTGGAACACCAGCAACCAAGCCGCTTAGTCCGGCTATGTCAAGTGTTCCAACGACCCTAGAATTTAAAAAAAATGTAGAATTCAAGTTTATTCTTTAATAGTTAGAATGATTTATTGTCGTTTAGGGGTGGAAGAAAAGCGTAGTACTTGGAGGAAAAAAACATCGACCCGCAGTCAGTATAACTATCAACTGCCGCACTTGAGTTTTGAACTTGCGACCAAAGACGCAAGACTCCATTTGGCTATCACATCCGCAACTAATTCAAAATAATTATCAAAATGCTGCTTTGTAAGTTATGAAGATTGGATGCCGCCACTGTGTGTTCTTAGTTGAAGTAAAGCTATCCACGTGACTCAATTGCACGTAGAAGTCAGGAGTTAAATTTACGGTTTTATAAAATCAATTTTTTTTCCCACCAAAATCGAATGTCTTGATATAAATAACTTTAATAGTATTTTCTACTCACATTTCACACTCATCGTCGAGAGATATCACGAGATTATCGCCTTCGTAACGAGATCTGAACTCAGGACACGTGCGTTCGGGCTCAAATTGTTGGCAATGTGCGGTGGCAACGACTAGGATGATGTCTGAAACAGAAGGTATGGAATTGGCAAAAGGACGTAGAGGAATTTATAATGGTCAGAGGCGTCGGGTTTGAGTTTAGACTTAAATAGTTTGCAAAACATCAAGTGACTAATATCACAAAAGGACGGCATTTAAAAGGATGCTTATACGCATCCTCAATACTCCAGGTGTTCCGATCACTTACGATCTCTACACCCCTGGACTATCTCATAGTAAAATTGAAGGCAGCTCAGCGGAAAACATTTGACCAATCGCAGGCTAGCAAAGATTTCCTTTGAAGACTACATAGAGATCATAAGTGATCGGAACCCCTGGAATATCGAGGATGTCCTATACGATGTTTATCATGTTCTGTATACATTTTTATGTAAGAGTCTCTCCCTGCATCATGACATAACAATGGTCCAGTAAAAATACGAAAAATAGAGGCCTAACCTCCAAATAGTTGTAACAGAATTTGTTTTCTACTTTTTGAGTCGGAGGTTCTTAACACGAAAAAGTCACCAAAATTTTATTGTTCGGAAAGTCTTTTTTTCAACACTCGGAGTCTGGAAAATCATTATGGCATTTTCTCTTCGGGTGTCTCTGGTGTGTGGGTTACCCCAAACGTAAATGAAGAGGTGTCCCGAAAGAAGCAAAACAACTTTTCATTTCAGCCAGCCAATGAAATTGCAGCTCTCGCTCATGCATAATGCATTGCAAAAATTGCATAATTATTTTCTATTGTCCGATCTAGAAAATTTGCGTGTTATTTTTGTTGAGACGGGATATTTTGATATAGTTGTCTCTTTTAGGTGAGAATAGCCTACATAGAAAATGAATTAATAACTATCTAAACACTTGAGACGGTATTAAATGAATAATTCTTGCAAGACGTGGCATGCAATTTGGAGTTAAAAAAAGCATTGACAAAACCCAATAGACAAACTTTGAACATTCATGTTATCTCTGCGACTCAAGTAAAATGTTTTACATGTAAAGTCTTTAATCCACAAATTGTATTTTAGAAGATTACACTAAAATAAGTATCAATGGTACAGTATTAATATTTCAACAATAGTTTTTTTTTCGCTGTTACAAAGACATAATTATGCAATTTTGATGTCGCCATACCTTTTTCCAATTCAATTAAAATTACACTTGCAAATAACGCATAAAATGAAATTAAAAAAATACACAGATCAAGAGAGAAGGACTAAAATAATTGACGATTGAAGTAATATTCAATAAAAAGTTTTATTACTTGTATTGCCATGATTTTGACAATTAAAACGTTAATTATGAGACACCATGCATTGGTTATATATATTTGGCTGATACAAATGTCTCAGAGCAAGCACATTCCTTTTTGTCTATGTTGACAATGAAAATAGATAAAAGTATACCGTCCAGTACTTACAGATACATGTTGACTGTACAAAGGCATTCATGGCGCTGGTAGACAGTTCCTCTGTGTCGTTCCTGGCACTAGTGTATGTAGTATATGTCGGTATGGGTTGTCCTGGGGTTGATATCGGTATTTATAGACCCCTGCTAATCACTAACCCGACCCATACAGACATGTAACGTCAACAACATGACGCTGATGACGTCAAATGAGGCTCAGCGAATCAGATAGCAGTGGGCATGCATGTCTAGTACTGGACAAACAAACAAGGGGCACCGACAGGAGATTTGAATAATACCTTAACTCAGCGAGCGAATTTTAAAAACTAACAAATAAGCAATAATTTATCGTGTAAATCATTATTACTGACTGTAATAAAAACAAATATGTGTCTTTTCTGTGCACGGGCTACCATTATAGAGAATATAAATATGTATTATATAGGTATAACTGACCCTCCACATATAGTTCGTCTGATTAATCTCTAAGTGTCAGAAAACGTCAGATGTAATGTCCAAATGTTCTGTCCATCACATTCAGGGGAACAATAAGGGGCTAGGAGCTTTATTAACGATGTTTTTCAAAATCTTTTCCTGACTCTTCTATAGTTTTTTTTATTGGTGTGTGGCTTTACAAAACGTAAATTATATTGTATTTAAATACTACACATTCCATTTCATCGCAGTAACTGAATGTCCTCTAAACTTTCTGGACGCCTCGTCCTCAGCCCTTCTCACTCAGCATGTTACTAGCGGCTACTCCAAGGTCAGTAACACACGCTTGGCATGTTGCGGACGTAATTACTTGCTAATTCTGGACATATTTGCGGTATGAAAAGTCGTGAAGAAGTTCGACAGGGCTGGTGGCGCGTACCAACTGTTGATTAATATAGCAAGCGGGATATGCACTTGTATACATTTGATTAATTAAAACGGTTTCATTGATGTTGTTTGTTTAATCTAAACAACTTGCATTTATTATATGACCATGCGGTGTGAAATACGGATTAAACTATACTATTAGTTCAAATGTCTAGTCGTGTGACTTTTAGAATGAAAATAAAAATTATTTACAATGTGTACCATATATTGTCTTTTTTGTTCTATATCCAAAAATTCAGTTAACTATATAAAAGGAAATTTGATTTAGTTTTGATATAAATATCAATCGGATCCGAATCCTGACTCTAATTGTGAAAATCGTAAGAGGATTATAACTAGAGTGATCTATATGAATTCACTCAATTTTCCAAAAACGTTTAGTTATATAGATTTATGATCAAGAAAGCACCACCGTATTAATCATTGAGCAACTGCGATCCAAACTGTCCCTTGTCCCTTCTTTGTCAAACATCACGCGGGACAACTCGAGCTCATTACTGAAGCCGTGGCACGATCATCAGCGCCTGTCCTGTAAGAGTTACCTCCCGTCGTTCAATCAGAACACCAGCTTAGTAAGTTATGGTTTTTTTAGAAGTGATTTTTTTTTTTATCTTTATAACGTCTCAAGTCCGAGTGAGATGCATGATATTGAATGGTTGGCCAATGCCATACAGTAAGTATGTACAATTCTAGTTGCAAGCTTTGTTACAAACCCACTTGGAAAATTAACGCATTTTGAAAAATTATTTCAAAGTGCGTTAAATATGGTGTAGGTTCAACGCACTTTGAAAAAATACTTTATTTTTCATTTTACGTTAATATGGTACATATCGACGCACTTTGAATAAAAAAGTTGTTACGAATGAAACAACTATCATTACTTGAGTACTGTGTAAAGTTTAGAAACATTTACTAATATAGATAATATTTTTACAAATGCCTTTTATGCTTCAGATTCATATGATAGAAATTAAATATTATTAAAATTATAGTAACATGTAATTTCATCTTCTATTCACATTATCTTTAAATCATGAGTATATACTATTTGTTAATTATTTAGATTTATTGAAGTTATTGTTGTGATATAGGACCCAGAGCGTAGACTCAGCTCATTAGTAAGGATTTTATTATGCGGTTTACATAATATAAAACGAATCAAAGATCATTATTTTTATATTAGATTTAATTTTTTTGCCATTTTTTATATGGTTTAAACAATATTTTATTCAATTCAATAACGATACAGTACAATATTCATATCAAAAAGGTTGGATACAGAAACAAGTACAATGTACTTATATTAATCCGTCTCCATATATATATAACTCATAAGCAATAGGACAGTACTGATGTCAGAATTTTCAGTGGTATTTATACAATGATTCGGTAGGGAAAGGGAAGGGTGCAGGGATTGAGTAGAGAAAAATGGTGTTTATTTTTCAACCATACAAAACCAGAGATTTGTTGATAAATCGGCCTTAGTTTGATCATTAGTAAAACTAACACGGGTCATGATAATATACCCAATATACGAAAAAGATCAGATTGGTTTTAAGATGGACAGTAGAGTAGTACTGATGGATATATATGTATTTATATCAACTTGAAACGGTTTGAGCGACTGATGAAATTTTGAACCGTATCAAAAATATTTACATTGTAATGATCGGGCATATTAGGGTTACCATAGAGTAAAGTGTTAATACCATAGTCATGGGTAAAACATACCATTCTTGTTTGTTGGTAATTTAGACAATGGAGAAGGAAATGTTCAGAAGTTTCGTCCGATTGGTTACAGGAGCAGCGAGGACTAACTACAAGATTACAATGATATAGATGAGAGTGTAGAGAACTACAATGCATTCTAAGACGGGAGTGGTGAATCTGGCCGTGCCTTGTTTTTCAATGATAATAGTAGAGAGAGACAGCTAGGATATCAGTGTTAAGGAAGTTTTTGAGACAGGTAATAGATGGATTAAATTTTATAATGTCCGGAAGCGAGTTCCATAGGTCCACAGAAGAAGTTAGAAAGGAGTCTTTGTAAAGGTTAGTGCGGCATGGAGGTTGATAGAAAGAATCGGTTTCCCTTGTGTTGTATGAGTGAATATTACGATAACGAGCTGAGAGCATGTTAGTTAGGTATTAAGGGGGGGGGGGGGGGGCACTGACCATGAACAATCTGATGGAATTGAATGATTTAGTGTTTTCACCTTCTATTCATAAGTGTATCTAATCCAGATTCTGTATAAAGACAATCATGCATGGCTAGTGAGTTAGGTGACACTTTGGTGTGTCTCGGCCAGGGGACAGAACCCGGAGCCTACCTCACGGGGTCGACCGCTCAACAGAAGACGAAAAGTGAGGTGGTGTCAAGGGAGACGTTGGAAAAAAGAAAGTCAGTTATGAAGACAAGATAAGATAATATCCTAAATAGTAGTGTTTTACGATCATGTATTAGGTGAAGCAAATACAATGCTATTTTTAACGCCCTACCTGCGTGGTCAGTTAAATCATATTAACAGTTTGTACTTCACCAGGAGTAAAAACTTCCTTTGTTTGTGTATTGAAATGATTAAATTCTATGTTAATGTTCATTTGATATGATATAAATATGAATTTCGAGTCGATAATTGTTTTATTATGAATACACATGTACACGACATTTACGTAATATATCAAACATTCTCCCTTATGTAAAGTATGGACGCTGATATTCTATACAGTGAAAGTTGAAGAATTTCGAAGAGGAAACTGAAGCCTGCAAATATGAAACGGAAATGTACACACAATAATTTACATGATCAAGTTAATTGTCGGATACCTGCTCCTTTCCATTACCTCTTGATGAATAATGAACGGACGTACCAATAGATTATCTTGACGTCATGAAATTCGAAATGTCCCTTTTCGCCATATTTGGGTACGTCCTGGGTCTATTAAAATATTTTGTCAACTTCAAAAGTGATTGTGATGTGACGTCATACAACATGACGTCACAATGTATTTCTATATTTTTATGTTATAAGATCTATACGTTCTAATATCTTATATCAATCTGAGATGAAGGCACAATGCACAGTTAAGTTTTTCTTGTGGCTATCGTGTTTAATCAAGAAGGAAAAAAGTGAAGTTTAAGCCAATCAGAAATAAATAAAAACACATAATTATGTATCTATGTATATACAAATCTTCACCATTTACATTTCGTGTCATTATGCTAACGGGATTCGGACTCGCGACCCACCTTTGGGCCGCGAGTTCGAATCCCACGTGGGGCAGTTGCAAGGTACTGACTATTGGTCGGTGGTTTTCCTTCGGATACTCCGTCTTTCCTCCACCAACAGACCTGGCCCGTGTGATAATGCACTCTTGTTAAATTTTACGTTATTGTGTGGAATTGTATTCAAAATATAGTCATCCTGTAGATGTAATTACATGTCATCTATACAAAACATCCTATTTAGGAAGCTTCCCTTTATGAGCGTTCGCCCCTGTGAGAAAGGCTCTGGGTTCTGTCCACTGGCCGAGACACAAAAGTCTTAAAGGGACATGAACCTAAATAAACCATGTAAATTTGAGTAAAATACATATTTACGACGTGTCAGTACCTTACTAAGTAATATATCTCAGTTATTGTGCAAATGTGTCAAATGAAATAATTATAATGGAAATTCCATCGCCAATATTAGGCTAAACGTTGGAAGACAAATCACAACACAAACGCAGACTGTAAAGCTTGTAATGACGTCATCAAGGCGAGCGTAATATAAGGAACCAATTCCGGATAATGCCGGATCCGGAATTTACTAACAATATACTGGCGCTACCGCTTTTTTCTTTCAAAGAGAGAACATCAATTATAGTATATACTTTTAAACATGAGCACACTCATTGGGTAGACTGCCCTCGTGCGTGTAAGGGGATTATTCTGCCCCGGTTATTTTCACAAAAAATACACACTTAACATATTCAAAAGATCATTAGAGTTCAAAGTTACATCCGATAATTGGACAAGGAAAAGTTATTACAAAGCTACCTATTTGGCACTTAGAAAAATAAGAAACAATTAAAAGGCGTTGGAAAAACATTACTGGTACATGGTCACTAGTCACTCCATAACTAACACGTTCAATCAAAAAGGTTCACTTATTAATCAGTCACATAGTCATCCAGATACTTGGGACGTTGGATTTCCCGGCGAGGCCTGTTGGTTACGATCGGGGTTGTGAAAGTTTCTTGTCCATCGTTAAGGGTCGACTGAGGGTTGAATTCATGCGCTGGTATCTCCGATATGACGCTAGGAATTTCGGGTAGTGGTTGTGGTTGTGGAGTTTCTAGCGGTTGCTCATTTTCGCGAAATGTCATCGGTCTGTTTCCAATACTAGTTGGCAATGTTTCATTACACGAGTCCGACTCGTCCTCATCGTTGAGCACAGAATTGTCAGACGCGAGAGTTTCTCTTTCCGTTCTTGTCAAAGTGGTGGAAGGAACCTTAAACAAGTCAGAATCCTCACGCTGTATGGCGATTTACGGAGTTGAGATCCTGCAAACTTACAAATGTTACGCCACTGACCGTCACAAGATACAACGATATATCTGTCCCTTCCGTAGAACTTATTACGGTCGTCGTTCACGTACACGATGTCTCCAACGCGACTTTGCGGAGGCGTAGGCAGACAGTTGGACGGTGATTTCGATTTCTCACTATAAGGATGGTTTGCGGTTTTGAGATCGTGTTGACGCGAAATCAATTGCTGGTCGTCAACTGGGATTTGATGGTGAGTGAACTGATCTCGTTGAGTCCACATTTCACGAGCGGATAACCCTCGGTTTCGAAAGCGCGTGTTCATCCGGGACACAGCGAGTCCTAAGAGGAGAGGTGTTACTGCTCTGCACGTAGGGTCTTGTCGTAGGATTTCGTCCTCCAATTCCTGGATCGCGCGTTCGGCAACAGGATTTTTGTTTGGGTTTTTGACACGGCCGATTTCAATCCTCAATCGGTGTTTAGACAAGTCCTTGTCGTTCACGAGAGCGGAAAACCCAGGCGCGCCATCTGTTCGAATAACGGAGAATGGGCCGTCTAACGGATGCATTTCCGAGCACAAGTACATCAGACCGTCACGAAGAGATTCGCGTCGTTCGTTTTCCAATATTATCGCGGCAGTGAACGATGTGACGTACTCGCGAACCACGAGAATAGGTTGGCGTTCGCGTTTCATAACATCCGCCGCAAACATCAGACCGATTTTTGCTGGGGGATCCCCAGTGCTTTGCACCCGAGTGTGACGCTGAATTTTGCTGAGTGACGCACATTGATGACATCCGGATGTTGTTCGTTCAACTGCCTTGTCCATGTCGAGGGCGAAGAAATAGCGATGTACAACGGCTTTGAGTTGATGAGTTGACGGGTGGTCCAATTTGATATGGAGCGACGTCAGAAGACCTTCCAATACGTTGCGCGGAATGATTATTCGTTCACGCTGTGGTTCAAACGGGATATCTTTCTTCACAACCAAAAGTCCGTCTTGTGCAATTGAGGCAGATTGTAGATAACGTTTGACGTCCTTGATATTTGTGAGTTTTTTCGACGGCCGTGTCCCTTGTTTCAAGTGGGCAGGTCAGAGAATTCACTCTGAATAGATATCCACGCAGGTCTGCTTATGTACGGCAGCTTCACCGAGTCGTTCAACACATCTTCTGTGGTAATGTGGCGTACCACAGAGCTTTCGATGTACCGAATGAACGAACAAACTTGACAGTTGGGCTCTTCACACTCTGCGGCATTCCGGCTAGAAAAGTCCGACGGTAAGATAGCAGCACCGGCGACATGTCTGATAGAAATTTGATATCGACTAGCGGTAGCCAAAAATGTGGAGACACGCGGGCTAGCCGAGAACTCGCCCCTACACAGTTTTTCGTAAGCTTCCACACATGGTTTACTGTCTGTTAACACGCAAGCCGAAGCCGTAGACTGGATAATATAAGGGCTGAAGTGTTTTATAGCGGAAGCAATCGAAAGGGCTTCAATTTCACAGGGAATCCATAGACTCTGATTCTGTCGCAGTTTGGCACTGAAGAAGCCGGCAAGCAGTAGTTTATTACCGCGCGCGATGTACAAAGTCGCTCCCAGACCTTTACACTTGACTGCACCGTCGGTGACTATCCACAATTGGTCGTTTGATCGCGGTAATGTTATGGACTTGTTGGTGCTCAAAGCGGTCTGAGCTTTACGGAAAGACGACAACAGTTCATCGGACCATAATATTTTGTCTTTCGACTCCCTTCCAGCAGTAGCGCTATCGAGTGGCGATATTAAAGACGAACAGCTTTTTATGACGCGTGCGAGTACCTTATAGGCTCCAACGAAAGAACGCAGACCAGTGACTGTTGTCGGTGGTTCACACGAGGCGAGTGCGGCGATTCGGTGTGCCGATGCTCTGGGCGTTCCTTGACGCCAAATCCATCCGAGGATTGTGACTTCCTTTGGTGCAATTACGGTTTTGGTCGAGGAGAGATTCAAGCCAGACTTTTGTAAGGCATCCAGTAATCGACCGAAGTTTGATAGCAATTCCTCTTCCGAGTTTCCCCCGCAATAGAGATCGTCTGCTACTTTCGCAACGATTCCTTCCTGAACGAGATGACCGAGAACACGGCATGTCAATTCCTCCAAAGCCGTTTCAGAACCGGGCATACCCATGGCAGACCGGGCATAAACGCGGACGCCTCGAAACGGAGTCACTACACCACAGTACTTCATAGAGTTTTTATCAAGCGGGATCTGGTAAAACGATTTTGTCAGATCTGTGACGGCGATGTAATTCCATTGTGCGATCTGTCTCAACGTGGAGTCCACATCGGGCATGAGCGATGGTTGGGGTTTACTGTACCGTCCTACGTCGGCGAACGCGGTAACTAACCGAAAGCCACCGTTAGGCTTTTTTACGAGGAAGGATGGATTCACATACTCTACATTTACGCTCACATCCTCGGGGCGACGAAAAACGCCCAGACCCTCGAGCTCGTCAAACTTATTTTGAAGTTCATCCAACTGGTGTTTACTATATTGGGGCAGTCTTCCGTAGCCTTCAATGGACCAACAGCGCCGTTATAACCAGAGAAGGTAGGGTTGAAGACACTATCGTGTTGACCTAACAAGTCTTGAAAGCGGGATTTCACATCTCCAGACAGAATATTATCAGGGTCTAGGTTTACACTGTCAGAATACCTAACGTTTCCGGCTTTTTGAGTTTGAGTTTTGGTTGACATGTTCATATCACTTAACGGTGGGAGCGGTTCGGGGCAAAATGTCGATCGGATTTTGCACAGGTGCTCGTTTCGTTTAACAGTTTGAGGTTCAGTAGTAAGGTTGGGTATTCTGATTGTCCCTGCCACGCTAGATACAAGAGACGGTGGCGGCCAGGAAAACGGTTCATTAGTCGTGGGGTGAGGCTCTATAGAGAAAGTTTCATCAGAAGGCGCAACATCGTCAGGGAGTTTCACTTCAAGGAATTCGCCCGGCCATACAGTGGTTGTTGTGGCGACCGGAGCACGAAGAACTTGTGCACGCTGTACGATGTGTTGGTTTGATCCTCGTAGCTGGGAACCATACGTGAACGCGTAGTTATCGCCTATGACTACTTCATGTCGAGATGGTCGGATAGAGATGTCGTTTTTCTCCATAAACGGGATACCCGCGAGAACATCTGTCGCGATATTGTCCACAACAAGACCTTCGAAAAACAAATCATGACCATTGTGATGAAATGAGAAGCGCGTTTCACCGATAACGTGTAATGCGGAGATACCGTCAGCCTGACTCACGACATGTGATGACTTGTTTACATGTACGCCTAACTTAGTAGTTATTGACGAATGAATCATGTTGCCTGTCGCGCCGCTGTCAATCGTTAAACGAACTGTGTGATATCCATAAAAGGCATCGAGATACGGTGATTGGCGGATTTGTACCCTATTCACACTAACTTCGACACGCGCGGTATTGGAAGAATCGGAGTCTTCTTCGTCACTGGGTGCAGCATCCGAATTCATAACACATCGCGCTTTAGCGAGGTATTTTCGATCATTCAAGGGAAAAATGTACATTTACTGAGGAAGTGTGTGCTTGGCCGGCCTGCTTCCTTACAGAGGGGGCACGATTTCGATGAAACGGTAGCGCGTGGACGCGGGGTGGGCTTGGGCGGAAACGCGAGACCTTGAGATCGAGTGTTCGATATCGCTGCTCTCATCACTTTGGCATCGTCGCTAGCTCTTATTTCATCTAACAATGAATCTAAAGCCTGCGATATTTCCGGCTTAATTGATGCAAGAGTTCGTGTTCTCAATTCGGTACCGTACCGCTGTTTAACAAGACGAGGAAGTTCAGGGTTTATTAGGCGAAGCCATGTTAAGACTGCTATGTTTTCAATGGTGGGAGACAGTTCTTCATCGTCAGCGATTTCTTGTCCGTGATGAGTGATTCCCATGTCGCGACGAAGTAAATTATCCTCAATAAACGCCGTTATTCTCTGAAACAGGTCTTCCGGCCTTTCATTAGCTTCGAGTGTTATTGACGCGAAATCGATAAAGTGAGCCCCGGTCGATTGAAATCCGAAGTGCAAGCGAATTGTCTGCCAGATTGACGGGAGAGAAATTGAGTTCTTCACTATGGTACTTCGTGAAATTATAGGACAAAAGTTCGCGATTTGACCCAACATCATTTCAAGTGCACTGACTTTCTGTGCACGTGTTTTCCTCCGTGCCTGGGGGACATTATTATCGTCGTCAACAAAACCTCTATGAGGAGTGTCTCTGGTCTTTTTCTCCCATTGCACGCCTTCAACAAGAAATGGGGCGAAATTGGCATCGAGTGACAACGTGTACACCAGGTTTTGCCTCCAATTTTCAAAAGAGTTTATTGTCTCCACTTTACTCAGACACCACTGTTTTGGTGCTCTATTTTGGTTCGCCATTTTTGTTGGGCGAATTGACTTACACAGTTACACACCACGCTTGCGACCCGGGTATAATGTTTATACGCTGTGATTAAATGTCTCTTACAGTTCAAAAGTTCATCCGTTTGCTGATGAAAAGGTGTGAGTAAGAATCTCGCTGCCACCACGCCAATATTAGGCTAAACGTTGGAAGACAAATCACAACACAAACGCAGACTGTAAAGCTTGTAATGACGTCATCAAGGCGAGCGTAATATAAGGAACCAATTCCGGATAATGCGGATCCGGAATTTACTAACAATATACTGGCGCATATTTCTGTATTTTGAACCGGCCTGGTCGAATTTTTGGTGACCTCCCACAATGCACTGCACATATATATGTAAACAAAATGGTGGGTCAAAAACGTGGGTGAAGCGAACACAAACGAATTCTGATAGAAAACAGTGTACGTCAAGAGTCAGTAACGTGCGCGATTGGGAAAGTAGGTAAATATAAATGGATCGCTGAAATGCAAGAGACGGGAGCAACTCCCCACTTTATACTTGCGTGATGTACATATGTGCAATAAGTCCTCCCTTCACGGTGCCCTGTCGCATGAAAAGTCTCGTTTGACTTTTGACTTATCATTCCTACGCTATAAATACAAATAATTTTATAACATGTGGCTTAAACTTCATTTTTCAACCATCGTAAATTAGAAAATAATCTTAAAATGTGGAAAACTTATATTCCTTGTCATGTCAGCAAGTTTGTTGTTCAGTATAACCTTGTTTCGACCAGCTTTCGTTTTGTGTTCCAAATATAGAATATGACGGTCTATTTTTATCATTTTTGAGGTAGGTATTCCCCACGTTTTTCTGTCGTTTTAGATAACCAATCATTGTAATAAAATATTCAATAAACATCTGAAAACCATATCTAAGCATACAGAACAAATTATTATTATGTCCCTTTAAAAAGTTGTAGTGTCTGCTCCTGCTTAGCGCTCAGCATACAGGGAGTGGGACGACTGGTTTGCCCGTTGTCAGTATAATGTGACCGGGTGGGGTATGTTGCTTGGTGTCTTCGGAGGCATGCTTCAGTGATATAGCACTATAAAATGGGCAACAGTTCCACTATACAAGGAGACACAACATAAATATACCACAGTCTCCCAAAACATGCACTTCGCAAAACATACACTTAATTAAATAAACAAATCATCCCATTATCATATGAATATTTCGTAAGTGTTAAGCTGCTCACCCACACCTCAGGAAAAGGTTGTGAATAATTTTTGTGCTTGAATTAATTTTACTCACTCTCGGATGCTTTAGTTCACTAACTTTCTTTTAAAACAAGCTGCTTTAAGAATTTTTAAAACTCTTTTTGTCGAACAATGTAAAATTCAGAAAAATACTTTACACGGAAATTAAATAGCAAAATTAGTCTCTTTTTCTGAGTTATGTCATCCTGTTATCGCCGAAAGGTACCCTGCTTTTTCACTTGTCGCAGGCCTTGGTAGGTATATATATATATAATGTATTTATCACGCAAGCCAAAATTTAGCAATACACGCGATTCGCGCCAAAATTTAGCAATACACGCGATTCAAATTCACACGTACGGAAAAAAGTATAATCGTCCGCTAGCAGTGAATTTTCCGAGGTAAGGGTCTTTAAATAAATCAAAATGCTATGCTGTTAATCCGGTCAATACTATTTTAGGCACATTGTATTCTCAAGACTTGCCCTAATTTTCACTATGTCAAATTATATATGTATGTTGGTGCGCAGCAGATAATTGACTTACGTTTTAGCGTGTCTTTATTTGTATACATATTAAATCCTATGTCGTAATCTCAAAGTGCAAAATTGGCAATTTGGAAAGATAAATTAAAGTCGTTGCAAAAGCAGTGCTTTCTAGTAAAAAAACAAAAAACAAATCTTAATTACATTTCCCGAGAAATGTGACAGAGGAGAAAGAATATAAAAATACTATCCTAATTGTAGTTACCTTTTAGATATTTTAATGCTCCTTTTGGTGACAATTATGAGACAGGAAGAAGAATCTGTGTTACACAGAATCACAAATGGAGAGGTCCAACACATCGGACGATCAGCAGGGGAGCCAGTGTCGCGAGACCAACCCAAGGATTACCGTTATACGAAGTAGGGGACTACACAGTTCTATATCACAAGATACTATGACGGAGTCTAAGGAGGGTGCTGACTCAGCCAGGTGTAGTAATCCGTCATTTATCAGGGAGGTTCTAGAGAACAAGGACACGAGAATCAAGTTTGTGTTTAGCATCCTGGTAATCAACGCCTTCGTGGTATTGGTAAGTATGTAGGGGAGTGGTATTGGTAAGTATGTACGGCGAGTGGTATTGGTAAGTATGTACGGCGAGTGGTATTGGTAAGTATGTACGGCGAGTGGTATTGGTAAGTATGTACGGCGAGTGGTATTGGTAAGTATGTACGGCGAGTGGTATTGGTAATGTAAGTATGTACGGCGAGTGGTATTGGTAAGTATGTACGGCGAGTGGTATTGGTAAGTATGTACGGCGAGTGGTATTGGTAAGTATGTACGGCGAGTGGTATTGGTAAGTATGTACGGCGAGTGTATTGTAGTATGTGAGTATTGGTAAGTATGTACGGCGAGTGGTATTGGTAAGTATGTACGGCGAGTGGTATTGGTAAGTATGTACGGCGAGTGGTATTGGTAAGTATGTACGGCGAGTGGTATTGGTAAGTATGTACGGCGAGTGGTATTGGTAAGTATGTACGGCGAGTGGTATTGGTAAGTATGTACGGCGAGTGGTATTGGTAAGTATGTACGGCGAGTGGTATTGGTAAGTATGTACGGCGAGTGGTATTGGTAAGTATGTACGGCGAGTGGTATTGGTAAGTATGTAGGCGAGTACGGCGAGTGGTATTGGTAAGTATGTACATGATTGGTTCAGCTTATTATCCTGAGTATATTCGTACTACTCAGGGATGTCTAGTAAAGAAATATTTAAATTGTTATCTAGATCGTTGCATGGCTATATCCTCAGTATTTTAGGAAGATAACCTCGTGACCGATACAATATGACGTTGTTTCTTGTTTAGGGATACAACGATGGACAGCTTAGACCTGCCTTCCCGGACCTCATTGAGATCGCCGGCGTCAGTCTAGAAAAAGGGTCCTCCATACTAACATCTTACTATTCCGGGCGTCTGATTGGTGCGGGACTGGGAGGGATACTGCTGTCAAAGGTCAATAAATACATCGTATTCGCTGTGTCCCTGGTATTACAGAGTGGAGTTGTGGCTGCAATCCCCTGGTGTACAGTTTACGAACTAATGGTCGGTATACATGCTCTACACGGAATCTTGCAATCCATACTCAATGTAGGTAAGAGTATTTTAGTCCTTTATTAAATGGTATAATGCTGATCAAATTTCTACTATGTATATTTCCTTAAGTGTAATATAGAAACCATACATGCGTCACATTAACACAATTCTGAATTGTAATTATTTCCAAACTTGCATATATTTCGTTATTGCATTTGACCTTCTTTCAATGATATCTGTTTCATAATCCACATTAAAGGCATCACCACGGCATCCATACAAATATGGGGAACTGATTCAAGAGGCAGGACCTATGTCTTCATTTTGTACGCGTTTCTAGAGATTTCCTGTGCAGTTGCACCCATCGGAACGGCGCCATTCTTGCATGAAAAGGAAATCACTAACGAAGTTGCAAATATCAGTAACACACCAATCCAGACCGGTACATGCTGCTCTGGAGATGAAACGTTTGTAAATGATACCAGATCTCCTTCCAGATACCCACAGACTGACTCGAGACTTTATATCGCTTACTCTATATCTGCAGGGATGGCGGTAGCTGTGGCAGTGCCGTTCTTGATTGTGTACCTGAAAACAGGTGTCGAAGATTCTACGGGACCACAAACGTTTAAGAAGAGCACATTTCTTGACAAAACGTCACCAGTCTCAAATTATCTGCAGTTCATCAACATTGGATTATTTTCCGGAATTTACACCGTCATGGAGGTGTGTTATCCACAATATCTAACGGTGTTCTGTCTCCGGTATCTAGATTGGACCAAGACCTCTGCAGCCATGGTAACGTCCGTCCTCTCGTTCTCTAGACTAGGTGGCAAATTTGTAGGAATTGTTCTAGTACGAGTGATGAAGGCACACACGATTTTACTGGTTGTTAGTCTTCTTGATACGTTTGGGTTTGTTTGTTTAAATATTAGTGTCTATACCTTTGATGATATTGGCGTCTGGGCATCAGCCTGTATAACCGGGTTAGGCACCAGTATCATGTGGCCTACCGCTCTTAGCTGGATCAACTCGAATCTGATTGCTGTCAGTGGTAAGGTGTCCAGCTACCTTCTTGTAATAGCGTACCTGTTTGCTCTAATTACCCCTATAGCTTTAGGACATCTAATGCAGGAGGTGTCTCTTCTCTGGTTTTGTTACATTAGTTTGATGGCGTCGGTTGTGATTGTAGCCAATGTTATATGTATGATAATTCACACAAAACGTCATGATAAGGGAGGTCATGTCTACGAAGCAGAGATATATACTATAGAGTCGGTGAACAAGAAAGAAGCCCAATCCGAGGTGACCAGATTGTGATTTTATCTATTATTTTTGTTAAACGAAGGTGTCAGTGTAATGGAAATGAGTATTAAGTTTTGTTGCTGTAATGCCAAGCGAATATGGACAGATCTTAGTGTCGGTCATAAACATCACTATTGTGAGTGAGTGTAGTATGAAGGTAAGGTTCCCGAAACTTGTATGCAAAGCTTGAACTTCACTTAATATCTTACCAACACGACCATTATCATTTAGCCACCTTTGTCATATACTGTGATTAAAACTTCTAGGATTAAAATTCTGCAATATGATCCTTTTGTTACTTCTTTCATTTTGGCCTTTTTATTAATCCCAAAAGTTTCTGATTCGTCCATGGTACACTTTTATTTGTCATGTGAACAGATTAAAGTTACATGTGTCATCACTTGGCGAACATTTTAACTTTGTCATTTTTACTTCAGTAATCTATTGAAAACTATACGTTTTAATGAATGAAGTTGTGAAAATAATTCAAATGGACAGACAAACATGTATGACGCCTTATAACATTAGTTATAACACATAAACTGTGCTTTATTAAATATCCCTTTTTATTCCTTAAAATCACTTAACAATGACTAATACGCTGTAAACATGTAAAACATCAAATAACAGCTAAAAACATCATTTTCAGCTGTTATTTGTGCTTTTTAAATTAAAACCTATGCATTTTGGTATTGCAATTCTCGATATGTTGGCAATTTTCTGGTGGTGAATAAAACATTAAAAACTGTTCTTGAGTCTGTAGTTCTTAAGTGGTTTTTTTTAAACGCATTAGACAATGTACATTCACTTTCCTTTTTACAACGAAAGGTTCCATCTATTTTGTCATGTCGCATAATTACTTTAAAATACTATTTGATGTTAACAGCTACACTCTATTGAAAATGTAAATTTTGAAGACAAAATATTCAAATATATAACAATGCATATTACTGCTGGCAACATGACAAGTTTTACTTCCAGCATTTGTCTATAATCCAATTTAACAAATGTGTGATTTTCTGTGATGAAATGCATCGTATCTTATCATTCAGTGCAAATGTGTAGATATCTCCTGAGGAAGTCTACTTTATTTAAAAGTATCCATGGATCTGCTTTAAATTATTCTAGGATAAATGTAAACTTTCATGAGTTTTAGATCACGGCATATAGCAATGTCAAACATTGTAATTGCTTAATAAAAACCTTGTATATCTGTGTTGCAAGCAGCTAGCCCTGCACAAGGTGTGAGTCAGAAGCTAGCCCTATACAAGGTCTGAGTCAAGCTAGCCCTACACAAGGTGTGAGTCAGAAGCTAGCTCTATACAAGTTGTGAGTCAAGCTAGCCCTACACAAGGTGTGAGTCAGAAGCTAGCCCTACACAAGGTGTGAGTCAGAAGCTAGCCCTACACAAGGTGTGAGTCAAGCTAGCCCTACACAAGGTGTGAGTCAAAAGCTAGCTCTATACAAGTTGTGAGTCAAGCTAGCCCTACACAAGGTGTGAGTCAGAAGCTAGCCCTACACAAGGTGTGAGTCAAAAGCTAGCTCTATACAAGTTGGGAGGCAGAAGCTAGCCCTACACAAGGTCTGAGTCAGAAGCTAGCTTATAAAATGTGTGGGTCAGAATTTAGCTCTACACAAGGTGTGAGTCAGAAGCCAGCTGTATACAAGGTGTGATTCAGAAAATAGCTCTATACAAGGTGTGGATCAGAAGCTAGGTCTACACAAGGTGTGAGTCAGAAGCTAGGTCTACACAAGGTGTGAGTCAGAAGCTTACTCTACACAAGGTGTGAGTCAGAAGCTAGGTCTACACAAGGTGTGAGTCAGAAGCTTACTCTACACAAGGTGTGAGTCAGAAGCTAGGTCTACACAAGGTGTGAGTCAGAAGCTTACTCTACACAAGGTGTGAGTCAGAAGCTAGCTCTACACAAGGTGTGAGTCAGAAGCTAGCTAGCTCTACACAAGGTGTGAGTCAGAAGCTAGCTCTACACAAGGTGTGAGTCAGAAGCTAGCCCTACACAAGGTGTGAGTCAGAAGCTAGTCAGAAGTGTGAGTAGCTAGCCTACACAAGGTGTGAGTCAGAAGCTAGCTCTACACAAGGTGCGAGTCAGAAGCGCTACACAGTGCGAGTCAGACTAGCTCTACACAAGGTGTGAGTCAGAAGCTAGCTACTACACAAGGTGTGAGTCAGAAGCTAGACCTACACAAGGTGCAGAAGGTGTCAGATCTAGACCTACACAAGGTGAGAGTCGGGTAATAAATTGCGTTCGTCTTGAATGAACTGTCAAGCTATCCATGCTGTTTTTTTTCTAGAGGAACTCAATTCATCACCCGATGAAATTGACCAAAGCTGTAACTAGGACGTGCTCGGCAATGCAAGTGTGGTAAGGAATGATACCAATACTGTTATACAATATATACAAGATTTATTGTACAAAATATACATGATTGTTTTTGGTTTTTCCTTAAGTAAAACTAGATACACTTTATTGCACAAATGACACATAAGATACAATATTATACAAAAGTACCTATAAAAGCTAATTACATATTATACTTATAATAAACCCCTAGAGTCTCTAAGATACGATCCACGGTCTGGCTACCAGCTGCTACCTTGTGGTTCCGTTGATGCTACCCGGATGCAGCAACACAGTTACAGATCAAAGTCAAAAGTCAAAGTCCATGACAAATCGCATCAGCATGAAATGTATGCATAAGTGTTTACGTAGAACAAAGGCCAACACTCGGATCTAACACAGAACCTCTGCAGACGTCTGCCTACACAGGACCGCCAATTAAAAGTCCTCGATTCACAACCCTTTTATGTAAAAAACTGTACAACACTGTACTCTTGGCTGAAGTTGGTAAGTTAGTGCTATATATAGACTCCTCCATCGTCTGGGTTTTAAGCTATACAAATATTATCGTATGGTATTCCGATTAACTCTGTAATAACCCACTATATATTATTGATGATAATTAAATTAGATAAAATATTAACAATTTTCGAACTCATAGATTATATTACCTTACCACCCAATTCACAAAATGCCAGGAGCATTCCCGCCTTTCATGTGTAGGGCGCATTCTCCAAACAGGTGCGGTTTCACTCCAACCGTGAACGCCTATCACGATCAACATATAAAGTGTGCATTGTGTAAACCATTGACTAACTTAAATTACGATGATAACTAATGCTATTATAAAATATGTTTTGCTATACCATAACACAATCATTTTGAAATAGTTTAAATGTTCCCCACGTCAACTAATATACACAATCTATATAATCGACACTAGCATGACTACATGTGCGGCGTATGTTTCACAAACAAAACGAAGGCGCGTCATTACAATACACATACACAGGATGAGTTCTAATCTTCGGTAGAGTACACTGGCCTAAAAAACTCACCACTTTGTTATACTCACAGATAGCAATACGATCAGTGTACTTGTACATGATATATTATTGACAAATTGGCTACAACAAACTGCACCTACAATCTGTAGTTTGTGCTTCGTGGGATTATATACGTCATGGCTGCTCATGTATCTAACATGTCCGCTACACACAGTTGATAGTTAAAAACAGACCCGAGAGTGGATAACTAAATTCCGTATTTACAATGCGCGAAACAATTAAAACTGTAAAATGATTAAAAATATACATGTGACCGTAACACCAAAGCAAAGTTCAAACCTTCTATTTCAATTAAATCGTACATTATTTCATCATATACATGTACATGTATATTTAAACCTCTTATCAAACTTTTTGCGTGTCTCTCTAAATCTTGGCTTGTGCAAGTCTACAACCAGAGACGTAAGAAAATAGACCCGCCATTAGAAAACAACTTCCGGTAATTAAAATAAATAGCGAAAACTTATTACAATTTGTCATATATTTATTTAGAAACAATGATCTTATCAGTGTAATCCTGATGAAACCTAAAACCTTTACAATAAATTTAGAAATCATTGCAAAAACAATTTCGTCAAACATGCGGATGGATAACGCCTAGACTGTGTGATACGGTAGTCTCCCGATCCGATTCAAAAATGGAGAGTCACCGTAACGTGATGGGACTGGCATTGCTCTTGGTGTGTTTTATGCAATCTTCAGTCGTTCTGACGTAGTAGCGACAAACGTCATACGAGGGCATGACACTTTTTATTCTTCCTCAATGTTGCTCAATTCAAACGATAAACATGTGTTAGCAAAACGGTAAAAAGACGGAAATTGATCCGATAGACCCAAACAAAGCATAAATAAATCGCATCATGTGTAGAATATTTATTTATCAACACAGAGAAACCAGAATCAAATTCTCCGAGTACAAAGAATAGAGATGCCTATCGACATATTATGAGTTTTGATGAAATTCCATTTTCAAACGAACGTTGACGGGAAGGGTTTGTATGTAATCGGGTAAGTCAATTATGTAAATTGTCAATCCAAGTGAATCCCTTTATCTCGGACCTAATATTTCCCGAAGACAACACATCGCTAGACCCATATTCAATCGTTTAAATGTGTTAGGTACCTACGATGAACACTGCAGTCAGGCCTAAGTAGGCTAGTTACTTAGACACTAGTTACAACGTGGAAGAAACCGTTCCATTCTCGTCCTGCTTGGTTGACTGTAAGGTATATACCTCTAATGTGTAAGTATTACATTTTTTGTCGTATAGCTTGGTATGAATAATCATAAACACAATGTTTATTATATTCATAACAGAAGCGATGAGACAATATGTAACATAAACCACAGAAGTGAAACCTCTTGCATGAGATGTCCTAGGGCTATAGGTGTAATAAGACCAATAAAAGCAAGCCAACCATCAAAAGTTAACTGGCCACTTTACCCTCGACAGGAATCAGATAGGCGTTGACCCAACTTAATATAGTAGGCCACATGATGCTTATAGCTAACCCAGTTATACAGGCTGAATATACCTCAAATTCCAAAGTCAAGCACAAGTGAAATCGGCACGTAACAGTCAGAGCAAGCAAAACCTCGAGATTATTCAAGTAAAACTTGCAAGTAAATAAGGTCGGAAATGTGACTTTATTACACGTACCAAGAAATATTCTTCACACCATTTTACCCAGCCTAGTCTGAGAAAGAATAGAGGAAAACGGATGATTAACTAGGAGCCCAGAAGATTTTTAGTCCCAATTAAGATACTGTGACACAAAATTACCGTCAAGATATTGAGCGAGTTAGCTAAAGATCAAACTACTAGTAAATATCCCAGAAAAACATTCCAATATTTATAAACTGCGCAGTTTATTGCGACGATCATTGAAGAAACTGAATAAGAACGGATCATGTTTTTCTTCTCGTTATTCGTATTCTCAATGGAGGCAGTGGCATCTTTTCCGTCAGCAATTAGGATCAGGAATAGCGAATGAGAGACTTACGGATTCCCAATCATCCTGCTGAGATGACGTAGGCGATATAAAGTGTCGACTCCGGAGGATCAGCATCTTGAGAGCTGGAGGGAAGCTCGTGTCATTAATGGAAGAATCATTACCAGACAGGAATGTTGTTGTGATATTATTGACATTTTCCTGTAGGAATGGTGCTGTTGCGATGGGTGCCAAGCCCAAGAGAAATCTCGTAGAATAAGTACAAAATCAATATAGGTACGCCCTCTTGACGTTGATAAAAAAAAAAAAACAAAAAAAAAAAAGAAAAAAAAAAAAAAAAAAAAAAAAAAAAAAAAATAAAAAAAAATTAAAAAAAAAAAAATATAAAAAGACAATATAAAAATATAATAAAAAAAAACTGCATGGAAGTCGTTGTTATAGCTTAAAAAAGAAACAGTTTTTCTCTGAAGTAAATGTAATTAAATACATTGTATAATATCAAACCTTTATTTCCGTCTTTGCATATTACAGAGTTTTAGCTCCCTTGCGGGGTAGGTATCGATTGTTACGTCATATTTTGTGAACGTAATTCACGTCGTTTTTTCGCCGAAAAAAGTATGACGTTACGCTCGCAAACATATTGCGTTCACAATCAAATACCTACCCGCAAGGGCACATAGCTCATATTTGTAATATGCCAAATACAGAATATGTCAGGGGGTCGAACGTGTCTTGTTATGGTAAAGGTGTAACTTGGTATGCAAAGCAATATATGGCGTCGAAAGATCCGCTTCGAGAATCAGCAGTGATCGGGAAATCACTCATATCTCTTCTATGTTTCATGCAACACTTTTGTAGATACATTGTATTGTGTTTCGGTGACAAAATGATTGCAGTTTTCTAAAAATCTGCAAGAGGAAAAATTACTGTCCTCACTTAAAAAAAAACAATGAAGAAAAACCACGTGATTTTCACGCAAAAACAGCATCTCGACATGGTATAGGAATCTGTTTGGCTGAATATGAAATTGTAGTTCGTTAGAACAGCCGTATCATAGACAGAATCCTGTAAAATAATCTATCAAACACTTGGTATGTAAAATAATCTATCAAACACTTGGTAGCGCAGTCGTGGACACCACCGGTTTTGGTATGACACTAGAAGTAATGAAGATTAACTGCTTAAAAATGCGATGTAGGTATTTAGAGTGTAACTTTGTTTTTGAGTCAAACATTCTATAATGGACTAAATATCACATTCATTAGCGAGCCCTTTTTGCCAGGAATCCTCAAGAAAAATCCTGCTTGTATCTATCATTTTCCCAATTTCTCTTATTTCGTGTATCTCCTCGGCGTATCGTTTTTTACAATCAGTATAATAATTATTATGAGTACGGGGTTTTTTTATAAAAAAAAAAGATGTTTTATTATTGTGCGTACGCGGGTCTACCCAAGTGGTTGCAATGAGTAACCGGCCGTTCTGACTGCATTTTTATTAATTTCTTATTTCAGGATTTGTGAATGCATTAGTCCAACACTAGTTAGCGTTGTTGCTGATTCTCTTTATTGAATGCCTTTGCCACACAGAGGTGATTAAATATGCTATAATATTACTTACTATTTGCGTGTGTCTATTGCGATACAATGTAATTGTCCTTAGACATTTTGTTTAATGAGATTTATATTATTACGTTTATTGTTAGCGGTGTAGCGCATCGTTTATCCCTAGATTGTATGCTTTTTAGTGTGTTAACTTATTCCCGTTGATTGTACGTATTTTAATAATCATAAATGCCGGATCTTACAGTTTGTCTTGTATGTGTAATGTATGTAATAGATATTAACCGAAGAGGAGGTATGCATCCGTATATCAACTGTAGTGTTTGTTACCCATTTAAGGATGGATTGAACCGGACATAGAAATCGACACCATTGAAGGTTCACAGCAGCATGGCTCACACGTTTATTCAACTGCGCATGTGTACAGATTACAAACATAATTCTGTATCCAGTTAGTTCGGAAAGGTATATACTAAATACAGGATAGTTGCACGAATGTGTAAGATTACCATTATCATAAACTTAGTAAGACATCACAATCCCTTTCTTTTTTCTTTTAAATGAAAGAACCTTCATATCATATTTTAGCACTCAAAATATTACCATATGTAAACTTTGAAATTAATGTCATAACATTATTGATTAAACTGTTTTGATTAATCACATAAACCATTTAAAATTCAATATTCCCCGACTTTTCAATTTTACTGTCCGTTCATTTTTCACAGTTCTATATAACACTATTTTCCACATATCTGCTTGATATGAATTCCAGAAATTAAATCAGTTATCATATGTAGTTCATATTCACAGGATTATTTTACATAGTCTTTAAATCTCGTTGGCAACTGTCCCTATGTGGTGTGCGCTAATCGTCGAAGTGGTACGACGCCCCCTGGAGTTGTGGTTACCAATATATCGGCGTCGGTATCCAACGTCGTTTCTTCCTGTTCCTGAATTGAATTTTCCTCTGGTAAGTTGCCCGAGTTGTAGCGATGAACTTCTTGTTTCCGAATCATGACCTTGAGAAAGGTCAAACTCCTTTTCACGTGGCTCATCCGATTTCGATTTCAACACACTTTTCTCCTTCTCAAGGAACTTTTTGAACACTAGTGATATTTCTCTAATATTCCTGCCCTTTCGGGGTCAGGATTTTCACACAATTGCCATATTTGGCCACAACTTTCACAGGATTTGGATCAAACACTGAATCTAACTTATTTTCAACAGATCTTTCTTTAATAACGCTTTTATCACACCAACACAGATTTCACTTTTTCCTTTGCCTTTCGTATCTCGTCTCCGTACATCATTTTCCTTTTTCCTTCCTTTCACTGTCTCGGTCCCGAATGGTAATGTCGAATATCCATTGATCTGTAATCGAGAATCAGGTAGCATAGTTTTCGTACGAAGTCTCCTCCCGAAACATAAGCTCTGCTGGGCTTATTCCTGTTAGTCGAGTGTGGTGTAGCACGATACATCATTAGATAAGTTTGTAGATCCTCCTTCCAGTCTTGCTTTTGAGCATGGTGCGATTCTTATCTGTTTCAAAATTGACCTGTTCTGTCTTACCACTTCCCCGTTAGCTTGAGGCCATAGAGGAGTGAAACGTCGATAATTCGATTCCATTCTTTTTCAGGAATGACTGAAATACCTCTCTACGGAACTGGGGTCCGTTTTTCCCCGATGACAGACACTGACCGGATTACCAAATGAACTAAACAGTTTCCTTAAGACTGGAGGCTGTTTTCTCTGCTGTCGTTGATTTGCATATGCTGACATCTACCCATCTCGAGTAAAAATTCAGAATCTTTCTAAGATTCTAACTCAATCTCGCGAAGGGTCATGGCTGTAGGCACGCTAGATTCCGCGACAAATATGACATATCCCTCGGTTTTGTCTCGAGTTTTCACCACAGGCTCAACTGTCAACGATCGAGATAACGAGTCCGCAATGGTTTTGGGTCCTGGTGTATATTGTCGTACGGTGTATCTATAGTGTTGTAACCGTAGCACCCAACGTTCAAAACTCTAGCACACGGTTTTGATTTCGGAGTGAATATATACTGAAGTGGTTTGTGATCAATCAATAACTCAAAATCTGTACCGTAGATAATACAAGTGTTAAAACGTTCACATGCCTACACCAACGCGAGAGCTTCTTTCTCTGTTTGTGAATATCTCCTCTCCACATTCGCCAGACTACGACTTGCATAGCAGATTACACGGCTCTGTCCATCTTTCTACCTGTATCGAGCACACCTCCAGAGTCCCAACAGGACTAGCATCTGCTATAAACTTGGGTTTTCGCATTTAAGTCACTGCAGTGTTTCTGCACTAGAAAGTCTCTTTTTCAAAATCTGAAACGCAGTAGTTTCCTGGTCAGTTCGTCCACTCAAACGGTTTTCGCTCTTTTTGGTTTACTTCCTTAACGGTTCAGCTACTGTTGCTATGGGTCGGGAATACAATTTTCTACTGAAATTGACGAGACCAAGGAAACTCCTCATTCCGACAGTTTTCTGGACGTCGAGCTTTCACTTTTTTATTCGCAAGTCCTATACCAGTTCCTGACAAAATATGTCCCCATAAACTCTACTTCTGGTAAGTTTAAACTTGCACTTGTCATAATTCAGTGTGAGGCCCCTCTCCTGGATAACAGATAATGCCTTGTTGAGACGGTGATCATATTCCTGCTGAGTAGCCCCATGTACCAAAATATCGTCGAAAATACTGTGTACTCCGTCACATTTGTCGAGGTGCTGCATCATAATGCGATTGTACATTTCCGGAGGCACAGCTGATACCAAACATCAACCATTTATACTGGAAAACACCTTTGTGGGTCATGAACACAGTTATTCCCCTTGATCTCTTATCAACTTCGATTTGGTGGTAAGCTTGGGCAATGTCGAATTTCGTGAAAATAACGCTTCCGAGTGACACTTTCAATGACATCTCCGCTTACAAGCTCGTCCAGTTTTTCCTCAACCTTCTCCTTAACGAATACGCCATCCTACTACATGTACCAGCTTGCACAACAGGTTTCACAGTTTTATCAATAGGTAGCTTTAGTTGATAGTCCTTAAGCTTTCCAACACCCTCAAAAACACTTGGGTACTTTTCTCGAATTGAGCTTACAGTCACATTTTCTGGTCCAAATCGGAGTATTTCCCTGATTTTTAGCTGTTCCTTTCCCCATCGACGCCTTTCCTTTTTCCTAATAACAAAGAACTCGGCTGTCTTTTGAACTCCAGATT
This sequence comes from Argopecten irradians, assembly GCF_041381155.1. Taxonomy (NCBI): domain Eukaryota; kingdom Metazoa; phylum Mollusca; class Bivalvia; order Pectinida; family Pectinidae; genus Argopecten; species Argopecten irradians. The sequence continues at coordinate 3,961,823 of NC_091135.1, forward strand.
CTGGCTCCTTGACCTCTCCTACAAAAGTTACTACTACAGTTAAAGGAACGTCGATCCCATATGCAAATAACCCCTTACTTGGTTTAATTTTCTGGTCACGTACCTTGATGTTGTTCCTTTTCAGTTGGTTCCAATACTGTTGGTCAAGCACATCAACACCTGCACCAGAGTCAATCACGAATTTTGCTTTTGACGCCTCCCAGTTCTACATTTATTAACTGCCATCATCACCCGCATCAAATACTGAATAGAAATTCATCATTAGAGTCATCATCAGCGTCAACTTGTTTCACACGAGTATGGTTGTGTTATTTTGATTTAGTTTTACATCGCGAAGCGAAATGTCCAACTTTTTTACACTGGTTACAATTCCTATTCTTAGTAGGCTGGGTGGATCAGATTTAAGGTGTCCAGAATAGCCACATGCAAAACAAATTCTGCTATCCTCAGATTTTTTAGTAACTTGACGTTTCTTTTCACTGTATCTTTTGCACTAACTTTTCGTACCGTTCATGCGTTCTCCATAGAAAGTTTCCTCCCTTTGGCGCCGCGTCAAATGCGTTTTGCTAGTTCTCGTAATTTGATCGAATGTAACGTTACGTCATTTGAGTAGCTTCCTCCGTAGGACGACTCGAACTACATTTCTCAATGATTTGTTCACGAATCATCTCATTCATGTCTATGAAAATTGCAGAAAACTGACCTTTTTCACGTAGTCTTGTGATGAATTGTTCAATCAATTCAGCTGAACTTGTGACATGGCCCAGAATTGCGACCTTTCGAATGTCTCGTTCACTTGAGGCCTGAAAATGTCTTAATAACACGTCTTTCGTAACGGTATACCACGTTTTTCCCTCTCTTCCATTATCCGGCTCTCTAACATTTATCATTTTCATAATACTAAGTAAGACATCACACCAACCCTGGGCACTCGTGCAGGTTGTGAATCTTGAGCCTCGAAGCGGGTCGGGATTCTACTTTACGTGTCAGCCCAGGTTCCGACATTACCGCAGAGCCGAGATTATATGCGACGAAACAATACGAATGGTTGGCGAGACAATATTTCGGATTTATCCCCTACATATAAATTTGATTGGTTATCCTCAATCGGAAGCCACTTCCCGCGATATCAACACTGTGTATACATACATGTAGGACTCGACTAGCGACTGCAGGAGGATACAACTTCTCGGTCAACAATTTGAATGAAGATATTTCATTTTATACAGACTACGAATATGGAGCTCGCCGCTTTACAAACTACAGAGTATAACATATCTAACAACATTTTAATAACATTGCTATTCATGAATTGTTGCTTTTTTTAATTATGAAAACGAAATTAAGAAATCACTAGTATTTTGTATGTCTTTTTTAGAGATTTATTATAATTTTACTTTAAAAAGAAATAAACTTTATTAAAAACAGTGTATTGCCAGCTGTTTTACACCGTATAATTTTTACGGACATGACGTTTGATAATATAAATTTTCCTAATATTAAGATGTCCTTGTATTCCATACGCGTATTATATACTTAGGCGTCTACTTTACTCTTGCGATTGTTTAATATAATGATGTAAAATAAAGGAAAAACCGTTCTAGTTTTTCCAATATTGAGTTTGAATGTGCCCCTGTGATCCAGGCCCCATTGCAGCCTTCCGATGTCCAACGAACCCCTGTGGTATGTCCTTATCCCCTGTCTCCAATACCCTACAGCTACTTGCACTGATGCACGGTGCTCGAAACAGATCAGTAGAGCTAACAGTAATTCATCTCTTGCATTTTTAGAAAACTGAATCCATTTTGTCACCGAAATGCTAAGTATCTACAAGAAGTGTTGCGATGGTTACATAGTGAGGTCATGAGTGATTACCCGATCACGGTTGACTCTCGAAGCGAAAGCCATATTTGCTTCCGCATATCAAATTACACCTATCGCATATACCAAGGACACGTTCGAAGATCCCTGTGTGTTTGATTTATCTTAATCAGGGGGTCGAACGTGTCTTGGTATGCGAAGGTGTAATATTGATATGCGAAGCAAATGTGGCGTCGAAAGCTCCGCTTCGAGTGCCAACAGCGATTGGGAAATCACTCATGCCTCTTCTATGCTTCATGCAACACTATTGTAGATGTTTGAGGTTTCGGTGACAGAATGATTGCAGTTTCTAAAAATGCAATATGTAATTACTGTCCTCACTTAAACAAAAAAAGAACCACGTTATCATCACGCTTAAAACAACACCTGGGCATGGTACAGGACTTTGTTTGGCTGAATGTGACATTGTAGTTCGTTAGAACAGCCGTATTGATAGACAGAATCCTGTAAAATAACATATCAAACAATGTTTGCCCTGTTTCCACAGTGAGAAATGACTGAATTCACCAGTACCGATTCGTTTTATTTTCGGTGTACGCAATCATTGGTAATGCTGCAGGCTCGTGGACACCACCGGTTTTTTGGTATGATATGGTCTGTTTACATACAAAGTGACGTAGATATTTGGTAAAGTCTGGTATAACTGCTTAAATCAATTGATGGAGGTATTTAAGAGTGTGCAACAATGCTTTTGTGTCTCAAACAATCGTATAATGGACTAAACATCAAATTTATTAGTGACTGCCCTTTTTGTCAGGCATACTTAAGAAAACTCCATAGATAAAAAGTAATTTTGCTCGAAAGCAAAAAATAATACAGATATGTTTCTTCGCCAACTGTAACACCATTAATTATGTTTTTCCGTTCACATCATATTTGCTCCATGATCACCGAAACTGGATTAAATATTTCAATTAAAAAAATAACTTTAACTTGTATTACATATGCGCACTTAGACCTGTACATCCCGTTCAGTGTGAAAATAGAAATGTCAAAGACACGACGTAAAATAAAAGGATCGGACGGGAAGGAACGAACATGTAAGCACGTTGGGGGGTGGGGGGGGGGGGGGGGGTACCTGCAATATTGTAGACTAGACAAAAAATTGTATCGTCTTCAGCCGATATAGTAGGCCGAGTATGCAAATTCGTTCTAGAGGTGGTTGGGGGACATAAATTAAATACTCCATTCTGACGACTTTAACACACGCCATTTTAAATAATGATATTGATTTGTTTTATTTTATTGATTTTTATGTGCCCTAGTGATCAATGCCCCATGCAGCCTTCGATGTAACAAACTCCAGTGGTCTTAGCCATGTTTCATACCCTACAGCTATGCACGGACATTCGTGTATAATATATATTTTCCTAATATTATGAGACTCTTTCATAAGTGGATATGAAGGATAGGGATATTCTACCCTCGGGATCACAAAATGTTGCAAAACCCTCGGCAAGCCTCGGGTTTTACTTCATTTTGTGACCCTCGGGTAGAATATCCCTATCCTTCATATCCACATATGAAAGAATCTTATATTCTTATACAGAGTATTTTTTCTTTCATACCTCGACGTTTTATTGCAATTTTACAACTATAATATCCCGCCATTTTGAAATAAATTCGAAGAAATTTACGGCTGAAAGTCAATTTTCACGGGAAAAAATAAAAAAAATTCCGCTGTTTGCATCTTTAATAGTAAAACCAGTCAAGTTTGTGAAAAAATGTTAAAATTTTACCAAGGAAATAGAATTCTGTTGACGCCGTGACGTCACGAGGCTTTATTGCATGGGTAGCCATGCAATACAGCCTCAGGCGGCATGAGTGTATTGCCCTAGACCAGCCAGTATTACACCCGTAGGTATGAAGGAATATGATGCCTTTTTATTCCATACGCGTATTATATACAAAGGGGTCAACTTAACTCTTGCGATTTTTAGTAATGATGCAATGAACGTTCATTTCTCCAATATTGATTTGATGCGCCCCTGTGATCCAGGCCCCATGCAACCTTCCGATGTAGCAAACCCCTGTGATATGTCTTACCCATGTTCCATACCCTACACACGGACGCAGGTTGATAACCAAATACTACGCACGTGCTCGAAATAGGTTTGTATTCAAATATTAATCTGTGCTCGTGCATTGTAACGGGCAATACGTTAAAAAAAACAACTCCAATCAAAGGAGCTCAAATTATCGGCACCCTTGCGTAAGTGAAACCAACAAAAAACTTTTCTGCATACTTCCAGCCTCTCACAAATGAAAAGTAGTGTGGCCAATAAATGCCTTGTTTCCACAGTTGACTCCACAATAACCCCCTTTCATGGCCAATCAAGATTACTTGACCATGAAAGGGGCTGAATCCCTCATTCATGGCCAATCAGGATTATAACAGCTGGACATGTGTGCAGTCGACCATGGTAACAAAATGCTGTAAGAAATGGGAGATAATCATTACCCACCTTGTTCTAATGATTAAATCAATCAATAGGCCAATTAACCGATGCTGACAAGATTTTTAAAACTACAATGCAATTAGAAAATCACATTTATTTAAATGTACATCGAAAAAGCTTCATTTATTATTATTTCAATTAATTATCATATGATAGCAGCTTCGTATTGTAAGGAAAACTTTTAACTCCACAGGACCATTTATATCAACAAATGCTGCCTTGGAATTGATATAAATGCATTCTATCAATTGAAAGCACAGATGGGTTTAACTTTACTTACATTAAAAAGTTTCTTAGAATTTCTTTTCTTCATTTACTTATTTTTCTTGCAATTGCTGAACAGAGCTTGATAACAATCCAATTGTTTCATACTGTACATATCCCCTATAAATATTGTGATGTAGTAGAAGTTTTCACCTCTACACATAGCAAAATACTTGTGTTCCTTACAGTGGACAAGGACAAACTGATGAATTAACATTGAGCAAATACTGAGAAATGCTCACAAGCTTAATAGTATGGGAGAGTGGGGTATAGGGACAGAAAGGTGTGAACTTTTCAATCAATCTGTCTTTTTGATCGAGGTTAAGAAGCATGAAGTAAGTCAGTTATTGCATGATTTCTCGTCACTCGAGACTTATTACCCCCTCGCTTTGCTCGGGTGCAATAAATCCCTTATTACTCGAAAGCCATGCAATAACCTTTACATACAATCTCGGTCGAGATCTCATAATATTATGTATGTAATGTTATGTAATAGACACCATCTATCTTACATACAATAATTGTACATGTCCTCAATTAGGAACGAGGACCTGTGGTCGGGATATGCACTCAAGCATGACACAGGTATAAGTCAGCCATCATGTGCACAGACACGGGACAGTGCTGTAGCAGACGATTATTTTGAGCTGAGAAACAGGTATATTATATTAAACATGTATAATAAACAAACTTTGTAACTCAAGAATTCAGCGTATGGAACTCTATCTTAATGCATCACACGCAAACGTTTATGATTTAACAAAACAGAAATCATCAAAATACATTCAGACATTAAACTAACCAATTATGCAAACCGATAAAAACACAACATCGATTTTATGGATGATTACATTTGTTTGTTTGTTTGATTAAATTAATGGCTTATTAATGTTACAGCCATGGTCATGTATGGGGTGTGTAGCGTGTATGAAGTGCGGGGGTGGGGATGAATAAAAAAATGGAACATACGAAGTATCTGCTACAGCTAGGTTCAATGGGGACACCTACGTCACCGGAAGTGATATCGGACACACAAAAACAATGAAAAAACGCCCGCTTCAAGATGAAAATCGGCTGAAATTATGACATAAAAGCAATGCATCTTCTTAACCTATCGCGCGTCAAAGACAGTGTATTGTTAGAGACTCTGTGAAATTATTAAATGTCGTCAAACTAGCTCAGATTATGCAAACACCTCGACACAATATTTTTTGACAGCAGGGATATCGGTCACATTTATTCACTAAAACGTTATAAATTGCAAATAAATAATTTTGCTGCCACAAAACTGTCCCGTTTACTAATAAGTAATATATGACTGTTGTAGAAAATATTTCATTCATTATATCTGCTAGTGGAGAATCATATACGGTGCTTAATTAGAAGTTATGAAAGTGATATCGGTCACACTTAGAACTTTAGGGATGACGGTCACATCCAAAGTTACGAAAACTGTGGATTAAGACGCCAAAATACTTTTATTGAATTTATCTGATCTTGAAAGAAGACTTTTGAACCCCCTATCAGCAAATGGTTAATGAGCTATTGAAATCGCTTTTCGTCTATTGCTCATCATCCGTCTGTCTTTTTTTTCCACAGCGTGGCTATTGGTCACATTTTATTCACCGAAAATATGCCAAGTGTAATTTTTTTTAACTTTACTGTTATTTACTGACATAAAATACCTTATATTTCAAATAGTAGCTATAGTTCATTTTTATCCGCTACAAAAGTGACATACATGTATAAACTAGTTGACGTTTTGTTGTTTTTAAAAAGGATGTCGTTCACAGGGTAACGGTCACATCCAAATATTTTGAAATGCTTTGTCGCTTCGTAAAGATTGCTGAAATATTGCAGCGTTGTTTTCCCTAACTAATTATTCAGGTAAAAAGGAAATACTACCGAGATATATGATACATCATGAACTATTATCGTAACATTTGTTTTGCTAAATACTTGGTATTCGTACACTGTATATTGTTTAGTTTTTGTCTATACATGCTATTTGTACTACACACCTTTGTTCTTGCATTGTCTTTGCGTATAATTTAAAAAACTTCGCAGTGACAATATACAAGAAACTACATAAAACTTAAAGATGTAAAGACATCCGATGTAAACAAAAGGAAAAAGCACACTAATCTATAAGCTAACAGAAATACGTGAATACATGATAGCACAGGATCACTGAGGGTTTTTAGCTGATAGCGTTAGTACAATTCTACATGTCAGTTCACTAATAATTTCTTCCACAGATTTAACACACAATAACGATTGAAAAGGTACTTAGAATATATCTTAACAACAATAGCATCAATGATCATATTGCAAACAAATTATAAAAGCAAATCAGTTGTTGATAACAGGAGGGCCAAGAGTCATATCGTTGACCGTTTCACACATTGCGATTGTACAAAATCGGGTCAATTTCAACATGTTGTTCCAATATTCTTTAGCGCTCTCATGTGTGAATTAATAGATGTCCAGTTGGGCATTCATACTCCGCTTAATTGTCAAAACGGTAATGCAATTTAACCGTATACCTTTTTCATTTGATTATAACACCTCTGTCATGATAACATCCCAAGATATTGGTATCTAAATAAAAATACAATATCGTCAAGGACGCGAAAACAAAGCCCGTATTTTATGTGATTCCGAATTGGCACATAAAATTACTTTTGGACATCACATAATAAAATATGCTACATTAGCTGTTTCATGACAGACCCACTCGAATGTCAGAGAATTGCAGTTTGGTAGGATATAACATATTAGAGGTTGCAGTGATAAAGTATTATATATGTATATGAATGCTAATAAAGCAACACGTGGTAGTAAATATAATTTCAGATTAGGCACAAATTATTCATTATTTATGTAATTATAATCTGTCTCAAAGATATGAGCTATTAATAAATACAATCCTTATGTTAAAAATTATCTATATCGATCAATATATTTGATTAATTGTATGTTCTTAGACTCGGTAAATCGAAACGAACTTGAAGTTTGTCGATTACCGCGGTTATTTCCAATTGGCGTGACCTTTTTGACAATCAAACAAGTAGTAAAGAGAGAGATACATGATAAGTACTTAAAAAATTCCCTGAAAAGGTTTCATTAAAGTATTAAGCTCAACAATCGTTTGATTTGAACCATAAGCAAACAAGTTACATCTATTAGAATCAAAGAAGTGGACTTTCTAACGATTGAAAATTTAAAAATGCATACCATTAAATTTTTATAGGTAAAATTACATGTAGCTCGGTACTGAAAATAATAATCGTATTTCAGTACTTTCAGAGAAATAACAGGACAATTTAAAGACGGCCGACGGAATGTGACGTGCAATGGCTGGAAGGCGATTTTCATAGCTCGCCAACCTATTTGATTGATGGAGGGTTTAAAGAGATCAATTCAATTTAAAAGTATTTTGACTGGTGTTGCAGGGTTATCCATTGGAGGTTGCATGAACTGCCGTAAAATATTCTGTTTTCGTATTCAATGGATTGTGACCTGTTACACCTTAGTTCTAAGTGTGGGACCGATATCGCTTTCATAATTTCATATGTAAGCACCGTCTATGTTTCTCCACTAGCAAATTTAATGTAGGTATACAATTTTCTTTCGACAGTCATTTATATATTACATATTAGTAAACGGGACGGTTTTGTGACAGCAACATCTATTTATTTACAACTTCTAAAAGTTTATTGAATAAAATGTGACCGATATCTCTGCTGTCGAAAAATATTGTGTCGAGGTGTTTGCATTATCTGAGCTAGTTTGACGATATTTAATGGCTTCATATAATCTCTAACAATACACTGTCTTTGACGCGCGATAGGTTTAGAAGATGCATTGCTGTTATGTCATAATTTCAGCCGATTTTCATCTTGAAGCGGGCGTTTTTTCATTGTTTTTGTGTGTCCGATATCACTTCCGGTGACGTAGGTTGAGGTTCATTGTTTGTTGGACCAAAAGTAGTTTATCTTACCCATCTGTTATAATAACAGCGTCAGATCTTGGTAAATAACATGTTAGTAAAATAATAGAAAATACAAGTTTAGTAGTCAAACACCAAAATTCATCATATGGTGTCCACGACTACGCATACCAATGATTACGTACACCGAAATAAAATGATGGGTACTGTAAATTCAGCCGTTTTGCACAGTGGAAACAGGTTGAACATTGTTTAATATGTTATTTTACAGGATTCTGTCTATCATACGGCTGTTTCTAACGAACTACAATTTCACATTCAGCCAAACAAAGTCCTGTACCATGCCCACGTGCTGTTTTTAGCGTGAAAATCGAGTGTTTTTTTCTTCAATAGATTTGTATTTAAGTAAGGACAATAATTATATCTTGCATTTTTAGAAACTGCAATCATTTTGTCACCGAAACGCAATATCTACAAGAGTGTTGCATGAAGCATACAAGCGACATGGGTGATTTCCCAATCACGGTTGATACTCGAAGCGGAGCTTTCGACGCCACATTTGCTTCGCATACCAAATTACACCTTCGCATACCAAGACGCGTTGGCCCCCTGTTAATGTAGGTATCGAAGACAGGTTTGTTTCATCGTCGTTTGCTGGAGTTTCGTCCATAACAATACAATAGTTATGCAGGGAAACTAACATGACAAGAGTTGTAAACTAGTTACATGTATGTCATATAAATCATATTTAAACATTCCATTGCATCGTTATCATCGATATTTACTATACATGTACCTACCTATGTTTAATACGCCTAACAAAGTCCCGTGTAGCGCATGTGCAGCCACCATCAGTTCATAAACTGAACACCAGGGGATGGCTGCCACTATCCCGCTATCTACAACCAATGGCACCACAAATAAAAGGTATGGATTAAACTTTGACAGCAAAATCCCTCCCAGACCAGCACCAACCAAACGTCCCGAGACATAGGAGGTGATTATCGAGGAACCTCTTTCCAAATCGACATTGGTGATCTCAATAAGGTCCGGAAAGGCGGGTCTAAGTTGACCTTCATGATAACCCTACAACAAAAAATCACTTTCGAGGTACAGGTTGATAATGAAAACTTAACAAGACCTCCCCCTAGCACCAAGACAGAACATAAACATGGACGTCTACAGAAATAGCTCTTGATATCAATGCCTACTTCTGCTCACCAATGCCATCAAAGCTGCTATCACAAGGACACACTAATCAACACCTTGACCCGGATGTACTTGTTCTCTCTGATTAGTGATGATATCCGCCGATTGGATGGAATATTGTGTGCCATAGCTTGTGTCCGCTGATTCGTTATCACTTATATATCATGGATGAATGACCACCTCGATATATGTACAGTAGTATTGTCAAACATAAACGACATTAAAAGCTGAATGCTTAGAAAGCCTTTGAATAGCTACCTAGAGTAATTCCAATTTATATATCATTTTTAATGGCAACATTTTTTAACTCCATGTTTAAAGAATACTATTATTTTATTTCCCCCTAGCGTCCTTCAGTCTGGATTTAGAATAGATAAAAAACATATGTTATCTTCTGAATAAAATTAAAGTGTGTTTATGCATTTCCGCTGGCAAATGGTTAGAAACTAATTTGTTTTAATTGGATTAGACAAGCTGTTAAAGCATCCTATCATTGAGACTGTCGATGTAATCTCGAGAGTATTATGTCCTTTTACAAAGTGAAATGTCTAGTCTTGTGCATAGCGGTTTGCCTTAAAGTCGCATAATCCATATCATTCAGGATTCGTATTCGTAAAACATAGAGCAAAACAAACTGTAAATTTGCTTCAAAAAGTTACGAAGTTTCCCTTAATAATAAGTCTAGGAAGTTCGAAGATCCTTTTTCATATATATTAAATTAAGTTTTGTTTTTTCGCTGTTTATTATGGGCAATATCCGAAGATCATGTGACCTCAAGCACAAAAAATGGCGTTTTCATACGAAAGTATTTACATGTAAGGCTATCGTTCATAGCATAAAACTATTCGTAACATCCGAAAATCTTGAATTGTGAATTGAAGTCTAGAGGTTTTTATATCCCTTCTGTAATTCATTATAGTGTATATTTAGAGTGACATTGCTTTAAGATATTAGCCTCTTATAGTGATGTTTGTATACCTATATACCACTTCTTAGGTATACTTGAACATAACGATATTGATAAAGAAGTGTATGTTCACCGAGTTTAACCTGAGGTTTTTACCGTTGACTCGTAGAATGTTTTGTGAATTTAAGAATTTTTCAAAGTAAAAAAACCCACAAAAAACCCATTGTAGATATCTCTTAAATAATGCCACATTGTTTAGCACATTTTGTTTGTTTGTTTGATTGATTTATTATTAACATCCTATTAACAGCTATTGTCATGTAAGGACGGCCTCCCATGTATGTGGTGTGTTGCGTGTATGTTGTGCGAGGTGCGCGTTTTGGGAAACTGAGGTGAATTCATGTTGTGTCTTCTTGTATAGTGGAACTGTTGCCCTTTTTATAGTGCTATATCACTGAAGCATGCCGCCGAAGACACCAAGCAACACACCCCACCTGGTCACATTATACTGACAACGGCCAAACCAGTCGTCCCACTCCTTGTATGCTGAGCGCTAAGCAGGAGCAGGAACTATCACTTTTATAGTTTTAAGGTGTCTCGGCCAGGGGACAGAAACCAGAGCCTTCCTCACAGGGGTAAACGCTCAACTCAATGCCAAAAGCGAGGCGGTACCAAGGGAGGCATTAGGAAACAAAGTCAGTTAGGAAGAAGAGAAAAGATAATATCCTAAATTTAGTCGCCTTTTACGATCATAGAATATGGGCAGCAAGTACAGGGCAGAGGGACCTTGATATCTCACATTGGATCCCTTCTCTAATTTTTTGCATATGTCAAAGCTGAAAAGACCTCGGTATCTCAGCCGCCGCTGTTGAGCAACTGGATGCCTGTCAGGAAAGATGGTCGAATACGGTCGGCAAGGTGGCTCGATTTTGTTTGTTTGATTATTTTAACGTCCTATTAACAGCAAGTGTCATGTCAGGACGGTCTCCAATGTATTCAGTGTGTAGTGTAGTGTGTGTGAAGTGCGAGGTGCTTGTTTTGAGAGACGGCGGTATGTTCGTGTTGTGTCTTCTTGTATAGTGGAACTGTTGCCCTTTTCATAGTGCTTTATCACTGAAGCATGCCGCCGAAGACACCAAGCAACAGACCCCATCCGGTCACATTATACTGACAACGGACGAACCAGTCGTCTCACTCCCTCTTTGCTGAGTGCTAAGCAGGGGCAGAAACTACCACTATTATAGACTTTGGTGTGTCTCGGCCAGGGGACAGAACCCAGAGTCTTCCTGACAGGGATGATCGCTCAACTCAAGGCCAAAAGTGAGGCGGTGCCAAGGGAGGCATTAGGAAACATCATGTCAGTTAGGAAGAAGAGAAAAGATACGATCCTAAATTTAGTCGCCTTTTACGGTCATGCAATAGGGGCAGCAGGTACAATTCCAACGCCCTACATGCAGGTGGCTCGACGGCGGTCCGTGGAGCGGTCTGTATAATATGCAGAAAACAGAATCTAAAAGGAACAACTGCAAACTGCGCTTAGGTCACCGGCGGTAGCAGAGGCAGTTGAAGTCCTGAACATGTTTGACAACGGTGACGTGACGGAGGTTGCCAATGCCCAGTTCTCAAAAATCCGCAATTATCTCATTTTCCGAATGCTTGCCTGTAATGCTTAACAGTCAATAGCCGCTATGAGTATGAGAGCATATAACTACGCAGAAGAACGTTAAGAAGAGACCCAAGCCAATCACGGTTGCGGACCACAAGACCGTGTAACAAAACCCCGGCAACCCTAGCAGTGTTGGCGAACCTTTGGCGCCTCCTCTCCATCTATGTAAACATACACAGAAGAAATATCGTTCCTAAACGGAGGGAGCTCGAAGATGAGAACGGCAAGATCTACACAGTTTTCACCGGAAATGACATGGAGTCGGGACATGTCAATAACGCTATTAATACACCTGGGCTCCGGCATGTACCGGCGCTCCAGCAATTTCCGCTACTAAGATCAGAAAGGCAACTGTATAACTGCAGTAAGGGAGAGACGTCCAGAGATACGAGATGCTCAGTGGGCCATGTGGCTCACAGCAGCCGTCCAACACAAGGATGAAGAAATACAGACCTTTGACGAGGATAATCCTTGTGTAATAGTCCTTAAATTTGTTTGTTTGTTTGAGTTTTACGGCCCATCGACAACTAAGATCATTTAGGGCCAAACTACAAGGCAGGCATTAGTATTAGGATACAATCAAGGACTGTATCTAAAAGATCAGAATAAGAAAAAGGCAAGTAAAAACTAAAAACACAAAATGTAAATGTTGATTTAATAAAAAGAGTTGTATAGGATAAACTCTTTTTGGCTAAAACACATGAGAAAACTCACAACGAGTGTTGCGTTGATATGATAAGATGAGAAAACGTTCAAAATGACAAATTTATTAAAAAATGCCGATCTATGAGATAGTCGAATTTACGATTATGTCTCACGACATGGAACAATGTGTACATGTCGGAGACTTCAAAATACTTATCTCGTATGTGTTTAAAATCAATACAGTGCACTAAAATATGTTCCATTATGAGAGGAGAATCACATGCATGGCATGTTAGTGGATCCTCCCCTCTCAATAGATAGGAGTGTGTAAAATGTGTTTGTCCAGTTCGGGGCCGAGAGAGAACAACTTCCTCTCTGCGGTCTCTCCGACTGGATAGTTTAGCATTAAGTGTAGGTTGTATTTTAAACAGTTTATTGTTTGTTTCGGTAGACCACCTTTGTTGCCAATGGTGTTTGATAGCTGATTGAGTAGAAGGTTTGAAATCAGTATATGGTAGTTTCAAATATGTGCTGGATGAAGAGCAGTCTTAGCTGCTTTATCGGCCTTTTCATTCCCATTTATACCCACATGACTGGGAATTCAGAGATAAGTAATTTGAGTTTTAGAAGATAATCGAAATGTTCGGATCAAAAGATTTTGGACCAATGTGTTTTCTGGGGTTTCTTGATTTCAAAGCCTGAGTTTGTTTGTTTGATTATTTTAACGTCCTATTATCCTTTTTGATCCTTTGCATATGCTACCCGGTAAAAGGCGACTAAATTTAGTATATACTTCTGAATTATTATTATTGTCTAGACATACTTATAAATCATCATTGTCTTTGAATACATGTTTTGAAAGAATATATGGTTCAATAGACGAGAAAATATATACTTTTTCTTAAATTAAAGTATTGTATAGAGGGGTAACCGAACTCTAAGCATGATGATACCTTTCACTTCTATTTCCGGAACATAATACATGTACAACATACATTTCGAAGCATTTCAGGCGTTTAAAAAACCCAGCGGAGACCGCTTTTTTTGTTATGACGTATTCGAACCATGACGTCACGTCATTATTTACTGGCGTGAATTAATGACGTTACAAAGAATGTCCAGCCAATGAAAAGCTTAATAAATCCCTAGTCGATAAAAAGAGTTCTTGGTTATATTACACTGATGAAATCACTGGATATGATGGATTATGTGACAAGATATAATATTATGGACTTTTATTCTGTTGAATATAATGTGATACAGAGTAGAAAAAGAGTCATAAAGCGAGGCGGTTCATATCAAATCATATTTACCAGCATTATATGGTCAATAAAGTAAAATAAAAAATAATATAAAAAAACTTCCTCTTAATTCAGTCAACTTTTAATACACAATATTTCAAAAAGGAAGGAGGCCACCTTTTAGTACGTATTCGAATTCTGACGTCACGTCATTATTTACTGGCGTAAAGTTATGACGTCATAATGCATGTCCAGCCAATGAAAGGCGTAATAAATCCCCGGTCATTAAAAGAGTTTTTGGTTATATTAATTATATTCAATCCCAACTTGATACTACATTCAGAGTCTGGTGACTTCAGTATGAAACTCCTCCAGGTTTGTTGACTGAAAAATGACATAGTTATGGTACATATATAATATCTTTTTACAATTAAGCATTTATAGCATCATTTCATAATTGACTTGAATATTCGATCATGATGTGTTTTAACCAGTGCTCTATCTTTATATAGGTATGCATTTAAGCAGTGAACATCTTTCAGTTGGCATTCTTAGCCAATATGAATGCCAACTGCCTATAAAGGCAAATTCTATGAAGCGCTCTAGCGCTTCATGTTGAATTTGTATAAACATTGGCTATTAATGCCAACAGAAGACATTCAATGCTTATATTTACATTTGGTTTCATATTTATGATGAAACCAGAAGAGATTTTACATCTATGATGAATTAAATAATTCGTTATCCTCAAGGAAGGAGCAGCCATTTTAACAGCCATTTTAATAGCCGTTTTCCGTCCGTGATTGCTGGCACGACAGTTCTGATGTCACAACGATAATGACGTCAAAATAAGCAGTTGAAGTTCATAGTCAATATGATTGCCAACAGCGTTTGATAAGGTTACATAGTGGGACTGCAGTAAAAATGTAAATATATTCATGTACAAAAAAGGGTTATTGACAAGGCAATAGAACATGTAATAAACGTTTGATAATACTTTATATCAAAATGATTTTTAAATCAACTCTAGTGAATAACTAAGGCAGTTGATAAACAAAGCTTTTTAAATTCTTAAATTGATGGAGATTTGAAGATTATTTTTATGACCGAGACACCATACATATAATCGGGATGTACGATTTGTTTCCATGTGGTATGATTCCACTGTCGCTACTGATTACTAGTTGAGACCGTGATAGATTCAATGTAGATTTGTATGGCGTATGCCGCGATGAAGTAGTAAGCGGTTCCTCTCTCGGAACACCTGGTTATCATATCCCAGCCCTACACCGGGATGTTGAATGGGAAATCGGGAGCGTGGACCATTCTAAAATATACGAAATAGATTCATCATTGTTTTATTGGATAATACAAAACGAGAATTAAACAGTGAAACGTTAGGGAAATTTTCTAGTGTAAAATCTTGTCCTTTTCACATTAAAGTGTAAAGATAGAACAGTGCTAATCTTATCCTTTTGTAACTGTATGTACAATGAACAATAGCATTATTACAATATACATGTATCGGTAATTTAACAACCATTTTAAAAGAAAAATGAATGAAATCTTATAAATATTTTCTTATCAATTTTTGCTACATTTGTGATTTTGTTTTCTTTTTACAAAACTTTTTACTTACATATGATACTTGAACATCCGTTGGTCAGTATCTATGTTTTCAATAACGGCCGTATCTTCAGGCGAGAGTTCGAAATCAAATACCTGAAAAGTTCGTCATTTACTGTTCAGCATAGCTGAATTAAAATGTATTCAAAAGAACATACACATATGTAATCTGCCGAGATAAGTTTAACTACAGCAATCCCAACTGCAAAACTCCCTATGTTCACCTATATCAAATTGGATAACTATTAAGTTGAAGAAACTTAGTGTGCCAAAATAAACAATGTTATTCCCTGTGTGATCAAACTTACAGTTTTGTTGTTTGTAAACCACATACACACGTTTGTACGGAGAAATAAATGGCGATGGTACTCACATTTCCATTTTCCCTAATTCTAGAGGGCGTTACACTTTTAGGGATAACGATTAGCTCCCTTTGAAGGAGATTCCTTATCAGGATCTGAAATACAACCATGAAATAAAAACTCCTCATTTCGCGAACTCATGTTTTTTGATATATCCAATTTCACGAGGCCAATCTTCTGTATAATCTTATATAAAATACTATATCTGTATTTACAAAATCGCTGTGTAAGATATGTCTGTTGTTACGCAATGAGAAATGTATCTGTTCTACTATTTATTATCAGCCCAGAAGCCGTTTATATACGTGAAAAAATCACAAGTTCATTGTTCATACTATTTCTGTTCATGTCCTCATAATCAACTTCATAACTTTGAATCTCTTAGTATTAGTAAAGTTGATAAGTATAAAAAGTATAGATATAGACTAATCACGGGAACTATATAATATGGTCGCTGGCTGTGTTCACACTACCGTATACGCAGTCATGATAAAGTTTTAACCCTAGCTGACTAGTCGAATCCTTCCAAATGCCTATTCTACAAACTACATTTACCTGAGCTAGAGTCGTTGATACTTTGTCGCTAGTTATCCTAAATTACATTTAACTGAGTTGGAATCATTTTTACTTTGTCGCTAACATAAGTTCGAGTCCTTTGATTATTTGTCGCTAGTTACCCTAAACTACATTTACATAAGTGCGATTTTTTTATTATTTGTCGCTAGATACCATAAACTTCATTTACCTGACCTACTTTGTTGCTAGTTACCCTAAACTACATTTACCTGACCTACTTTGTCGTAAGTTACCATAAACTACTTTTACATGAGTTCGAGTATTTTGATTATTTGTCGCTAGTTACCCTAAACTACATTTACCTGACCTTCTTTGTCGCTAGTTACCCTAAACTACATTTACCTGACCTACTTTGTCGCTAGTTAACCTAAACTAAATTTACCTGACCTACTTTGTCGCTAGTTAACCTAAACTACATTTACCTGACCTACTTTGTCGCTAGTTACCCTAAACAACATTTACCTGACCTACTTTGTCGCTAGTTAACCTAAACTAAATTTACCTGATCTTCTTTGTCGCTAGTTAACCTAAACTACATTTATACCTGACCTTCTTTGTCGCTGGTTAACCTAAACTACATTTATACCTGACCTTCTTTGTCGCTCCTTACCCTAAACTACATTTACCTGACATACTTTGTCGCTAGTTAACCTAAACTACATTTATACCTGACCTTCTTTGTCGCTAGTTAACCTAAACTACATTTATAGCTGACCTTCTTTGTCGCTAGTTTCCCTAAACTACATTTACCTGACCTACTTTGTCGCTAGTTTCCCTAAACTACATTTACCTGATCTTCTTTGTCGCTAGTTAACCTAAACTACATTTATACCTGACCTTCTTTGTCGCTAGTTTCCCTAAACTACAACACCTGACATACTTTGTCGCTAGTTAACCTAAACTACATTTATACCTGACCTTCTTTGTCGCTAGTTTCCCTAAAAACTACATTTACCTTACCTACTTCGTCGCTAGTTAACCTAAACTACATTTATAGCTGACCTTCTTTGTCGCTAGTTACCCTAAATTACATTTACCTTACCTACTTTGTCGCTAGTTAATCTAAACTACATTTATACCTGACCTATTTTGTCGCTAGTTACCCTTAATTTCAAAACCTGAGCTGGAATCTTTTGATACTTTGTCACTAATTACCCTAAACTACATTTACCTGACCTATTTTGTCGCTAGGTACCCTAAACTTCAATACCTGAGCTGAATATTTTGATACTTTGTCGCTAGTTACCCTAAACTATATTCACCTGAGCTGGAATCCTTGATACTTTGTCGCTAGTTACTCTAAACTACATTTACCTGAGCTGGAATCCTTGATACTTTGTCGCTAGTTACCCTAAACTACATTTACCTGAGCTAGAATTCTTGATACTTCGTCGCTAGTTACCCTAAACTACAGTTACCTGAGCTGGAATCCTTGATACTTTGTCGCTAGTTACCCTAGACTACATTTACCTGAGCTAGAATTCTTGATACTTCGTCGCTTGTTACCCTAAACTACATTTACCTGAGCTGGAATCCTTGATACTTTGTCGCTAGTTACCCTAGACTACATTTACCTGAGCTAGAATTCTTGATACCTCGTCGCTAGTTACCCTAAACTACATTCACCTGAGCTGGAATTCTTGATACTTCGTCGCTAGTTACCCTAAACTACGTTTACCTGAGCTGGAATCCTTGATACTTTGTCGCTAGTTACCCTAAACTACATTTACCTGACCTATTTTGTCGCTAGTACCCTAAACTTCAATACCTGAGCTGAATATTTTGATACTTTGTCGCTAGTTACCCTAAACTATATTCACCTGAGCTGGAATCTTTTGATACTTTGTCGCTAGTTACCCTAAACTACATTTACCTGAGCTGGAATCCTTGATACTTTGTCGCTAGTTACTCTAAACTACATTTACCTGAGCTGGAATCCTTGATACTTTGTCGCTAGTTACCCTAAACTACGTTTACCTGAGCTGAAATCCTTGATACTTCGTCGCTAGTTACCCTAAACTACGTTTACCTGAGCTAGAATCCTTGATACTTCGTCGCTAGTTACCCTAAACTACGTTTACCTGAGCTGGAATCCTTGATACTTTGTCGCTAGTTACCCTAAACTACGTTTACCTGAGCTGGAATCCTTGATACTTTGTTGCTAGTTACCCTAAACTACGTTTACCTGAGCTAGAATTCTTGATACTTCGTCGCTAGTTACCCTAAACTACGTTTACCTGAGCTGGAATCCTTGATACTTTGTTGCTAGTTACCCTAAACTACATTTACCTGAGCTGGTGTCTTTTGATACTTTGTCGCTAGTTTTGCTATAACAGGATCGGCCAACAATACAGGTGGTGGGGACTCGCCGGGTACCCTACATAAGAGATAGTGGGCACGGTTTGTTTTAGTGACATTAACAACCTTTCCCCTTTTATACCGAACGTTTGGTGATATTTACATATATTGCAATCGACATATCTGGCACTATGAGCATCTAATCTGTTAATAACAACCTTTTTTTTCAATCTCACTTGTAACAAGCGTTTTCATTTGGTTCAACAAATTATGCTTCTTGCTTGTAACAAGCGTTTTCATTGGCTTAACAAATTATGCCATAAACCCATAACGTAAAAAATGACGTCACTATTTATAACGTTTATAAGAATTAACTTGAACATCTTTTGTTTTAAAATCTGTGTATATGCTCTGTCGATTATATTTCACTTGAATATTGTTGTATTTGGCTGAATTTTGTATTTTTACTGTATTATTGTTGTATTTGGCTGTATTTTGTATTTTTACTGTAATATTGTTGTATTTGGCTGTATATTGTATTTTTAATGTAAGGTTTTTGTATTTGGCTGTATTTTGTATTTTTACTGTATTATTGTTGTATTTGGCTGTATTTTGAATTTTTACTGTATTATTGTTGTATTTGGCTGTGTTTTTGTATTTTTACTGTATTATTGTTGTATTTGGCTGAATTTTGTATTTTTTTACTGTATTATTGTTGTATTTGGCTGAATTTTGTATTTTTACTGTAAGGTTTTTGTATTTGGCTGTATTTTGTATTTTTACTGTATTATTGTTGTATTTGGCTGTATTTTGTATTTTTACTGTATTATTGTTGTATTTGGCTGAATTTTGTATTTTTTCTGTAATCTTGTTGTATTTGGCTGAATTTTGTATTTTTACTGTAATATTGTTGTATTTGGCTGTATTTTGTATTTTTACTGTATTATTGTTGTATTTGGCTGTATTTTGTATTTTTACTGTAAGGTTTTTGTATTTGGCTGTATTTTGTATTTTTACTGTATTATTGTTGTATTTGGCTGTATTTTGTATTTTTACTGTATTATTGTTGTATTTGGCTGTATTTTGTATTTTTACTGTAAGGTTTTTGTATTTGGCTATATTTTGTATTTTTACTGTATTATTGTTGTATTTGGCTGTATTTTGTATTTTTACTGTATTATTGTTGTATTTGGCTGTATTTTGTATTTTTACTGTAAGGTTGTTGTATTTGGCTGTATTTTGTATTTTTACTGTATTATTGTTGTATTTGGCTGTATTTTGTATTTTTACTGTAAGGTTTTTGTATTTGGCTGTATTTTGTATTTTTACTGTAAGGTTTTGGTATTTGGCTGTATTTTGTATTTTTACTGTATTATTGTTGTATTTGGCGGTATTTTGTATTTTTACTGTAAGGTTTTTGTTTTTGGCTGTATTTTGTATTTTTACTGTATTATTGTTGTATTTGGCTGTATTTTGTATTTTTACTGTATTATTGTTGTATTTGGCTGTATTTTGTATTTTTACTGTAATATTGTTGTATTTGGCTGAATTTTGTATTTTTACTGTAATATTGTTGTATTTGGCTGTATTTTGTATTTTTACTGTAATATTGTTGTATTTGGCTGTATATTGTATTTTTACTGTAAGGTTTTTGTATTTGGCTGTATTTTGTATTTTTACTGTATTATTGTTGTATTTGGCTGTATTTTGTATTTTTACTGTATTATTGTTGTATTTGGCTGTATTTTGTATTTTTACTGTAAGGTTTTTGTATTTGGCTGTATTTTGTATTTTTACTGTATTATTGTTGTATTTGGCTGTATTTTGTATTTTTACTGTATTATTGTTGTATTTGGCTGTATTTTGTATTTTTACTGTATTATTGTTGTATTTGGCTGTATTTTGTATTTTTACTGTATTATTGTTGTATTTGGCTGTATTTTGTATTTTTACTGTAAGGTTTTTGTATTTGGCTGTATTTTGTATTTTTACTGTATTATTGTTGTATTTGGCTGTATTTTGTATTTTTACTGTATTATTGTTGTATTTGGCTGTATTTTGTATTTTTACTGTATTATTGTTGTATTTGGCTGTATTTTGTATTTTTACTGTAAGGTTGTTGTATTTGGCTGTATTTTGTATTTTTACTGTATTATTGTTGTATTTGGCTGTATTTTGTATTTTTACTGTATTATTGTTGTATTTGGCTGTATTTTGTATTTTTACTGTAAGGTTTTTGTATTTGGCTGTATTTTGTATTTTTACTGTATTATTGTTGTATTTGGCTGTATTTTGTATTTTTACTGTATTATTGTTGTATTTGGCTGTATTTTGTATTTTTACTGTATTATTGTTGTATTTGGCTGTATTTTGTATTTTTACTGTATTATTGTTGTATTTGGCTGTATTTTGTATTTTTACTGTATTATTGTTGTATTTGGCTGTATTTTGTATTTTTACTGTATTATTGTTGTATTTGGCTGTATTTGGTATTTTCACTGTATTATTGTTGTATTTGGCTACCTTGCTATAACTCTCTGTGACACTGTCACACCTCTATAATGATTTGAGGTCTAACTTACGTAAGAGCTGCCGTACTACCAGGGGACCCTATCGGGCCATACGCCATCAACCTAATATTGTCCTTCAGTAAAACTCTCTCTAGCTTCCTCTGCTGAAAATAAGCGTGACACTCAACCTGCATAAAGCAAAATATAAAAATGTACATCATTTGTACCGCTACAAAACGTTTTTGTTCAGAAAAGGAAAATTATTGATAGTATACGGTGTAGTAGTAAGAGAAAAAAAGTAGTTTGTATACAGAAATTCGTCAAGCAGTAAATATTTTCTCTCTTAGACAAACAACATAAATACAGAAATGTATTTCACAACGATAGAGGTACACTTACTGATGAATTTTAGTGTAAAACCTATTGATTAATAACTTTACACTAAGTTATTTTCGCGGCGTTTTCATATCTCAGAATGTTTTCATGTCTCAGGACGTTTTCATGTCTCAGGACGTTTTCTTATCTCAGAGCGTTTTCATTTCTCAGAACATTTTCACATCTCAGAACGTTTACATGTCTCTGAACGTTTTTATGTCTCAGAACGTTTTCATGGCAATTAAATTTCCCGATTAAGAGGTTTAAAACTCTATTGCGCTTGCAGCTGAAACTGGTTTTAGTTCATGTGTAAAATGAAAACACTCCCAAACCTGATTCAATACTGGCTTTACTCGTGCAACTTTCAAGATGCGTGCCACTTGTGCGGCATTGAAGTTCGATACCCCGATACTCTTTGCTTTCCCTTCATCGACAAGTTTCTCCATTTCCTATAGGATAAGAAAACTGAAAAGGTCAGGCGGGAAATTTTTGATACAATATTGTGACAAATCTTTTTTATATGTAACGTCATTGTCATTAAAGGCCAACTAGCTCTCCGAAACGGTTTTAGATTGGAATTAAATCGAAATTGATAATTTTGTAGAGTCACAAAAGTTATTAGCTTACCGTTAATACTACACCCGTCATCCCATTCTGAAGAATTAAATTTGAATAAATTAATTTTTAATTTTCATAACGCGGGTCGTATTACGTTTCCCGCCGTCGTCCTAATTACCGAGCGTTAGATGACTGAGGCAGACGGCAGAAGAGCTGAATGAATCTTCACCGTTAAATATAGTTTACGCATGAAATCTTGCATTTGTTTGGCAATGTAACCTCATTTTTGGCCATGGATATATATTTTCTTATGTTAAGTATGTTTTTAAGAAACTTAACTTTTTTGTTTCGGAAAGGTAATGGGTCTTTAATGCATTGACAAAATGTTTTTATCTCTTACCTTACTTGCAAATACACCATTAAACTGCTATAATGTTTCTCTTATACTTCATGATTGCACATAGTTGCTAAGGAAAAGACAATTACAAAGGTGGGGTGTAAGGCACGCGCACTGAATGATTACGTGACATCATCAATACATTGTGGATGACGTCATCAATCATGAAGCATACGGAAAGTGCTCGATCGAAAACAGCTGTTAAAGCAGTTCACTTGACAGACCCATGTAACATTCTTGTTGTAGCGGGCAACGGTGGGAAGGGAATTAGTGTTCAGTTTTACTCGCTTGGCTGAGAGGATATGACAAAATACGTTTCCGCCAGCTTCCATCTACAAAAACAAGACTTCCGGTTTATCCAAATTCCGGATTACATATACTATAACACTGAAGGGAGATAACTCGTACGACCTTATTACATAATCATCCGCCTAGCCATACTATAACCATAACATTGTATAGGACCAAATCAACTAAAGGCAGCTGTCTCGCTATACGTTTCAGCGAGACAGCTTTCCTTGACAATCAAAATACCGGTTGTACAAATGTTAAGATGACTTAAGCTTCCTCTCATATAAAAAGCATACAACCATGTTATGCATGTTTCAATTAAAAATTAGAACATCCCTTCATTGTATATGTATATATTACTATCGAATAGACTCCAGGAAGCGATTAAAAAGACATTCTCTAATTATCAAGATACACTATAGTCGCGAACGCTTACCTTCCAAACCCCTTCAAAATCCACCGCGCCATCGTTGTCCAGCTGACCATCAATGAAGGGGAAAATGTTGTTGGGGTCGTTTTGCTTCTATATTTATAAACCAAATAAAAACACACACGGGTTATCATGTTTTGTCCTTATCATACGTAATCTAACCTGAACGTTGATCAGGTGAGGACAAATATAAAAATTGGCCCCTGATGTCAATAACATTTTTCTAATCTTTTGCCAGCTATTACTGCTTAGTTTTGCTATCATTGTATGAAGTTTGAACAAATTCTGTCTCAAGTTATCCTCTAGAAACGAAAATTTGTGAACAAACTATTTTTAGTAACGGTGACCTTTTGACCCCAAATGCAATCCCAAGCAATTTCATTGATGTGTTCTTAACGTATCATCTGGAAACTAAAATTTGTAAAAAAAAATCTATTTTCAGTAACAGTGACCTTTGTTGTTGAACTTTTGACCTCAAATCTAATCCCGAGCAATTCCATTGATGTGTTCTCAACTTATCCGAAAACTAAAATCTGTGAAACAAATTATTTTTAGTAACAGTGAACTTTTTGAACCCAAATTCAATACCGAGCTGAATTTTCTCATATTATACCGTTGTGTGAAGTTTGATAAAAATACATTGATGCTTTCTCAAGTTATTGTCCGAAAAACTAAAATTTGTGAAACAAATTTTTTTAGTAACAGTGACATTTTTAATTGAACTTTTTGAACCCAAATTTAATTGAACCAAGGAAAAATAGTTTAACAAACTTACAAGATTTAAACAGGTATATTTTACCTTTGTCGTTATAAACAGGTATATTTTACCTTTGTCGTTATAAACAGGTAATTTTACCTTTGTCGTTATAAACAGGTAGATTTTTACCTTTGTCGTTATAAACAGGTAGATTTTACCTTTGTCGTTATAAAAACAGGTAGATTTTACCTTTGTCGTTATAAAACAGGTAGATTTTACCTTTGTCGTTATAAACAGGTAGATTTTACCTTTGTCGTTATAAACAGGTATATTTTACCTTTGTCGTTTATAAACAGGTATATTTTACCTTTGTCGTTATAAACAGGTAATTTTACCTTTGTCGTTATAAACAGGTATATTTTACCTTTGTCGTTATAAACAGGTATATTTTACCTTTGTCGTTATAAACAGGTATATTTTACCTTTGTCGTTATAAACAGGTATATTTTACCTTTGTCGTTATAAACAGGTATAGATTTTACCTTTGTCGTTATTAGATTTTTACTTTGTGTTATAAACAGGTAGATTTACCTTTGTCGTTATAAACAGGTAGTTTTAGTCGTATAAACAGGTATATTTTACCTTTGTCGTTATAAACAGGTAGATTTTACCTTTGTCGTTATAAACAGGTATATTTTACCTTTGTCGTTAAACAGGTAGATTTTACCTTTGTCGTTATATATTTACTTTGCGTTTTTACAGAATTTTCCTTGTCGTTATAAACAGGTAGATTTTACCTTTGTCGTTATAAACAGTTAGATTTTTTACCTTTGCGTTAAAACAGTAATTCCTTCGTTATAAACAGGTAGATTTTACCTTTGTCGTTATAAACAGGTATATTTTACCTTTGTCGTTATAAACAGGTATATTTTACCTTTGTCGTTATAAACAGGTAGATTTTACCTTTGTCGTTATAAACAGGTAGATTTTACCTTTGTCGTTATATAAACAGGTAGATTTTACCTTTGTCGTTATAAACAGGTATATTTTACCTTTGTCGTTATAAACAGGTATATTTTACCTTTGTCGTTATAAACAGGTAGATTTTTACCTTTGTCGTTATAAACAGGTAGATTTTACCTTTGTCGATATAAACAGGTATATTTTACCTTCGTCGTTATAAACAGGTCATCCCTGTTGACCTTGTTTGTACTAAGGTATTCCTGGAGGACTTCGCCTATCTCGGCCTCGTTCTGGTAGTTAAAGGCCGTATCAAACAGGCGGTACCCAGAATCCAACGCGGTCCTCACGGCAGCCTTCACTTCCTCTGGCTTACTCTTAGACATAAAGAAGTGCATTTTATCAATGGTTGTACGTAGAGCAAGTGGATTGTGATATGGACTTAAAATGTAAATCTAGGTCGAGTTAGAGTGTTTGCTATTGCCCAAACTAAAAATGTAAATCTAGGTCGATTTACAGTGATTGATATGGACAACACTTAAAATGTAAATCTAGGTCAAGTTACAGTAGTTGATATGGGTGATTGATATGGACGAAACTTAAAATGTAAATCTAGGCCGAGTTACAGTAGTTGATATAGACGAAACTTAAAATGTAAATCTAGGTCGATTTACAGTGATTGATATGGACAACACTTAAAATGTAAATCTAGGTCAAGTTACAGTAGTTGATATGGACGAAACTTAAAATGTAAATTTAGATCGAGTTATAGTGATTGATATGGACGAAACTTAAAATGTAAATCTAGATCATGTTACAGTAGTTGATATGGACGAAACTTAAAATGTAAATCTAGATCGAGTCATAGTGATTGATATGGACGAAACTTAAATGTAAATATAGGTCGAGTTACAGTTACTGACATGGACGGCACTTAAATTGTAAATTTAGGTCGAGTTAAAGTGATTGATATTGACAATACTTAAATTGTAAATATAGGCCAAGTTACAGTGATTGATATTGACAATACTTAAAATGTAAAAATCTAGGTCAAGTTACAGTTACTGACATGGACGCACTTACATTGTAAATCTAGGTCGAGTTATAGTAGTGGATATTGACAAGATTTAAAATGTAAATCTAGGTCTAGTTTCAGTAGTTGATATGGACCACATAAAAATATAAATCTAGGTCGACTTACAGTGACTGATATGAACCACACTTAAAATGTAAATCTAAGTCAAGTTACAGACAAACATTATGATCATAAAAACAAAGAATAAAAACATTAACGTAGATATGTAGTTATGGTAGTACATTTTGATGAATTGTAAAATATTTTGCAACATCTAAGAAATTTATTATGTGGAGGATCGGATTCCAAATAAACATAAACATCAAACTTATCATTATCTATATTACTATCTCTATGGTAGTGTCAATATTAGGAGGACAAATGGACGATGTTTTCATTTTAGACATTGGTATACAGTTTTATAAGTCTTGAAGGCTTGTATACATTTGTATCGTGTACAGGGATCAAATCCCCCCGCAACACACACTCCCTTATTAAGTATCTAACTAGCGGTAAAACAATATAACTTATCACAGATGATATACTTCATACCCCTAGATAATACATGGCCACAGTCTTTATCTATAACCTTAAAGCTGATGAACATTTTTTTCTGGCCCTGGCTAAGATTAAGACATTATCACACTCTGGCTAGGACATGTAGGCATGCATTTTAATGAGCATGCAATATTAATTCAAGCAATTATATTTATCTAAATTATAAGAGATCATAATCGTGAGGGCGACAACAGGGTAATATAATCATGATGGTGTAACTATGGAAACATTATTGTGAGGGCGTCACTATGGTAACATTACCCTGAGAGCGTCACTAGGGTAACATCATAGTGAGGGTGTTACTATAGTAACATAATTGTGAGGGCGTCACTATGGTAACATAATCGTGAGAGCGTCACTAGGGTAACATAATAGTGAGGATGTCACTAGGGTAACATAATATGAGGGTGTCACTAGGGTAAACATAATTGTGAGGGCGTCACTATGGTATCATAACCGTGAGGGCGTCACTAGGGTAACATAATTATGAGGGTGTCACTAGGGTAACATAATTATGAGGGTGTCACTATGGTAACATAATTTGAGGGCGTCACTAGGGTAACATAATCATATAGTGAGGGTGTCACTAGGGTAACATAATTGTGAGGATGTCACTAGGGTAACATAATAGAGAGGGTGTCACTAGGGTAACATAATATTGAGGGTGTCATTAGGGTAACATAATTGTGAGGGCGTCACTTTGGTAACATAACCGCGAGGGCGTCAATATGGTCTCATATTCGAGGGGGATGTGTATCAATTTTGGAGCAAATGGTCGTCACAACTGTCAAATAGAGCAAAGATTAGTACAAGTATTCCGATAAAGTTAGTGTCATATACGGGATTATAACGTATGCAATGTAGCATAGGAATAGTCGTTGGGAATATCAATCGTCGACCTACCTGCCAGGTGCCCAGACCAAACAAAGGCATCTTGATTCCATTGTTCAGTGTTATTTTCAGTGTAGAAATGGACATGTTGTCTTCATGCACCACACGATTAGGCTTCTGATCAATGTACCGTATACCTTGGACAGTTCACTGTTGGCATGTGGGGCACTACATATTTATTTGTTATCGGTATACTTCGGCCACTGTGGTGTGGATCTATTATCAAGGTTAAGATAAGGAATGTTAACTGACATGTGCATTATATATTTATATTGAAAGGTATTTCTACGTTGCTTGTTTATGTCGAAACCTATACAATAGAAATCCACATGAAAATTCGTTAAGGCCAAGTTCATTTCTGATGAAACTCGTGTGGAATTCTGAT
This sequence comes from Argopecten irradians, assembly GCF_041381155.1. Classification (NCBI taxonomy): domain Eukaryota; kingdom Metazoa; phylum Mollusca; class Bivalvia; order Pectinida; family Pectinidae; genus Argopecten; species Argopecten irradians. The sequence continues at coordinate 3,990,036 of NC_091135.1, forward strand.
CAATTTGAGTTAACATTTTAAAACTGAAAATACTACAAATTGTATATTATATATTGTTAGTTAAATTTGAAGAGGAGAAAAACTTAAGTAGAAATTGCTTATCTGAATTTGTACTGTAGTCTCTCTCTCCCTCTCTCTCTCCCTCCCTCTCTCTTTCTCTCTACATATATTATTGTATTAACTTATCATCAAGCCTACCAGCTCAATGACTTCTATAAGATTAATTCACACAGATAGGCAGTATTATTGTATGGAATTATAATATAAGATGCAATGTTGGTTTGTCTATGGTCAAGTATGGCCAAATTCAACAATCCCAGTATCCGGCAATATCGTACCTAGTAACTGAAGTTATGAAGTTAAAAATGATAAGTATATAATAGAGAAATAAGAACAAAAACAACGCCACAAAATTCAATTGATGCATAAACGAATTTATTCGCAATTTGTATAGATTAGTTATCATTTATGTGGCATATATGAACGTGTATTTGACTAGGAGTTACAGTATATGATGAGTTTAAGACATGTGTTCAATGTAAATTAACTAAAACCGTTTTGTATCACAGTACAAGTATACTATCACAGTCTTACTTTGTATACTATCACAGTCTTACTTTGTATACTATCACAGTCGTTAACAGTGTATTGTTATCAGTTTTAAAGTGTCATGATTTCCAACAGTATCTTCTGCCAGCTGGATGCAGTGCCATCCGCTAGACAGAAATGGTTTGTGAACTTCGCTCTGGTTATCACAGTTAACGAGGTTGTAGTATCTATATCTTGTCGTATGCAACTTTTCCCTTCCCTCTCGTTACAGTGAACATTACGCCATCCTGAAACAAACAAGATATAACACCCATAAAATGTAGGTATTGGCTATCGGTATACGTTTGCTCATCCTCGATACTCCAGGGGTTACGATCACTTACGATATCTACACCCCTAGACTGACTCCTAGTAACATTGAAGGCAGCTCAGAGGAAAACACCTGAACCAATTACGGGCCAGCCAAAATTTCCTTTGAAGACAACAGAGAGAGAGAGAGAGCGACGCCCAACTTCAAAGTCACACAGCCAGTCACATTATACTGTTATTCTGGTCTTCAAACGCCTAAATTACTTTTGTTCTGTTTTGTTGCCTCCAATTTACTATGAGATAGTTCAGGGGTGTAGAGATCGTAAGTGATCGGAACCCCTAGATTATTGAGGATGACATTTGCTGTGGTCTGGCCCATTCCGATGCATCCGAGTTACTGTCCTTCGTTTCATTCCACCACTAACTAACTTTGATAGATCAGAACATCCCAGCTAGGTTTAGACATGTAGAAAGTAAACGCGTGTATTGTTATCATTTTCTTATGACTTCCGTGTGCACTTATGTGATAAATCCATTTCATAAATATGATTTATTACATACGCGAAACATAAAAAATGAATTTGCATTGTGATTAAGATTTGATACTCATTCAAAGACATATCAAAAAAAATTAAGATGTGATTCACATTCAAAGACACAGCGAAAACTGTAAGATGTGATTCACATTCAAAGACACAGCGAAAACTGTAAGATGTGATTCACATTCAAAGACACAACGCAAACTGTAAGATGTGATTCACATTCAAAGACACAGCCGAAAATGTAAGATGTGATTCACATTCAAAGACACACCAAAAAATGTAAGATGTGATTCGCATTCAAAGACACAGCGAAAACTGTAAAATGTGATTCACATTCAAAGACACAGCCGAAAATGTAAGATGTGATTCACATTCAAAGACACACCAAAAAATGTAAGATGTGATTCGCATTCAAAGACACAGCGAAAACTGTAAGATGTGATTCACATTCAGACACAGCCGAAAATGTAAGATGTGATTCACATTCAAAGACACAGCCAAAAATGTAAGATGTGATTCACATTCAAAGACACAGCCAAAAATTTAAGATGTGATTCACATTCAAAGACACAGCCAAAAATGTAAGATGTGATACACATTCAAAGACACAGCCAAAAATGTAAGATGTGATTCACATTCAAAGACACAGCCAAAAATGTACAAGAGCTGTTGGAGAACAGCAAAGCTCGCCTATTCAGAAGAAGTTGTTGTTCAAGTATTTACTATTTAAACATGGAAATATGACAAATTAACAGACTCAAAAAAAACCTAAAGGGCCCCAAATTGGTTGTATTATCACGTTCAGCATCCATACACACTAGGAAAATAAAATCATAAACATTTATGATGACTTATGCTTAAACAATTGACAAAATAGAAACTTGCTCAAAAACTTTAACATGGAAATATGACAAATTAACAGACTCAAAAAATCCCTAAAGGGCCCCAAATTGGTTGTATTATCACGTTCAGCATCCATACACATTAGGAAAATAAAATCATAAACATTTATGATGACTTAAGCTTAAACAATTGACGAAACAAACAGAAACTTGCTCAAAAACTTTAACGTGAAATGGGACGCCAACGCTGACGCCGACGCCGACGCCGGGGTTACAACATTAGCTCCCCCTATTCTTCGAATGGGCGAGCTAAAAATGTGATACTCATTCAAAGACACAGCAAAAAATGCAAAATGTGATACTCATTCAAAGACACAGCAAAAAAAGCAAAATGTGGTACTCATTCAAAGACACAGCAAAAAAAGCAAAATGTGGTACTCATTCAAAGACACAGCAAAAAATGCAAAATGTGGTACTCATTCAAAGACATAGCCAAAAATGTAAGATGCCTGATAAACACAGAATGTTTTCATTGTATATTTAGATGAAAACATATATGCAGAGATCAATTAACAATTTATTTTAACTATTAATACCAATAACACTGTAAAAATATGAAATGAAATTGTAGACCACAAGTTTTCTCCGTGGTTTGATCACATGTTATAACTTCATTGCATTGCATATAAATATGATAATTTGGCGTACTACCAAATTTTATTTTGAGGTGGTATTTATACCTGTAAAATTAAAACCTATGCATTATAAGTATTGGAATTCTCAAAATGTTGGTAACTGTTAATGATGTATAACATTAAAAGTATGGAAAGTATCACACGTTTAAGTTTAATTTTAATTTCATGTTTAATACCATTTCATTGTAACCTACCCTTACTAGTGTTGGAATCGCTGTCCATAAAGCATAGTTAGGAATTCTGTGTTTCCCTGTCTCCTTCCTCACAAAACTTTGAAATAACACACCTGATACAGCGTACACTAGTACAACTCCGGCAAATCTGGGGAAAACAGACAAAATCAAGTCAGTCGTCATCACTGAATCGTGTGTTAAAGGGGAATGTCATTCAGTGAATCGGATATCAGGAAAATTTATGTAGTGTTTTATAATAGAGATTCCAATAGGGAAACATGAGTTAAGAAATGTTTTTGTATGAACGAATTAACAAGAATGGGTCATAGGATTGAAAAAAACCCACCAAAATAACATAGTTCTATTGTTATTTTTCTTTATCATGCGCTGGGGATGCGCATGGGGTAAAATAGTATTGCGTATACATTTTAGTCACAAGTTATCGTGGAGAATCAATATCATTTGGCTCAAAGCGGATTCTTTGATATTTCTTTATATGTACATGTATGTCAATTTCAACACTTGCGCTATCTGGAATATACCTTTCTCCCACACTTGTCAGGGTTATCCCGCGCTTTTACAGGGGTAGGGAAAAGAAAGCTCACAAGCGCTAGACAGTGACGTCATCAATACAATTTCCACCATATCTCGTTAAAGTAAGGGAGAAAAAGAATCAAGCATGGGCCTGTTAGGTGGACAGGGATATCTCAACCCTCGTGAAAGATTTTTACCATTAACCATCAACCCTCGGCAAGCCTCGGATTGACCAGCCAAAATCTTTCACTCGGGATGAGATATCCCTGTCCACCTGACATGCCCATGTAAGATTATATTGTTACATATAACACGTGCCCGGATACCTACCCTATCCTGTCGATACCTACCCTATACACAGTAATGTTCCTGTCGATATGTGTGTTCCCGGATACCTACCCTATCCTGTCGATACCTACCCTATACACAGTAATGTTCCTGTCGATATGTGTGTTCCCTTGGCGCTAGGAGGACAGGCATATTTTGTTTTTAATTCAAAGTGCTGAAAGAAAATATGTAACAGCAAATATTTATAAACATAAACGAAAATGATTCAATCGGCATATTTTGTAGTTTGTACAATCAGCCCGCGAAAGATACAACAAAAGCCACAGCTAAAATCTAATCACACCATAACAACTATCCAAGTGAAAAATTATCTTGCTATCACCACAAACAAGAGAGTACATTGTAGTTTGTACAAAACTCATAACTCCATTACCTACAATGTCATGCTCACTTATGGGGTATTTTAACAATGTCATACGTCAAATTATTGAAGTTTCAATCTACGCCAGATTCATTTCTTTATGCATTATTCTCAATATCTTTTGGGTTTACGAAGTCATAGACAAAACACGGAAGGACATTCTTCATTTAAGCGAAGACAAACGTTCTGTATGTATGACGTCATAATACTCGCTGTACAATCCTTTCGGTCTATGGAAAAATAATCTCAAAGATCTAACCAATATAAATGAGTGTAACATATGGAATTGAATTATAAAAAAGTCGTACTATTCTAAACTTCGATTTATAGAACATTGTCACAGCTACCTACAAATGTTTATAACGTGAGACTGTAATAGACCTACGTATTCTTTTTGGCCGTCCTCCATGTCTAGTCCGTACGCTGTAGCTGTTCCTTCATCATCTGGTGCACAGATTATATTTACTGCTGTCGTCCTGTTGAACACAAAAAATGCTTATCAACAACGGGAAACTTGCACAATGGATGTCTTGTGTTTTAGAAACATCCAATCCTCACACGATGGGGGAGGATATGGGGGAGGGGAGAAAGCACTCCCGTGGAAGGATTGACAAGAGAAAGAGTCCGAGTCTCAACACTAGCTGTCTTTCATGGAAATTGTTCTCCATCATATTTAAAATCATCTCGAAGAAATTCTAACGATACAGAATTTATGATAATTGCCTGCAGGGTACTTGTAAGATGGAATGTACTTTCGTTTGTGGCATGAAGTTTCAAATTATTTCATTGGCAGAAATAATGATACATAGACTACTGTACCTGCTTCCATGGCAACCAGGACAACAAATAATTTGAGAGTGAACATAAGTAGAGGACATGTTGACTTACGCATTGCCGTCCGTGTACTGTAGCGTAAGCAATCCCTTGTCATCATACAGAAAGGTAGCGGAATCCTGTGTGCCTATACCCAGATATTGGGTGATCATTCCGGACGGGACGACTTTACACGCCTGGCACCGAGAAATAAATTTTAAAGTCATCGTGTGCGAAATATTGTATTCAGTAAATCTACAATGATAATGGCATTAGTATTATCTAGCGGTTGTCCATTCTCAAGAGAAAAAAATGTCAAAGTAAGTTTGGCGTAAAATTATACCATCAGTGATAGGTCTGATAAAGTCATTACCAACAAAATTGACCCCTAATTGAATGTTTCAGATCCTCTATGAAACGAATTGAGAATATGGATCTGTAAGGACAGTAAGTTTATTGAAAGAATCATATCGCAGCATATTTTTTTTATTATGTACCAATTAAATTGATTCAACGAGGAAAATATTGTCTAATAACGATTTACATTGACTCTTGGTGAATAAATGGAAAGATTACATTAAGTATGTATGTTCACGTTCTTGACTTCAATTATACGTTGAATTCTAGTATATGACGAAATCAATGTCATTACACGTCCTAACATACCGCTTCATTGACGCACGTGCCTTCCGTAAACTGTTGGCACGGGTTCCACGAGTATACGTCTGTCTTTCCCTTGGAGTCGGGAATGTCCTGGAATCTGGAATCAACGTCAAAGCAGGTATCAGATTTAATAACTAATATCATCAACAACAAAAGAGTAAATCAAATGGTAGATGAAGGAACTTGACATAAACAGAAAAGAATATTCAGAATACTTTGACATCGACCTACTTCTTATTGTGGCTTTCACACCTATTATGTCCCTAGATCTTCTTGCTCACACGACACAAGCCATCAGAATCATTTAGACTATACTGTCCTTTTCTCCAATATTGTTAGAGTTTAAGCGATAGGAAACTTCTGGTAGGCCTTGATCTATACCTCAACCGTTTCGAGTGGAATTCACACGTCGTATAATGAGTCAAAAGTTCGCTACTTGCCAAGACATTAGACATTAGATATTAGGGTACGCTATTGAGATAATGAAGGCAACTGTCAGATGTTTCTAAACGTCGACCATCTGATATTGTTGAATCATCTCGTTCTCAAATGATTCTTCCAATACGTGTGTTGTGGACAAACGACAAAGATTGCATCTGGCTGAAGATGTTTCCTTATTATCCGACTACATATGTCTGTTTGACCCTGTCTGTTGTTGTCCTAAACAAATGTCAGACCCGTGCTAGCTTAGAGTATTCGTTGACACTCAAACTCACACGGGTCAGACCCATGATGGCATCCTCATACGGCTACTATCAGTGATCACCTTGATCTGAAGTTATAGTTATTTAGAATGTATTTGACAATGAATGATGTTCCTTTTTAGTAGAGATCTCGAGAGGTACGTACCTAGGGGTAGTGTCTGTGTTCCCCAGGGGTGTCAAGTCTATCACCAGCCCGGTATCATCCTGACAGGAGCAGCTCGACAACTTGGTACATGTTTGTGCTGTAACAGATGAGATAAACAGACAGACCGTTGTCATTAAGAGAATCATGTTTGTCTCCTCGCTAATAACATATCCGACATTGATCACCCGTCATGTGACAGTCGCGGGTCGGCCGGCTGATACAGATACAGGTTATCGTAAGTCGGCAGCTTAGTAATCAGCTTTCTTCATAATAGATAACTTTTAAAATGTCTCATCATATCACATGTGCAGATAATACATCCATATAACTGTTTCCTTATTCATTTCGTAAATCGTTTTTATGCGTGATGAAGATCAATCTTATAAACAATGCCAGTAATTGGGATTTGCAAATGGGATAACTCAATCGGTTTAAGACATGATTTTAGATGTTTTATATTTTAACAACTATGAGATGGAATATGGAAGATATCAGCATTTATATTATATATATAATGATATGTTTCCATTACTTTACTGTATTATTGTTGTATTTGATGTTTGGATAATTAAAGTTTTGGAAGGACAAATAGCGGAATTGGTGTAGAAAATATCCATTGGATTGATATGACCCACATATCAGTCCGTTTTGGTCTTGAACTAGTCTGTCGGAAGCTGTAACGAACTTTGCTAAATGACTAGACACAAACAATTCCGCCGCAATGACACATAATTATGAAGAAAATATATATACTAGACCCTATAATATGCGTTACTAATATAGAGATGCTATAAACCTATCACTTGATAGCAGACCAGTGTTACTACCATACATTGTACAGGTAATACGATAAAGAACGGCGTTATCTATATGGTGTAGTACAGATACATCCACACAAGGCGATGAAGGAAGCAAACACTTCAAACATCTAGCATTATTCCTTTGAGTTCTTTCGGGCTATGGTTTACATTCTTTTCTTTCATACCTACGGGTGTAATACTGGCTGGTCTAGGGCAATACACTCATGCCGCCTGAGGCTGTATTGTATAGCTACATGTACCCATGCAATAAAGCCTCTTGACGTCACGGCGTCGAAGAAATTTCTATTTCCTAGGTAAAATTTTAACATTTTTTCACAAACTTGACTGGTTTTACTAAAAAAGATGCAAACAACGGAATTCTGGTTGAAAATATCACGTAATTTTTCATGTATGGAAAATTGATTTTAGTCGTGGGTTTCTTCGAATCTATTTCAAAATGGCGGGATATTATAGTTGTAAAATTGCAATAAAACGTCGAGGTATGAAAGAAAAATACTCTTTCATAAATGGATATGATGGATAGGGATATTCTACCCTCGGGATCACAAAATGTTGCAAAACCCTCGGCAAGCCTCGGATTTTACTACATTTTGTGACCCTCGGGTAGAATATACCTATCCTTCATATCCACATATGGAAGAGTCTTATATTCTTGATCATTTGAGGGCAGTTAAGGTCATGATGACAGAGACAATCCGAACGTCCGTGTATTACCTCGGTTGATTCCCATTTTACCCCGATAACATAACACACATTTGTATACGAGACTGCTATCATAGTACCTATTGATGTCTCCCTAGAAATATATTAAATACTGACCCCGGTATGGATTACTATGACATCAATCATCATGTGACATTGGCTGTATATATCCAGTCTAGACACCCGTCATCCTACGATCATGGCCATATTGGCTGTTATCCTATTTTTACCAATGACGGAATCCTGGTCGTAATACAATGTACAAACCAAGAGCTTCACAAAAGTGAACTGTTTACTTAACCATAACGTAAATACATTTATAAGATTCGAGATGTTTTTTTTTTAACTCAAACAATATTGTTTCATACTAAATTCGGAACATGAAAAATACAATTCTATAATTTACCCGAATATCCTGTCTTTTCGAGGTTCTAATTAATAACTTGACTTAAAGATTTTACTGCTTTATTTTTGTAGCTCATTTTGCCATTGGAATTCATCGAAAAGTAGGTTGTTGTACGTGATATATGTAATAGCATGCACCGAAAACTTCTGTTGCCTTCATGAATTAATGTAGGACATTCTTATCAGTTTTTGATTTGCAAGTCAATAACGCTATATATGTATGATACAATGACCGGTGATTATTTGTTAATTACACACATGTTTATTTCCAACGCTAATGAAAAATAGGGGACGGGTGTGCTATGGTTATAAAAAGGTATTACAAACATACTCTGGAAAATTTTACATTTGTATAAGATATTCCCATATATTTTAAAGGAAATTTCAATCTTACAACTTGAGACGTCTTCTTCCTATTGTCCCCCTTGAAATCGCCCAACTGACTGATGTAGTTTACTTAAATATTGTATCAATCTACCGACAGGAAGTGATATATTCTATTATTTTGGCAATGTTGGGCATTGTCGACTGGAATGGAATGCCAGGATAATGCAATCGGTCGGTATGAGTTTCTTAAAAAAGATAAATAGGGAGTTCCGCTGCTTTTGGCTTTGAAGACTGGATAATAATACTAATTCTATAAATTATTGTATGTCCGTTTTCCATAAGAAAAACTTCCGGATCGCAGATTGTTTATAATAGCTTTCCCTGTGTTTGCTGTGTATCTGTATAAAAACAGACGCACTTTCACTTTCGTTTTAAATCCAAATCCCTAATATACGAATTTTGAGTTAAAGGGACAATTCACTCAGGCTAATTCTTTTACATAATCAAGTAGCAAAATATGGCAAAAATGTATTGTTGAGTACATTTCTTATGAAACATATAAGATAAAATATTGACAAATTCCATGTCATTATTTAGTATTTTAATTGATACCGTTGTAAATACAAATCGTTGATCAATACGATTAAGCAGGTACAACATGTACGCTGTACCGATATCCGAGCCAAAGTCACGCACGTTAAACAAATGAACTACATAACCACTGTGGAGGTGATAAAAATGATTTTCTAGGCAAGAAAATGCACCTGATAAGGTAAAAACACTACTGTCAGAGCGATTTGAGCAGTTCTAGACAAAAGTAGCATTTCTCTACGAGCAAGGGACAGGGTTCGGCATACAAGATGTTCGACCACAATGTGTAATGGCGGACAGCGAGCGAGTTTTTCAACATTTCACACGCATTTCATTACCATGATCTTTTCTGGAATATCACAGAAAACCCGACTGGTCTAAATTCCCATTTAGAACTGGTTTATTTTCCGATATATGTACAAATTTTAATGTTCTCTTAGACTGAATTGTCCCTTTAAAAGAAATGTTATCAATACAATCGATTTTTGAATAATACAAACCACATCAAAACGAAAAGTGTTTGAAAATCAAGCCATTTCTGTATACTGCCCATGATTATAATATGTCGGGACGGCGTATTACGAGTGTTATAGCTTTAGGATAGAAAATTGCATTTTGAAATATAAACCTTTAAAGATGCTCCATCGCCTACAGAGCATAAATGATATTCATCATTTGAAACAATAATTGATGTGTAATCGTGTATATATCTGTCTAATTAACACAAAAACTATATATAAAACAATTTATTTCGTATTTGGTGCATGCGCAATCAGTACTTCATTCCATTTATAGGATATAGTGTGACACGGATGCAATTAATTATTTTTCATATTTTTACCTTGAAGTAAAAGTAGAAGCTCAAACTTTTCAATGGTGGTAATGGTGTAAAGTACGTAACTTTTGTAATTGAAGAAAAATACTAAATCGTCTGCTCCTGTTTGTGATAGTGAAAAAGTATCATTTGACAGCGGTGGAGCATCTTTAATACTTGTGGAACCTTAATATTTCCTACTAACCGTCTGACCTTGGCCTCGATTTTACCTAAAACTTTCGCCTGTGGTGGAAGTGAATCCGAGACGGTACTATTCGCTCTATAAAAATAAACTCGATGAATCGCTTTGCTAACGCGTCGAAACTAGATACGTAAACTATGTCATAATGTGACAGTGACTATGTAGCCTTGCGCTGATTCTGGTCGATTGTAATAAGAAAACGTAACCAATGTCCCGGATTATTTGTTCCGGATTCATCACAGATGCGGAATTAGCCAATAGATTATAAAGTCGAAGTGTCTTCTGATCACATGACCACTGTTCTGGGTCTTCTATAGCCTTTTCCTATTGAAGCCGCAGAATATTGTGTAGTCTGTCACAGTACATGGTTTATTGCAGCCATGAACACAATGAAATGATTTCGTAAGATCCAAGAAAACAGTGGTGTAAACCAGCTAATTGGATTTCAATTTTAAGCATTGATAATAACACAAAAAAATCTCTAGTTAGAGTTCTGAAATGTATATTGTACAGTGTTTGAAAGATTACACAGGTATATTACAGAATATCACTAGTAAGTAAAAAAGTGTACCGATAACTTGATATCAGGAAACAGACATAGACACAAAAGGGTTACACGTAAAGTATTATCAACAGCGTGTCCTTATAATTTGTAAGCGAAAGACCATGTTCACCACCCAGACTTAAGTTTCTGTAGTTACCCATCGGTAAAAAACCAAACGATAATAATTTAATTATAATTCTTTTTTACGAGACAAAAGATTTCATAAGTAAATTGTAAATGTAGTATCCTGATTTTAAATCTTGAAATAACTTTTTATGGAAAAAAAATTTAATGAACATTGTGTAACACATTTTGATTGATACTCGCATAATGACACTGCAATAGCCTGCTTCAATTGCCACTGTTCTCCTCTTTGAATGACATTTCCCAAAGCCAAGAATTTGCGTAGTCCTGTCGCATACGATGCCGATAGCAGTCTGGACACAACTATATAGTAAAGTAAAACACGCATGACACAAAAATCTCTAGTAAAGTAAATGTGTACCGATAATTTGTACAGTAAACAGCATGACACACATAAAAAATCTCTAGTAAAGTAAATGTGTACCGATAATTTACATGACACAAAAATCTCTAGTGAAGTAAATGTGTACCGATAATAATTTGTACAGTAAATAGCATGACACAAAAATCTCTAGTAAAGTAAATGTGTACCGATAATTTGTACAGTAAACAGCATGACACAAAAATCTCTAGTAAAGTAAATGTGTCATGATATTTTGTACAAAACATAATGACACAAAATTTCTTCAATGAATGTGTCACGCTGTTTTACGTTAAAGCATGACACAAATATCTCTCGTGTAATAGAGGAGACCGAATGTGTAGGTAATCAAGAATCGGCCATCGTAGTCGCAGGACAAGTTGCACTTTACTATGAAAACCTTTATGCGATGACATAACACGTTAAGCAAACCATGTAAAAAATACACTGGTTTTACCAGCTTTTAAGTCAATGGCCTATTTTAACATAGACAACACATTGACACACCGGATTTATCCAGCAATGAATTGTATAACCATATGAATATATACCAACAACGCTGCTTCTGCCTGTTGCAGTTCATGGCTACATGGTTATAAATGTTATTGTAATGTTATACAAAAGCAAATATAATATCGGTATGTTAACAAATTGATTGAAATAATATCGCCCAAATCGTGCGATGTACGGAATGGTTACATACATGATGTAACGGATGGTGTAGGTAGTTATGACATTTGTAAGCAACTTGTGTAGATATATCATATCTCGTTGTTAGGCAGTACGATTGCAGTAGAATTTATTAATGTTTAATGTATAGTTTATCACCTCCTTTTGATAACATATAGTCGTGTGCCACAGTTATTTAATGTTTCAAATCTTTGAACCCCAGCATCTTATATTACCTTTGGATGACATAATCAGATACACGTGGTAGATACACCTGTATTTGAAAACAGTTAACCAGATAAAGGCCACGTATGTTTTACTAAATGCCACCCTCCTTATCTTGTTTTTAAACAACCTTTACACGTGAAATGATATGCATTAACAACCACAAAACAAGCCGTAAGTTATAAAATATACTGCACAACAGAAAACCAACTAAAATCTGTATTTCATGGCAAAGATTTGGTGACAAACGAAAACAATATTAAGCAAATAAATCGATACTTAAAACTGAAATAAAATCAGCACTCCCTAGGAAAATCTATCTGGTTCACCTACCACCTTTCGCCTGCTGTGCTAACTATACAGGTTACACGAGGTGATATCATTTGTTTGATGTTTGTAATGTTCTAATATAAATCGCTATTCCCAGCATCACTAAGGCGGTCTGTGACAGGCCTGCTGGGAGGTGATGATGTTATGACATACAGAGGCCACAACCCCTCTAGTAATACGTATATGATGTACACCAGGAAGGTAGCTTCCGAAGTTATGTTATGTGTCCACCCAACCTTGCATCATCTCGGTCATGTCTCAGTAATTTTACTAAACCAATCCTTAATACTTTTCTCGGTTATTAGTTTAACGTCCTATTAACAAGCCAGGGTCATTTAAGGACGTCTTTGTTGGTGGAGGAAAGCCGGAATACCCGGAGAAAAACCACTGACCAGCGGTCAGTACCTGGCACCTGCCCAAATTGGATTCGAACTCGCGACCCAGTGGTGGAGGCCTTGTGGTAAAAATATGTCGGGATATCTTAACCACTGAACCACCGCGGCCCCTATCCTTTTTAGAAAACATTTTTCTAATAAATCCCGGTTGCCAATAAGCGCAATCGCGTTGTAATGTTTATCCGTATACGACGTCTTTATAGCGTAATATTTGGTATAGTTAACCACTTTAAGTTCTGCTTGTGACAAGAAGTGAAATATGTTCAAAAAATAAATTAAAACATAACGATAATGGAATAATGAAATTGCTGTCTCTGGTAGCCTTTTCAAATATTTTTCTTTTACAAATAGAAGGAGACGAAATGCATCTAAACAAAGGAGTAATAAAAGTAATCCAGATTTAAATGCGATAAAGCAAGGACAAAGTATGGATTTATCATCATTCTTAGGAATGATTGACTCCATAACATAAAACGAATCAAGGCAAGTAAGCGACAAATCATTGGTAGACTGAATGCAGTAGTCTTTAATGATGATTGAGAAGTTAATGAAAGTTATTTAACAATATAAAAATCATTTTTGAAGGAATATTTGGTCTGCATAGCTGTGGTTATCTGTCAAAACATTCATCAGAAGTAGAAACAAAAGCAGATTGAATGGTAGATCGATTTAAATATACATGTATTATCCTCAAGGGTTTCATCTATAGTGCATAACATTGCATAGCATGAATAAGTGTAATAGAACTTTGACTTCATTACAATCACGTCATTGTGTTTTTTTCTTTTGAAAGAATTGAAGAAAATATGTCAGCTATTTTCATGTTATTTTTAGTTATTTATAGGACTTTTATTTTGTAAACATAATCATTTAACAAAACTAACGCCATATTATATAATTTTACCGCAATGTCTTCTTATCAAACATACCTATACAGTTAAAACACAGTAGTTTTGAATGACACGAAATGGTAAACAGATTTAGAATGAAGTAGAGGAAAGATAGGTTTTTCTTTGTACTTTGGAATGGTTTCAAGACAAGACAATAAATATAATTTAATGCATTAGTACGTTTTGTACCTGAACTCGTTCTTTCGTCGAAAGATCGAGTAAATGATCGACTGAGTTTGGGAGATAACTAGAAATACTCTATAGATGAAGCTTCAACTGCAAAATTTATAACTGTAATGTAACACGCCTGTTACCCAGTGACTTTATATTGGTTGTATCTGACAGAAAATCCATTGTGACGTCATGATATCAATAATGACGTGACGACAGTTAACAATAATATGATGCCAGGATAAAGAAAAATATGCTTGGAACTGTTGTATTTTTCGCAGTATATTTTAATTTTGAAACTATGAAAGAAATATAAAGTTCTAATTGAATTTAACAATTGGAGCCATATCATTATTAATTCCACCTGCAATTCGTAACGATCACATTATGCCTTTTATGCTGTAATTTTCTAACGGATGTCCCAGCTTTGTATCCCTGCCATTTATGACAAAAAATCCATTATATTAAAATTATTGGCATGACTTTAAATACCTTTCATTTCTGTCTTGTGGAAAATGTCATATTGAAGTCTGATAAAATTGATCCAAATTCAACATCAAGCTACGCATCAATTCCCATTACCCTAACAGCAAGGTAGATGACATTGACATTGTAGCGAAATTGATAATAACAAACACATCATGATAACATTTTTCTTGGTAATACAAATTCTAAAACTTTTAGGGAATCTACCTTTTTAACCATCCTTTCGAATGCTAATATTACTTTTTGTTTTATTAGTGAACTAATGCTTATAGATGAACGTTTATATCGCTTTCAGTGAAATTGATATTCAAATGCAAGAAATCATTGTATCACCAATATGTATCTGATGGGTTTATTTTGAGAGACTCGGTTATATTTCTGAGGTCGCTTCATCATTCATGTTTTCAATTCACCATGCATAGCGCAGAAATGAAGAATACTCCAAAGTATAACAAACTGACACCAACTGGCTAATTTCAACTTAACCTAATCATTTGAATAAAAATAAAACACCTAAAATATATTTATTTCAAATAACGCATAGGAAAGTTATCAAAATATTTGAAAATCAATTTGCTTTCAATTACTTAATTGACAAAACATCATTAAAGGAGATTTTTAACAATGCCAATCAGCCAATCAAACGAAGTCGATAATCACGGCTAAATAACATTTTTAAAAAATAATAACTTTACGGAATAATTCACCAGATAAAAGACTACTGTAGAATTGTTTTGAGTGTAGAGCAACCAAGAGCAAAGAACTTTATTTAATTCAGTTTTCTTTTTGAAATTTTTAAAGTATCGTCAATTGAGATTTTTTTCTAATGTCTCTCCTAACACTGATTTACTACTTTCTTGAATTAAGAGTTCAACTATTTATGAAACGCTCTGTCTTGTGTCCACAGGCCAAGACGCGCATTATTTCTATAATTATGGAAGTTTCTGCGCCTCTTCATATCACTAAGCATAAAGGGAGTGGGACGATTGGTTTATTTGTTATCAGTGTAATGTGATTGTTCGGTATATTCGGCAGTTCATTTCTGTGAGATTGTACTGTAAAATAGTCAGGAGCTCTACAACCTTAATGAGACACGAATATACCCCCGCCTCCTAAATATACACTCACTAGCAAATCGCAGACAGGAGGAGACCAGTCTTTATGACTTACATTTAAATTAATATTGCATAAGTATTAATAAGTATACATCGCATTGAACAAAATTTCTGGAAATCTGTGTCAAAATCACTTATGTGAACCTGTAAGTAACAGCTAATAAAAGCGTTGGTACTCTAAATGTGGCTTAGTACAATTAACCAGCCATACTTCATATATGTAATATTTTTTACGATATAACCAAAATAAAAGGTTATATACATTTTATTCGTGTAAACCTGTATCTGTCTTATGTTACCTTCTCTATCTGTGGTTAAATTTTTTGCCTTTCTAGATAATTTTTTCTCTATGTTTTTATATTTCAGTTCTGCTTTGCGTCTCTCACTCCGCACCTCCCCTTAACAGAGATCCTTAAATGACCCAGTCTATCAAGCGAAGTTAATCCGGTGCATTGGAAATAAAAACATGTTCATTGTTTCCTTTAGTTTACTGATATACACCCCGCACTAAATTAATACAAAATACACACACCATATCTCTTAATTCTTTATTTCTTCTTTTTTAAACTTATTGTTCGTTATCTTCAACCACTTGAAATCGTCTTAGGGGGATTGGTACCTTTCCGTCTATTCTGTCGTCAATTATTTATAAAACATGTCATAACATTGAAGGAAAAAGTATAAACAAATCCATTTGTTTCCTGCAAAGGAAACCTACACTGACTGCAGTGTCTATCAATTCTTTGATCGCATGTTTCTAGTTTTTAATACATGCAAAGAGATCAGTTAATTATTAAATCACCACTTTATGAGTTATTTACAAAAGATAAAACTTCTATTCACGCGAATAAGGGACCGTGTTAATCGTTTGTCGGGGGTGCCTAAGATTATGTAATTACAACAGACTTTACGCAGTGGATGCCATGAAGCGGTTCCCCGAATAGATAGTCGGTCTGTGGTATTATTGAACTTAATTGCTGCTATTGAACAAGTCTTTATGGGAAGCACTGCATACAAGGCCGATAGGATGTTGTTATCGTTGTTTATAAGCTATATGGAGGTTTTTCGTTTTCACGTGCTGCTCAGATAAGGAGTTACCTTTCAAGCCATTCTTATCACAAACATTTCCAAAATTGTATCAAATATGCTCCGTGAGCCCTGATATTTTATCAAGACACACATACAAAGGTTAAGACAATTATCAAATTATTCCGTGAGTAAATTTTGGCTTTTAGAATCTGCGATATCACGAAAACAAATCTATTTCAGGGTGAGGCTTTATTGACCGTGGTCAGTGGCCCGTATTACAAGCTTTCATGAGAATATAACTTAGCACCCCATAATGACTGATGGGAATTATATGATATTTTGTTTTCCTTTAATGTACATGTATGTCTAAATTAGACACTCCCATGAAATATATTTTCAGTTAATAAACAAGATGGGTGAAATGACCTTGACAAACGATTTCATCAACAGTAGATAAAACGCCCAACTAGGAAAACAATAATGATGACTCTATTCCGTCTTTGCATATTACAGAGTTAGCTCCCTTGCGGGTAGGTATCGATTGTTACGTCATTATTTTGTGAGCGCAATTCACGTCGTTTTCTCCGAAAAGTCTGACGTTACGCTCGAAAACATATGACGTCACCATCAATACCTTCCCGCAAGGACAGATAACTCTGTAATATGCAAATACAGTATAATCCTTGTATAAAGACCACCTATTTAAAATCACTACTTTGTTGGTCTCAAACGATATATTTTAACAAAGTTTGTACTTTTTGTAAAGCCCAGTTAGTTATAAAGACTATTTTCATTTGTTTCTTGGGTGGTCTTTATAGACAGGTTTAACGTCATTGTTGATAAGTAAGATGGACCATGCATGGTCATACATTAAGTAGACATTCGTAATATGTATTATTTGAATAGTAGATGAATGGGAAGTAACACGATGGTACATTAGTTGAAGGGCTTGACAGCTTTATATTCCTCTAGCAAATTGTGCGTAATCCAGGTGCATCCTCGCATTGCGTTAGACTGCATGTTTCATTTACAAGAATGTCAATCACTAAATAAAAAATAATTATAACATGACAAATGCCACTTAAAGCACTAATTTCATGAAACTGAATACAAAATATCGATCGAATGCATACAATACCTTACATTCTGTAAAGAAGGGAAAGTGAGATGACTTTGGTTAAAGTTCGTGATGGTTAAGGGAAAGTACATAAAAATCGAAATACACGAATATCGTTTAATTAAGAAACCTAACAAAACTGCCGCGAATGTATTAATTACTAGTTTTATTTTCAATGCTTGTGTATTTGATTTCAATATTTGGAAATTAATACCGATTTGTTAATTTAAACACACTGAGAAGTTTCACCGGTGTAGGAAATATAATGTTTTTATAATTTCGAGAAATAATTTAGAGTAGTGAATGCATCCGTAGCACAAACCATATGGTTTCTGTTTCTGCGCACCAGTGGCCGAGCCGTGAAATTGTCCTATAGTGTCGATAGTGTCGATAACTCGCATGCCGAATTAGTTCGATGTGTTGCTAAACATACAATGATTAATTATTGAAATTCACAAAGTGAAACAAATAATCTTCACAATTACTCACTGGTTCTTTATTCGGTTATAATTGTGGCGTTTATACCCCATTTAACTAAATTAAAACGCTGTATTTCTTTTTTCTTTTCATCTTAATAAATAAAGGTTGCCAAAATATACAATATGCATCGACAAAGCCAATGCATGATCCCATTTATTACAATATCAAGTGAGCATTGTTTTGAGGCGTACACGTTGTATTTAGGTATCACCAGACAACACCTGGGAAATTACAAAGCCGTAATCTTACCATTATACAGTAACAACCAAACTTTTGGCATTCGCCGCTAAAACAGCTACAGCCAACATTTCGCTGCTATCGGAGATACCAAACGGATGTATATAGTTATCCAAGGGAAAGTGCAGCGTTCACATGCACGGTAACGTTACAGCATGGAATGTCTCTTAACCAGTTATAGTGTGTATGGTCTTTATAGTATGACGGTCTGACCGATAGCGCCAGGCCTCACGGTGACCTCCGCACATTTCCTATTCTCTATATAGGCGGTGTTATGAGATAGAACAACTTCTGTGATTTTGTAGACGTAACAGGTTACATTGGATGTTTACTGGATTGGCGTCCCCCCGCTCGTGTGGTCGTTTCTAAGGGGTGAGGCAATATTTGATACTTATTAATTATTTCATCAATTGTTATGGTAATATTGTCAGATTCATTGATAGATTCATAAAATGTCAACAGAATAACACTGTGTACCTTTAAAATATTTCAATTAGGTTGTTTCATTAGTGGAATATTTTCCATGACAAGACTCGGTAATTGCGGACAATGCCATGCAAATGTATTGAATACTGTGCATGCATATTTGTTTACTGCCTAAACGTAAGAGCATTGGCAAATTTATCCAGTGGATCGAATGTCTTTCTATTTTGTATTTTTAAACTCCAATGTTTTTAATAAAGTTACCATATGTATTATATTCAAGATATTTAATTACCTCTAAGATTGTAAACTGATAGGCCGTATGTAGCAAGGTACTCAATGAGAAATGAATATTCATTAATTAACATCCTAGTGTAATAGATAGCGTTAAAGAATTAAAAGCTTTATCACATACTATTGTAAATATTTTTGTCAGTCATGATGACGTAAACAGACACTTTGTACCTTTATTAACGTAAAATTGAATGAGTTGAGACATTTGTATTGCAGGATTGATAGGTAAATTATATTAAACCTTGAGAGCATTTTATCCCGTAGAGTCTATAATTGATTAAATCAGCTTTACAGTCAATCACCTTAACGTATCGTCTCAATCATCCCCGCACAGTTGCAATGGCTACAGGTTAGATAAATCAAGTGTCAAAGATTGCTGTCCAATATAGATAGTTGATGATTACACCAATTGTCTCCTGAAGGTAAAGTACAAATGGAAGTTACATTCAGTTATAAGATAAGTACTTTGATTGAATTAAAAGTATATATTTGTGACGATTTGATATCAAACCGATGGTAGATAGATAGGTGTTCAAGGTTTGTTTCAGCTTTATCATATGAATGAATATATATTTGTAAATTTCCAGGATTCTTGAATTACAGTAAATGATGATTTAATAGCACATAAGTGATGTCAAAATTTCGAAAACAGTATTTTACTACCTTAAATCCAGGAAAAAACATTATCGCGAATTTTACAAGGTTTGAAGCAGTTTGCAATGTCTGCTTTTAAATAAGCTTAGAGTAGCGAAGTGTTATGATATATGTTGAATCGATAAGTAATTGCTTTGAAATGTTTTAAATTTTGAAATCGATTTAGCGAGACTCCTATGACATGTTGTCATCTGTTTCATAAAGACATCTTTGCCAATTGTTTGAAAGTTAAAGATATATACTAGTTACTAGATCAAGAACCAGTTTAATGTTTAAGTTTAATCTGTTTCATTTGTCAGGAAGATATTTCATGATATACCTCGAAGTACATGTAAGAGATCTGAGTTGAAGGACATTTGGTTTTTGCAGTGCAAATATTTTATTCCCCAGCTGAAAAGGGATGTTGGAAATTTGTTTTCATATGATTGATTAACATATTTGAGTCGGAAATATGCTTAGATTGTCTAACTATGTTTTCTTTTTCCATTTCAGGTAATGTGCAATCGGATCAAAAGGATCAAAATTTGTCATATACACAGATTTCGATCTCGTCACACGCATCTGACATATATACATCTTTTGATTTAAATCTGGATCACCTTTTTTTCGTCACGGATGACTCATTTAATTACTAGTGTCATACGTGTTGCATTCTCCATACCTCTCAATGCAAGACAGGCCACTAAATCTGCAACCTTAACTTTGTGAATTATAATGCCTGCACATGAAAGACACGTATTGACCGGTGTAATTAAAGTTCTTAAGAATCCACGACTGCTGACCTGACAAAAGTATAATTATATGCACTTCTGGAGCTACTTATTAACGATCACCAATCATTGTGATCACTTGTGAATGACAGGAATACCCCCAGAGTATTCAGCTAAAGGTATTAACATTACTCGATACATTGTCAACAAATTGTGAAAGACCGTGTATCTCGTCAAATCAACATACAGTGCATCAAACTCCTTAAAGGTGTTAAACTTGCTACTGAACATGACCTCTCACAAGGTAAAACAAAGGGAGATTACGTCTGGTTACATCGGGGATTCAAAGCTGCTACCTATTCTCAATGGGAAGGGAGCGATGATCGAGACTTTCTTACGGAGTGTCGACAGTTGAACACCATAGCATACAGATGAATGGTGCCGATTCGCCATTAGTTTAAGGAAATTTGCTGAAAAGTATGCTCACCGAAAGCTAAGACACTTTTGCTAACTTAAAGGTTTTGGTGGACCATTAATGAAGACATGTCGTTATAGACTAAATTGCAGTATATGTAAGTTTTTATTGTAATATATATGAATTAGTGCAACTGACTTTCATCTGTTCGTTTTGCTTAACTTCGTTTTGTTAAGAAATTGGTCCGTTGTTTTCTAACTTTTAAAATAATTTGTATTGAAAATTTGTTCAGAATGAACCTAGTTATAATCCTCATTTACAATTATGATTTCAAATCTTGTTATAGGACTAAGAGACAACGAAACAATTCATCCATTTACGATACATAAGAGTACAATACTTTTTCCATATTTCAGATTAACCTTACAATTCTTACCAAGAGTAATTGTTAAGAGTGGTACTATTCGAATAATGAAGTATCTAACACTTTTTGAAATTGCATTACTTGGTATCTCACAACCAAAGTTAAAATTGTCTTACACATATTCTGGAGGTAAACTAGAAATATAAAAAAAAAAAACCTAGAAATGTTAAACAGACAATAGAATCTGACAAATCTCGTAGAAAGCAATTGTACTAGCAAAATCTAGCGCTATAACAGCAATTAAGCTCCAGTAAAATTACATGGTTTATAATCATAATATCATTGGCTTATAGTGATTATATTAACTTAAATTAGCAAATTTCATAAATGTCAAAATTGTGACAATCAAATCGCTTGCCATGAAACCACTAAATAAATGCAATACATGTACATAAAAAGTAGCTTTATCTATGTTTTAAATTCTAATTTTAATTTTAAATAAATCGAATTTTATTTTGAATGGTGGCAAATTTGTTACATTTTTCTTTTTCATAGGAAAGATATTCCTTCCGATAACAAGTGAATTACAACTCTCTGTTGAATCGGACCTGTCCTTGTTGGCGCCACCTACCGGCGATGTTGGACCTGTGTAGTTATCGGACAGCTAACGAGACAGCTGATGTGAGCGGCACCTATCGGCGATATCGGTCCTAGGACATCGAATGAAAAAGTTTAATGAGTCTCAAATTACCACAAGCATAACGACACTAATGTCCTGCTACTGTCGACAAGCTGTCTAATATCTGATTAAACAAACGCCTTGCACTGATTAGATTTTATAAAATATATTATTTCAGATAGAAAAAGGGACAAAATAGATTCACGAACAGATATTGGAAAGCAATTTAATGCGGACTGAATGTCCTACTTCCAATAAATACATTTTATCAGCAACTGATTGTCCTATCCTCGAGATAATATGGCGACTAATCCGTGTCTTGCTGGAATAATTCGCTGAATGAAGATGTTCCCAGGATATATTAGACTTCTCAATCCAAGCCATTCCAAAAGTGTTCAATACAACAATAATGATATTTGTAAGACTTGTTAAACCCATACTTGCTGACGTCATATCGACCTTTGCTTAATGATCATTTGCAGATACGAATAACAACTAGCAGACTTGTTGGTGCGACTTTGTCATGAATGTTCCTTGATACGAAAATAATATGGACATTACAGCAACAATATCGTGTATCATGGATGACCTTAAGGTGAAAACTCTTCATATCAAAACGGTAACATTAACGTAAAAACACAAAACGATACGTTAGCAGTATGACTTAAGCGTTGGGATTTTACTATTTCATTCCTTCATATACCAACTGCAAAGTACACCATACCATTCAGTAGTATGGCTTACCTTCGCTTTGATGGAATTTGGCTGCGTGTGTTAACAATGTATTTACTGATTATAACAGTGTCATCATGGACTACGTGCAAGAAATCCAAAAAGGTAGGAACTTAATCTTAGTTCATTTAAATATATCTACAAAACATATGTAATATATATGTATGTTATCGGAATGTACACTCGGCGGTAAAGGTATTGAAAAGTAAGATCGAACGCTATCTTACCACTTGGTGTATACCTGGGACCCTTGTAAGCTTCGTTTAAGTCCTGTCAACAACCCTTGATAATATGATACCATCGTGTAGCATTTCTGTATACAATCGGAAACAAATATCTAGGTGAGGCAGTACTTCACCGATTCAAAATAGCGAGGTCTTATTCGTATTATCGTGCCTGTCATACATACAATGTATAATCTAATGTTCATATACTGACAATACTTTGAAGGACATGACTGAATTATACGATTGTTGTTGCATTCAACAAGGAAATAGTACTGCTTTATTCTAGCAGCATTCCACATTCACAATTTCACATGTATTGTATACGGCATGCTCCTCTAACCTTAACTAGATATTTGATCAGTACATCGGTATTATAATTATATTCTTTGACGGAAAGCTGGATGCGGATGGTGGCAACATGCATGATTTGGATATACTGCTTCATAAATTGAGTTATGAATTAGTGTATTGATGGGTGCTGCCATGCTTATTTGGGAAAATGAGATTCACTGTCTGCAGTTATGACCAATAAAATCATGCGCCTTTCTCCTTCAAAGCTTAGGTAGTGTGTAGTTTTCGGAACTAATCCTGTTCTTATTACCAATTTTACGTTAATGTTAAAAGGGGGTGTAACTACAGAGGTTAAAATACCGAAATAAAATTATTGAGTTACTTTTAAAATATTTAAAGTCCTACTGAATATCTGATGAAATATATATATACTATATATAGAAATAAAAAAAAGTAGAAACGCGTTGTTAGTTTAGCATTAACGCTTTCATCATGTTCTGCAATGATGATGAAAGCGCTAATGCTAAAATAACAACGTGTTTCTACTTTTTTATTTCTATATGTTTACCGGACACTGAAAATTTAATGTTATTCAATATACTTATATATACTGTGAAATCATTAATTTTCGTGGGGGTTTAATTTTCGTGGATTTCGTTTTTTGACCAAAATCAACGAATTTACATCCCCACGAAAATATATATATACCTATACCAGAAACACATATACGTTTCTGCCTATACCAATGTCATGTAAGTTTATGCGTTCATACATTGTAGGATAATTATTACCTCACTACATAAGGTCTATTTCAGGGACAAGCATGACAAGTTCAAAGTTGGAAAATATTGTTCAAACAAAGATAGTTTTCAGAATTTCATAGACTTCATCTACATGTACCAAAACACTGGCTGAGTACCGACTCTAGCTTGTGATTGTAACTGTGTTGTGTGGTAGAGCTTAGTTCCGCTTGAGAGATCAAACAATACAGGTGACAGTTTCGACTGTGTATTTTAACGGTAATGTGTAAGGTCTTCTCCACGAATTTAAGTGCCAACGAAATTGTAAAATTTTAGAATCCACGAAAATTGAGCCCAACGAAAATAAATGATTTCACAGTACACATTTCTCTCTCCTTACTTCAAAAACGAACTCATCAAATAAATTTACTTATAATTATAATGAAAAACTAAATTCTTTTATAAATATATTATGACAGTTTTAAGTGTATTGTGGAGATTGAACGAAATATTTTAGATACGAGCATTGTGTTTTGATTTTAATGTTAGAAAGTATGATTTCAAATAATTTTATCATGGTAGGTTAAGCGTTATATTCCTGTACAACCAAAAGATCAGAAAAAATAAAATATATATCACTA
The DNA here is from genome assembly GCF_041381155.1 of Argopecten irradians. Taxonomy (NCBI): domain Eukaryota; kingdom Metazoa; phylum Mollusca; class Bivalvia; order Pectinida; family Pectinidae; genus Argopecten; species Argopecten irradians. The sequence goes on from NC_091135.1 coordinate 4,014,939, forward strand.
CAACGATAATTTATTTCTAATGAGGCATACTAAATACTATGTTAATCTAAATTTCATCTTGATATTTCTCTTGTACATATCAAATGACTATATTTGGAACATTATCGTGTAACATGTATTAATTCAAAACTGACATCCTTAACAGTGATTATTAGAACTAAGGTCAGAATAACTCTATCATAAAGAAGAACGTAACAATGAAAAATGTCACTGATCGATCCACAGGTAGATGGATAGGTGTGAAAACCCAATCAGGCGTAATGAAGGCTTTATCTTAGACTATTCATGCGGAAACATTACAAATGAAATGGGATACTATCTGGTAATTAGTACTATGTCGTTCGAAAGCTTGGTATCAGCTGGGTACCGAGATCAGTTAAGGATTGATAACAATGTTCAGATAGTTAAAACAGACACCCAAACATTCTAGTGTGACCAGACCCGTGGGGTTAGTCCGCCCTTTTATAACATTAGAGACACATATACCAATAAAAAGGAATTTAAGACGTACCCTATTTTATTTAAGGACATAGTTCATTTTTTTATCAAATAGCGTTTGTTAATTTCTGATTTTGCTTTGGTTGAACACTGTGTAGTCGTATGAGATCAAAAGTCTAATATGACACTGCGACATGGCCGATATCAGCCACCATACATTGAATCAAAGTACTTATTCCATGGAGGGTGTGTCGATCATATATATTATCAATGTTACAGTATAGTTTAAGTTCATTTGGATACCTTGTATACCGTTTTTTATTTGAAATGTAAATTCCTTATTGTGAATTCATTTTCAATGTTTGGTGTGTTTAAGGAGATTTTTCAGACATGTCATATCAAACATAATGTAAATCATATAATGTATTTCAAAGTCTGACAAAATGCCTCTGGCCCAGAATAAAGAATAAACGTTATTATATTTATGCTAAGCCTTTCCAATATTTGTTCTTTGATATGCTGGGTTTTTTTTTTACAACTCCATACATTGTATAAATTCATTAATAAATGATTCATTCTTTGACACACATGGTTTATTCACTTGGACCGATGTAACATGATTTAAAAGTCTCGTGAAATGTTTACTTATTGAATGTTTCAAATGCTTCTAATTGAGGCTACATGTACCTTATGTATATCAATATATATATATATATATGAATTCTGGATTAGACTCTTTGTATAGTATTGAACACTTATACAAATGTAAACCGATGAAACTCATTGAATGACCGCTTATCTGAACAAGCACAATTTGTTGTCGCGACAATTATGTTACCTTGACCATTAGTTCCGAGTAGGATAATTGTTAATGCGACACGACTGACACAGATATTTTTTATCTACCAATACTGAATGTGAAACAGTTGAGACTGCTATAGTGGTAGTTTGTCATTAACGCCAACAAGTATTGGAAAAACTAATGTAGGTACAAACTTCTGTCTGCTCGATAAGATTATAGATGATGTCCTAGTTAACAGACAGCTTCTGCTGCAAACGTTCAATATTATAGTGGTAACAGACAGCTTCTAATGTAAACGTTCATATTTTAGTGGTAAACACTCTCTTCAGTCCATAAATTTTGCGCTAAATTGTGATTAGGTTGATTACGTTTTCTGTACATGGTAAGTAACAGTAATTACCATAATACTCGAATTGTTCATAGCGCTGACATGTACACTGAAAAATAATGATTGCACCAAAAAGTACGTTAACAGTAAAAAAAAATGAGTGATATTCTGCTTACTAACGTTTCGTGTTTACTTAGTATGGTAATATTGACAAGAGATACTCTCCTTCTTGAAGTGGTTATTCATTAAACAATTATAATAATGATCATGCATCATGTTATAAAAAAAGTAAACCAGATTATCATTAGAGAGAACCTTTGAACAGTCGAAATGTGTAAAAACAGCTATACTATCATCATAGGCACTACCAATGAAGCAATGTGTGTTTGTGGGGCTGTGCCAGAAAGGTCCAGTTCGTACAAATAGTCTGCTGGGCGCGGGTGGTAGAGTGTTTATTTATTTAAGAGAGGTGCTGTATTGCGTGATCCTGTTATTGATTAGGTGATGTGCTTTCATTAACACATTCACCACTTGAGACACATGTAGACTCTTCTAAAACAAAGATCTGGCCAGTCCCATTATGAAATTTAGGGGTAAATGAGTTAAAAGTCCCTTAGAGATGGGATATTCGGCTTCTAATGTAACCCATCCTAATGTTTGTCACTGCTCCCGCTTGCGTGCAGAACTTCACTAGAATACATGGAATCGGGATCACTGGGGTAGTTAGTTGTTTTTAAATGGTTTAATATCTATATAAACAAAACTCTAATGTTGTTGGGCTATTAAGCCATATGTGCTTAATTGCTAATTGGGATACATCCGAAAGTATCTTACTAACTAATGTTCATAACTAGAGGTTTTTAGGTTTCATTAGTTTAACGTCCTATTTAACAATCAGGGTCATTTAAGGACGTGCGAGTTTTGTTGGTGGAGGAGGAAATGGGAGTACCCGGAGCAAAACCACCGACCAGCGGCCAGTTACTTGACAACTATCGGTAGAGACTACGTTGTTATATAATTAAATCATCACTATAAAGTCGATATTGAGAGGGAAATGGAACAAAACCGAATACACGAAGTCTATTGTGTTCGTACATGTAACTATTTCCGTTTGATTTTTCTGTACTTAATCTGTTACTGTTACCTTAACATTGTTGAACAAGCAAAAGTACTAAGTAAGGTCTAATTTGATGACTGAAGAAGACATTAAGTCCGAGATAATATGATACGTTGAAATAAGCCAGTGAATTCGTCATCCAGGAACATGTAAAGTGATGAAGTGTCATATACCGAAGACTTAGACAGATATCGCACTCAATAACCTACATTTGTTTTCCCAGTAAAATCTAATTTACCTGTTGAGGGCGGGGTTTACTATTCTAGGAGAAGCTTTATTTACAGTTTTCCCTTTGTTTTGGTGCAGACAGTATACTATTGGTGTGTTCTTGATGAGACATTAAAAACTTTTTGTAAGCTTATCAAGACAACCAGACAGAATAGACAATTAAATATCTATTGTTTGTGTTTTGTTTAGAGTGCATATAATATTGTACTTTTAAACATTATCAAGCAAATATTCTTTTATTTGATATAGTTCAGAGAAATCTACAAAAGCAGTGCCATTGGTCATACAAGTTTTTTAACTGATCAGAGAGGGGGCATTGGTCAAGATAAAATACTGATGTTTAACGACCTCAATGTTTATTGAATTACAGGTTGTTAGAAATGGTTTTTTTAAAAAGGAAAGCTGAGTTGACATTATACAAATATTGACATTTTGTAGGTTGATACGAAGCATTGTTAAACCGGAGAAAGGTGATATTCCATGCGGCCGAAGGCCGAGGGAAATATCACCTTTCAAAGGTTTAACAATACTTCGTATTAACCTATAATAAGTCAATAATTGTTTTGTTATATGAAACGAATACAATGATATAAAATTTGTCACTTAGAACAAATTGAAGCAAGGACAGCGCAATGACCAATTAAACAAAAATTGAAAAAAAAAATCTTCATGCACGTATCCTCAGTAGGTTCATTTAGTTCTTCTGCTTTTGAACATATATGCTACATAAGAAATGTGTTTAAAACATTTTTCCTAATCCTACCTCACTGTTGTCTGCCATGTTGAATTTGATCTATTGCCCGATGATCGCAATGCTAAGAGACTGGGAATCCTCTGTGTCTATTTATGGCCAAGGTTACCGGATTTGCAATGTCCAAGCTCTTAACAGGTGTTCATCGGGGTCTCAGGTTGACATTGCAATTTTGTCAAGCCCCTGAAAGGAGCGGTCTAGACCAATCAGAAAATAAGCAAAACTCACAGTCATATAACAAAACTGAATACTGAAAGGTTATATGTATGGAAGGCGGTTAATACAGATGATTATAGTTTAAAATGTGGATCTAACACAGCTGATGTATCGTGATATATGGGTATGTGCATGTAATGCACGTAAGAAAGTTTTTCGAAGGACCTGTTTTCAATCAAAGACAAGAAAGAAAATGTTGTGTGGACTTCTCGTGATAATAATCCTTATTATACGTACCAGATAGCAGATGATGGTGTAATATGAATTTTAAGATTAACATACATATTGATACCTGATGTATTGTTTCTTTTTAAATGAGGTCTTTCAAATCATGTTTTCATACTTCAGAGAAGAATTACAAACATCTCGTTCTGTAGGAATTTCGCAAAGTAGAAACATAAAGCAAATTTATTAATTATATTTTAATAGTAACCCAAAAATTGGGTTGATTGTCATCAAAACTGATATTAAATTGATATATAAACCTTATATTTTCCAAAGCCTCTTGCAAAACTCAATACTTTTCCCAGCGATATATAGTGACATTATAAACTGTTTACTCGCAAAACGATTCTTATTTTAAATTTAAATTTATCCTTGACAACAAAATGATATTCAGCAATCTGTGACAAGTATGGATTCTGCCACAGGCTTTTTACCGTCGGTTGCACTCTCCCCCTAATTGTGCTATGCAATTAATACATACATATGCCCTGGAGTACAAATCATTGTAATGGCAGTACTTATACGAAATCTAGTATAAACTCAAGTAAACTCTTAGTACTTCTGACATGTAAGTCTGAAGCTTTGTTTTAATGTAGTTAGAGACGTCTAAATCGATAACACGCATCATCAGACATATCATAATAAATGCAGAGTACAACAAACGTGCAATAAATTATAATTCTAATTTCAATTTGTTCAGATGATGGCGCATTTACACAAGTCACTGGATTTAACACTCTATCATACAGTTTGAATAAAAAAAATTAGAAACACGCGAAAAAGTAGCATCGGAATCCTTGCAGACAACCCTAGATTCGTAAATCTAGGTTAACAAAGAAAAACCCGTCATCCTTTCTCAAAACTGTTTTGAAACACTTAAGAATAAGATGACAAAAACGTACCGGTATCACATTGATGTTTCTGGCATAAATGACACATGGCATGTGTGGAACTCTATGATTAAAGCTTCAAATTCTTTCTTTGTATATTGCAATTATCAAATTAACCAGAGAATATGATTATCGGTTTCCATATTTACGTAAACAACTGCAATATTTTCATGTCTTATTCCTATTGACATATTTGATAACTTCGATTTATAGCGTGCATCCTTAAATTAACTATTCTTTGTCTCCAGATGAAACTTTGATCACAAATACAAAACGTGCAAATCAAAGCACATCGATTTCCTGAGTGTGAAGCTGTTTGGTTTATTAGACAATAATTCAATTTTGCTTGTTACGAGCATTTTCATTGGCTCAAAAATTTACTTTATCAGTCCATAAAGGAAAAAATGGCGTCGCCGTTTGTAACGTTGCTTCTGATTGGTTGAGATGACGGCGTAATGATTTCATAGACAAAAGAGTCCAAAATAAATTTTGAATATTGAAGAGATTATCTTTAGTAAATTGAATTATAAGGATTAATTTGAATAGATTTTTTTTATGTTATGGAGATATAACACAAAAATCTGAGTGTACTCTCATCATACACCGCTTCGTGGTTTATTTAGAGTACACTCAGATTTTTGTGTTATATCTCAATAACATAAAAAATCTATTCAAGTTAATCCTTAAATGCCGTATTTTCAATAGAATTTACATTTCTGTCGATCGGAGCTGTCTTTCCATATAAATACTAAAATATCATATGAATATATTATCAAATTAAAGTCTACAAATCAAATCATACGAGATAGACATGAAGTCAAAATGTACTTGATGAAGGCAAACACAGGCATATTGATAGAGCAGACACCACGACTCAAAGATGATATTATCTCTAAAAAAAATATGTGTCTGTCTCCAGAGACCGGTGGTCCAATCTGGGCTCTGACCTATATTCAATAAATCGTTACAACCGAAACTAATATCCTCTTCACTTCCTGTACAAGGCAGCGTGCGTTTTTCTGTTATTTGCCTCTATGGACAGATTATGGACACTACGCTTGCGTGTGTACAACCAATATAAACACAATTATTAGCTTTTGTCAATTATCAACAGCGGACACGAGTGGTCAGTTGGTCAACATTAGAACAAAGTAATCGCCTTTCACTTCAATAGGAAAAGGGTCAGTTTAGATAGAGGTTTCGCGTACTTTTTGTTTTCATGTGACCTAATTATATAGTATTGACGGAAGTGACCACTACTATCTATATTCCTACAAAATTGTTAGCGGGATAATATGTATGAAGAGACATGGCCTTGAAATACTAGATCACATTTCAAATATTTTGTTTGTTTCAAAGAGTAATTTTCTCTTTGAAAGTAGAATATTATCATATTATTCGTTAGCGCGCCACATTCTCACAAACTGATGACTCCTATACAACACATGGGTACAGAACGAAAGAAAACTAATATAGTTCGGACATTTATTGTCTGCTTCCCGTTTGATCATTGCTGGGTTGATCTATTATGCTTAACTACCTTTTAAGGTTAATTATAGTTGACAATGTGTCATGTGTGGTGCTAGTCTGTGTGTTTTCGGAGGCTGCGGTATGTTCATGTTGTGTCTCCTTGCAAAAGTTAAGACGTTTCCTCTTTTAAATAGTGCTATCTTGCTGAAGCATGCAGACAAAGATACATAATACAATGAAAATGACATTGTATAACTTATAAAAAGTGTCAACCTTGAATAAAAGTGTGCATTCACTGTCTCGGTTGAGTACAAAATAAATGTACACGTTGATCCGTGAAACAACACAGCTGGAGAGAAATAGTGTAACAAAATTACACACAGAAATTAAGTGACATATCATGAACTCTAATTCATTGATCGAAATCGATCTTTTGAATTGGTGAATAATTCGATGTCAACTACAGGTATAATATAGGCGTTTAGGCGTCACACATATATAAAGAGAGTGTTCTCTTATCCCAACACTCTCTGAGAGTAGTGCATGCATCAATTTGTAAGATCTTACCAAGTCCAAAAGTGCATGCGTCGATCCAGTGTCAGCCGAGACAAAAGTGCACGTGCTATGCCATGATACCCTATTTATCCATACATCACAATTATAGGTAATGGTGTGACAACTGTCCCGAAAGTCTCCGCCATTTCACTCCCAGGAGCGTTGTGTTTTATGTGATCAATTGAAATACGTCCCTGTGGGATTCGTCGGTGTTATGAAATAATTAGTATTGGCGAGTTTGCAATAGATGGATAAGTATTGGTGTACTTGATAAGCAATCTACCGTAACATGGAGCATATCTTAATACATATTCCCCAAAGTATTTTCTGCCAAATTATTCATAATTCATGGTAATGAACTAAACTGATTGCTACATGTAATTCGTATATTTCGACCGATGCCATAAACTTCTAAATGCATGGACATTAAAACATATAAAAGAGCAGGGTAGTTATACAAAATATTCCGACTATTTAGGATAAAGTCTACTAGAGATATAAACTTTTATCCTCTTGACTAGTCAATCAAAACATATATTTAAAGATAAGACCTGGATCCTTGGATATCTTTTGTCTTTGTTAAGATGTACATGTAAAAATGTCTCTTTAGAACCCAAATAAAAAATAATGCTTTATTTTATTAATAGTATGCGAAAACAAATGAAAATATGTAAGGACAATTATATTTGTTGAGGTTTAGAAGTTTTAAAAATATCCTTGGTGTTACCACCCGACACGAAGTTTTGTAATATTCTTGAATGATCAGATGATATGTTATATACGACAATGCAATCTAATCACTTATATGTGACCTTTTTCTGGCAATCAAACGAGTGGTCTTTAAGACTTCCAATACGATATGGTCAATTTCAACATTTATAAAGAGGTTTCGAAGATCATATGAATTGTCTTTTATTTGACAAAAACTAATAATATCAAATACACATGAATGAAATAGGTTTAAACACAACACCCTGTCGAAGACCTTCCTTTGCGCGGGGGAGCACTAATATAGACACAACATGTCCGTTATCAATGAATGATGCAATTTTTCATGTCGAATCGTCTTCAGGATCACATTTCAGGATGTGTGTAATTTTAGTTCATAGAGTTACAAAGGTCGCTCCCATCGATCTTCACGATTTGTCATCTAGCATTGTCTATTAACCGTTATTTGGTTATTGGGTAACCCCGATATATAACGAGGATCAGACGGTCTTTATATCGTATCTACATTTATGTATATAATTGAATGATAACAAAGCACAATATGATCACTTGTAACTCTCAACGACTGTATACATTAAGTCATTAAACACAAGCAGGCGATGCGTCAATACAAATAGCAATATGACAAAGCGTAATACAAACACTAAATATGGCTTTTTGTGCTGTAACAGAAGCAGAGTTAATCATACTCATTATTGTTTATAAATCTGCAGCAGTACACGTTTACAATTTCAATTTGGCTGCAGTTACATCATTAGCCACACCTTTTATAAAAAAAATATGTCATATAAAACAGTTTGTGGTAAACTAATCAGATTAGTTTGAAAATATCCATTGGCAATATGCAAAATATTAAATTGACACTAATTGTTCGATTTGATCAGATAATAAAGTCCCGACGTTAATGAGGAACATAAACAAATCATGACACGATCTCGTGAAGAAACACATGGTTTAGCCTATGTCATTCCTGACTTAATTAATTCCTTGGTGCAAACCGACACTCATTATGTCAGATTGGGTCCTGATTAAACATATAGATTTGCGTTACATGTATTCTCTATTCCGTCTTTGCATATTACAGAGTTAGCTCCCTTGCGCGATTGTTACGTCATCATTTTGTGAGCGCAACTCACATCGTTTTCTCCGTAACGTATGACGTTACGCTCTCAAACACATGACGTCACAATCAATACCTACCCACAAGTGCAGATTACTCTGTAATATGCAAATTAGGAATACAAGGGATGACACTTACTCTTTAGGACCAACCTGTATCTTTGTCTACCTCCCTATACAACCAACCATGCATATAAAACGTGTACTACTATCAGACATTGTTAAAATGATGTATTAATGTGTTTACACTAACAACTTGTTGTTTATTCTGAATGTTTCCCTGTCAATAACAGTCTGACATTCCATCTGGATGTTCGATATACGACCTCTGTGTGTTTGTACCGTAACACGTCGTATGGTCCCTGCTAAACAGCATTCAGTTCACAGAGAAGATACGAGATTATATCACATCTGCAGGATAGAGTGATAACACTATATAATCCAGGACAGATAAGGCTATGTTAAATGGAGACAAACACATTTATTTTAGTTCACCCCATCTACTTAGTTTCTAGTTGATTATATTGCTTCTGACGCATCAAAATGATGTTATAAATATCATAAATTTGGGTCGTTCTTTTATTGGACGATTTTGTTTAACGTCCCATTATACAAAAGCTAGCATCAGGTTAGGACACGTCAGTTTTAGAATATGAAAAAAACCCCAGAGTACGCAGAAAAAAACCAACAACCCTAGAGTCATTACCTAACAATGGCCACGCATCGGTTTATGCTAACAATGGCCACGCATCGGTTTAGAGAACTCACTATACAGAGCGATAGGGCCTTTAAGAAAATGTTAGAACGTTTTGAATACTCACCCTTGAAAGATATTTTTGTATAGTTATACATTTTGTTGTTCTCCCAGCTTACCACGTCTGTGATATATACAGCAAGCATTTGGTACATTAGGCTGATAGATAAAATCTATTCTGACACTGTCCACATTAAGTCTAAATGATAAATAAGACGTCGACATTGTTATAGTTTAAGTAATTAATTTCAAGCCAGGTTAACAAGATACATATGCCCCACATGAGTAATGGATTTCATACAAATCATAGACAGGGAGATAGCTATCACTGCATTATAACAGAAATTGTTTAATTCATCACACTGTGATACTATCGCGATCGTCAGTATGTGCTATTGGAGATGTGTAAAATATCTGTCCTCGCATCCATCTTATAACGACAGCGGGTATCGTGCTGGAGCTATAGTTCTAGACAAATTGATTCCCGGTTGTATATGAACTAGAGCGTAAATTCGGAGAAATGTATGATTTCATACGATTTTATCTCTGTAAGGAGGATCTCTATGAGTCTGATCAATATGATATATTTCATCCTATTGGAGATATATATTTAAATATTTAAAACAGAACAGGCGTCAGATGTAAGTAGATGTAGATGTTATTCCCATCAGATGTCTACAGTGGTCGGATTCCTAATTGCAAGGTAACCTTCCATAAGATTTTACGAAGAATAACCTAAAGAGAAAACACATTGAAACAAAATATTAGCATAAACAGATACGTTATAATATACATCAAGATTCCTTATAAAATTGGCAGGACTGTATTTTGTCGTTTCCGAAGTGTTACTTAGTTTAAGATGTAGTGAAAACATGTTTTTGGACGTTAAGGTATTAGTGTGATTTGTGTAGTATGGGACGTTAAAATGTATATCCATTCGAGATATTTTAAACAAACAAAATCCTTGATGAAACATCATTTTACTAGAATGGTTTACTTTCAGGATTCGACAATATCACTAAACTTAATTTGGTTATGCATACCGTGCTTACCAATAATTGAAGTAGCATACAGACATGCCTAGTGAAAGAGGAAGGGGAATAGTTATTTAAAAGAAACTCTCGCGACATTAGATTGATTTTACTCTTGTTTTAGTCCTTGTCTTGTATACAGTTCACACGTGCCTTAATGGGGTAACGGTAATGTCTTGCATCTCAACTGTTGATGTCAAATTGACATTTGATTGTAAACTGATGCAATTTAAAGAATAAAACATGCCTTCATCTTGAGCAGTTTATCGACTGTAACTTTCGATCAAAACTGCAATTCTGTTTCGTGGTGTCTCATTGATCATCAATTTCCTTTTCGTTTTGCCAGTAAGATTTACATTATCTTTCAATATTATGTTTGACACTAATTTCGTTATATGTGTTTTGTATGCTTATATGGTTTTAGTGCTTAAGAGTAACACATGCAAACAACTGCTGTGAATAAAGTCATGGATATTCCCCGCTCTTTTGATTGAATAAGGCCGTGAAACGGTCTATGATGCCAATAATTTTGTTTTGAAGTGGGACACGGAAAATGTCATGATGTCTTAAAATGTTAAAATTTAGAGTTATAACCTCGAAACAGATAATTAGAAATAGATAACGCGACACAATATGAAGACATCAAAGATTATAAACACACAATCACGAATAGGAAACGATAACGAGAACCAATTACAATTCAAACGAACAAGAAGAATTGGACCATTGTTCCAGAATACTAAGCGTCTTCTATTTACACCGTTGTCAGATACTGTTCATTGGAATGTGACATCAACTTATGAATTTGGAGGTCAATGCAAGCTTCTTGGTGCGCATTCCATGGATAATATTTTGATTACAACTTTTGTAAACATTCGTTATATTTATAGTGTCGACAACATCACTCTTTTATCAAAGTGAAAGAAAGGCTGGGTAGAAAGAGCTTTCTAACATAACATGCATTCTCAGCAATAAACAATGAGACAATAAAAACCTATAAATAAGTTAATAAATTGTTCTGACATGATAGTCTTCACTTTGTGAAAAACCTCAAGACGTTACAGGCTCTTTAAATCAGATTAATACTCTACTGGGCAGAAGATTGATTTGTATTCCGTCAACCGTTTTGCCTCTTTCTCTTCAAACGGCGCGGAGACTTTTTATCGCAACAAAAACACGATCATTGATATATTTGAAATCCTGAAGCGAAGGCAAGTGTTTGGAATTGGATTGAGAACAAGAACACTCGAATATAGTTACACACTAGCGGACAGAATAAGACAATTTGTCTACAATTTGGTGTTTGTTTGGTCATATGACCAGGCGAGAAAAAAAGGAATCAAAAAGGCATGAAACAGTGTAAAACTGATACTTTAAACGTAGCATATTTCTCGGCTTATGTCTCGCTTTAATTAAATCTCCGCGTATATATCCACATGATCCCATCATCAGGTGCTGACAATGTTGACCAATATTTACCAATATCTAGAATATAGGCGTACATCATGACAATTATATTACATCTCAAACACTATATTTCAATTTTCACTGTAGTTGGGAATTAATGAAACTACTTAAAGCATCCGGTTTCATTTGCTCATGAACTTGGGTATGAACTTGGGTATATTTTTTGAGGTTGAAATACTTGTGAAATTGTTCAATGTCGGACTTGGCATGTCTCGCTTTTAGACGGGTTTCGATAGTATTTAAAAGTCTTCACTCTTGTGTTGAGAGCCGTTGGTAGGCTGGAAAAGAGTGGGAGCCTCCTGTGTTTAGTTTCGGGGTTAATCGTTAAGGAGATATTTTGAGAATCTTCGCTAGAGAACGGTGTTTGTGAAATTGGAGGTTAAACTATCGATAATCGGCCCGGTGTGTAGCGCCACGTGCTCGGTCTTTCATTGATGGGTAGGAGTTAATTCTGGTAGCGAAAACGTGAGAATATTAGCAGCAAAATTGTCCATTTCACAGTACTTCCCACTGAGCCACGCGGGTGTTTTCTTGTTGTCACCTTTACACATGTTAAATATTAATAAACTGTTAAATGAATTTGATGTCGTCCATTGTCCATACTCACTAGTACCTTTGAATATTGTAGCGAGACATAGGAATCTGCAAGCTAACGCGGCAGTCGAACCCAGAGCAAAACAAATTAATTGTATCATTCTTACTCTACGCTAATGACTGCGGTCGTAGCGAAACAAGTCGTTACTTAACATCGGTTTTCGGTTTTTGTTTTATCTAGACCTATTTTTGCCAAAGAAGCTTCCTACCAGGCCTAGGCATAGATCTAAACAGCAGTGGTTTAAAAAAAAGAATGCAAATATTACGGACAGATTTCTACAATTTTAAAAGCATTTTTATGAACTCTCGTTTTACTGACTCCGTGACTCTTGTGTATCGTTCGAGTCAGCAGTATTGCCTTCTGAAGCAAAATAAAATCTGCCATGCCCCTGTGTGACATGTGTCGAAACTACGTTAAAACGTCTCAGTTACAAACAAATGACGAAGCCTAAACGTCGATAAAAAATACTATATAAAAGTCAATGAGTGTTGATTTACCTGTAATTAGTTGCTTAACTTGTATCTTGGCTAAATGCTACATAAACCACCAGAACCTTTCCGCTCTCATTACGTTACGGTGACTCCATTTTGAATCGAAGCGGGAGACAACTGTATCACACAGTCTAGACCTTATCTTTCCGCATCTTCGGCGGACGATTTTTACAATCACTTCTAAATCTATTGTAAATGTTTTATGTTTCTTCTTGATTACATTGATGATAAAGTTGTTTCAAAATAAATGTATGACCAATTGTAATATTTGCGCTATTTATTTTCAATTAGTCGTATTCTAATGACGCACTATTTTCTTACGTCTCTCGTTGTAGACTTGCACAAGCCCAGAAACTAGCAATTTTTCAACAAAAATCAACAAAAATCTAATACAATTGAACTGAAATATAAGTATTGAATCTTGCTTTGGTCGATTTCATGGGTTGATGAATTGAGTTACTCTTGAAACAAATTCAACATGAACTGCTTCGGACTTCATTCAATTTGTTTCAAGAGCAACTCAATTCATCAACCCATGAAATCGACCAAAGCAAGATTCAATCCTTAAATAAACCTGATGTAGTGAACATAGCGAAAAGATATATATACACAAATATATCAATGTTTAAAATATCAACGTAACAACATTCACGCTTATGACAGAAAATGCAAACCTTGAAAAACACTTAGACGAAATATAATTATCTTTATATGAACATCTATTACATAATCCAAGTTTAACAGAATGATGAAACACTATAGTGCACATATATGTTTGGTATTTTGTTTTATAAAGAATGAAGATTTCAAGCTTGAAATAGAACCTTATCACCTGTCCTTAAGGATTCGTGAGTTCATTTTATAATACATCTGTAAGTCTGTGGTGGTCCGTCAACATTTCCTTTAAAACGCTACTTCTCATGAACTACTAAGTGAATCGTTACCAAATTTGACTCGAAGAATTCCTTGGGTAATGGGAACCAATTTTCTATAAGCCATAGTCATTGCCCTCTGCGGCTTAAGGGATAGTCCCAAATTCTGCAGCAGGAAGGAAAGCATTGGGTTCAAGTTTGGTCTGCAGCATTCTTGGGAGTCAATTTTGTATCAATGAAGGTTTTGTGTTCCCCAGGTGTCGGAGTGGCGGGGTTCGATAGGGGAAATAGAGGATTTTGTTGTTGTTGTTGAGATATTGAAACGATTTGGTTCATATTGTGTCAGGAAGCAAAATCACGTTTGTATAAACCAAGGGCCTTGGTGCAAAGAAGAGGCTATTACGCGAAATATAGAATATATTATCTATAGCAAACTAAATGTTTAAAATGTTTTATCTTCAAAAAAGTTTGAATATCTCACCTTTAATCATACAGCAATATTGTTTATTTTAAGGTGATATAGACTTATTAGCTAAAACTTCATTATGACATTCCTGAGTTTACATCACATGCCATGTGAACGATAAAGACCTTTGGACCCCTTGTTGTTTTGATATACAATGTACTGACATAGGAGTCATTAAAGTTTTTTTTTTCATTTTGCGTTTGCTCATTTACACCAGCTGTGCAAAAATATCAATCAAAATAACAATGAGTTATCGAAAATCGTATGACATTTCATTGTCGTTAGTAACCTTAATACAAATGATAAAAAATTATCTGTGATGATTGAACCTTACCACCCAACGAGGGCTGCGATATTTGATATAAAATAGCGTTCTAGAGATATTAGAGAAACAATAAAAACCTAACGTGTAAAGTAAATGACCGAGGGCTATGGGTCAAATAGGCCTTAGAAATTTATGAGTGCATTGGCATTCTCAATGATCTTAGCATTTTGGTTGGTTTGACAAAAGTTTTAAAAAATCGAAACCTGTTTGCGTTGTAAAAACCGCGGTACTAATTTCGAATACTGAGATTGAAGATGCAGCACACTCACACACATATATACTTGGCAGCTTCAGTATAATTAACCTAGGGAGATAACTTTGCATATAAACTAGTTTAAACCTATACGAAATTAATTTGTTTAACGCAGCTCACTTGAATCACCAATTAAAAAAATGTGTGTCAGTACATGTGGATACTTTTGTTTTCTTTGCATTGATTGATTATTTAATTTAAGTGTTACTATCACTGTAGCTAAATTCGCTGGGTGTTACAATCACTGTAGCTATATTCGCTGGGTGTTACAATCATTGTAGCTATATTCGCTGGGTGTTACAATCACTGTAGCTATATCCGCTGGGTGTTACAATCACTGTAGCTATATCCGCTGGGTGTTACAATCACTGTAGCTATATCCGCTGGGTGTTACAATCACTGTCGCTATATCTGCTGGGTGTTACTATCACTGTCGCTATATCCGCTGGGTGTTACTATCACTGTCGCTATATCCGCTGGGTGTTACTATCACTGTCACTATATCCGCTGGGTGTTACTATCACTGTCGCTATATACGCTGGGTGTTACTATCACTGTCGCTATATCCGCTGGGTGTTACTATCACTGTCACTATATACGCTTGGGTGTTACTATCACTGTCGCTATATCCGCTGGGTGTTACTATCACTGTCGCTATATCCGCTGGGTGTCACTATCACTGTCGCTATATCCGCTGGGTGTTACTATCACTGTCACTATATCCGCTGGGTGTTACTATCACTGTCGCTATATTCGCGGGGTGTTACTATCACTGTCGCTTTATCCGTTGGGTGTTACTATCACTGTCACTATATCCGCTGGGTGTTACTATCACTGTCGCTGTATCTGCTGGGTGTTACTATCACTGTCGCTATATCCGCTGGGTGTTACTATCACTGTCACTATATCCGCTGGGTGTTACTATCACTGTCGCTTTATCACTGGGTGTTACTATCACTGTCACTATATCCGCTGGGTGTTACTATCACTGTCACTATATCTGCTGGGTGTTACTATCACTGTCGCTTATCGTGGGTGTTACTATCACTGTCGCTATATCGCTGGGTGTTACTATCACTGTCGCTATATTCCGCTGGGTGTTACTATCACTGTCGCTATATCCGCTGGGTGTTACTATCACTGTCGCTATATCCGCTGGGTGTTACTATCACTGTCGCTATATCCGCTGGGTGTTACTATCACTGTCGCTATATCCGCTGGGTGTTACTATCACTGTCGCTATATCCGCTGGGTGTTACTATCACTGTCGCTATATCCGCTGGGTGTTACTATCACTGTCGCTATATCCGCTGGGTGTTACTATCACTGTCGCTATATCCGCTGGGTGTTACTATCACTGTCGCTATATCCGCTGGGTGTTACTATCACTGTCGCTATATCCGCTGGGTGTTACTATCACTGTCGCTATATCCGCTGGGTGTTACTATCACTGTCGCTATATCCGCTGGGGTGTTACTATCACTGTCGCTATATCCGCTGGGTGTTACTATCACTGTCGCTATATCCGCTGGGTGTTACTATCACTGTCGCTATATCCGCTGGGTGTTACTATCACTGTCGCTATATCCGCTGGGTGTTACTATCACTGTCGCTATATCCGCTGGGTGTTACTATCACTGTCGCTATATCCGCTGGGTGTTACTATCACTGTCGCTATATCCGCTGGGTGTTACTATCACTGTCGCTATATCCGCTGGGTGTTACTATCACTGTCGCTATATACACTGGGTGTTACTATCACTGTCGCTATATCCGCTGGGTGTTACTATCACTGTCGCTATATCCGCTGGGTGTTACTATCACTGTCGCTATATCCGCTGGGTGTTACTATCACTGTCGCTATATCCGCTGGGTGTTACTATCACTGTCACTATATCCGCTGGGTGTTACTATCACTGTCGCTATATACGCTGGGTGTTACTATCACTGTCGCTATATCCGCTGGGTGTTACTATCACTGTCGCTATATCTGCTGGGTGTTACTATCACTGTCGCTATATCTGCTGGGTGTTACTATCACTGTCGCTATATCCGCTGGGTGTTACTATCACTGTCGCTATATCTGCTGGGTGTTACTATCACTGTCGCTATATCCGATGGGTGTTACTATCACTGTCGCTATATACGCTGGGTGTTACTATCACTGTCGCTATATATGATTGGTGTTACTATCACTGTCGCTATATCTGCTGGGTGTTACTATCACTGTCGCTATATCCGCTGGGTGTTACTATCACTGTCGCTATATACGATGGGTGTTACTATCACTGTCGCTATATCTGCTGGGTGTTACTATCACTGTCGCTATATCTGCTGGGTGTTACTATCACTGTCGCTATATATGATGGGTGTTACTATCACTGTCGCTATTATCCGCTGGGTGTTACTATCACTGTCGCTATATCCGCTGGGTGTTACTATCACTGTCGCTATATCCGCTGGGTGTTACTATCACTGTCGCTATATCGCTGGGTGTTACTATCACTGTCGCTATATCCGCTGGGTGTTACTATCACTGTCGCTATATCCGCTGGGTGTTACTATCACTGTCGCTATATCCGCTGGGTGTTACTATCACTGTCGCTATATCCGCTGGGTGTTACTATCACTGTCGCTATATCCGCTGGGTGTTACTATCACTGTCGCATATATCCGCTGGGTGTTACTATCACTGTCGCTATATCCGCTGGGTGTTACTATCACTGTGTCGCTGGGGTTACTATCATATCCGCTGGGTGTTACTATCACTGTCGCTATATCCGCTGGGTGTTACTATCACTGTCGCTATATCCGCTGGGTGTTACTATCACTGTCGCTATATCTGCTGGGTGTTACTATCACTGTCGCTATATATGATGGGTGTTACTATCACTGTCGCTATATCCGCTGGGTGTTACTATCACTGTCGCTATATATGATGGGTGTTACTATCACTGTCGCTATATCTGATGGGTGTTACTATCACTGTCGCTATATCTGCTGGGTGTTACTATCACTGTCGCTATATCCGCTGGGTGTTACTATCACTGTCGCTATATACGATGGGTGTTACTATCACTGTCGCTATATACGATGGGTGTTACTATCACTGTCGCTATATACGCTGGGTGTTACTATCACTGTCGCTATATCCGCTGGGTGTTACTATCACTGTCGCTATATACGCTGGGTGTTACTATCACTGTCGCTATATCCGCTGGGTGTTACTATCACTGTCGCTATATCCGCTGGGTGTTACTATCACTGTCGCTATATCCGCTGGGTGTTACTATCACTGTCACTATATCCGCTGGGTGTTACTATCACTGTCGCTATATATCCGCTGGGTGTTACTATCACTGTCGCTATATCCGCTGGGTGTTACTATCACTGTCGCTATATCCGCTGGGTGTTACTATCACTGTCACTATATCCGCTGGGTGTTACTATCACTGTCGCTATATCCGCTGGGTGTTACTATCACTGTCACTATATCCGCTGGGTGTTACTATCACTGTCGCTATATACGCTGGGTGTTACTATCACTGTCGCTATATACGCTGGGTGTTACTATCACTGTCCCTATATCCGCTGGGTGTTACTATCACTGTCGCTATATCCGCTGGGTGTTACTATCACTGTCACTATATCCGCTGGGTGTTACTATCACTGTCGCTATATCTGCTGGGTGTTACTATCACTGTCGCTATATCCGCTGGGTGTTACTATCACTGTCGCTATATCTGCTGGGTGTTACTATCACTGTCGCTATATCCGCTGGGTGTTACTATCACTGTCGCTATATCCGCTGGGTGTTACTATCACTGTCGCTATATCCGCTGGGTGTTACTATCACTGTCGCTATATCCGCTGGGTGTTACTATCACTGTCGCTATATCCGCTGGGTGTTACTATCACTGTCGCTATATCCGCTGGGTGTTACTATCACTGTCGCTATATCCGCTGGGTGTTACTATCACTGTCGCTATATCCGCTGGGTGTTACTATCACTGTCGCTATATCCGCTGGGTGTTACTATCACTGTCGCTATATCCGCTGGGTGTTACTATCACTGTCGCTATATCTGCTGGGTGTTACTATCACTGTCGCTATATCCGCTGGGTGTTACTATCACTGTCGCTATATCCGCTGGTGTGTTACTATCACTGTCGCTATATCGCTGGGTGTTACTATCACTGTCGCTATATCCGCTGGGTGTTACTATCACTGTCGCTATATCCGCTGGGTGTTACTATCACTGTCGCTATATCCGCTGGGTGTTACTATCACTGTCGCTATATCCGCTGGGTGTTACTATCACTGTCGCTATATCCGCTGGGTGTTACTATCACTGTCGCTATATCCGCTGGGTGTTACTATCACTGTCGCTATATCCGCTGGGTGTTACTATCACTGTCGCATATATCGCTGGGTGTTACTATCACTGTCGCTATATCCGCTGGGTGTTACTATCACTGTCGCTATATCCGCTGGGTGTTACTATCACTGTCGCTATATCCGCTGGGTGTTACTATCACTGTCGCTATATCTGCTGGGTGTTACTATCACTGTCGCTATATCCGCTGGGTGTTACTATCACTGTCGCTATATCCGCTGGGTGTTACTATCACTGTCGCTATATATGATGGGTGTTACTATCACTGTCGCTATATACGCTGGGTGTTACTATCACTGTCGCTATATCCGCTGGGTGTTACTATCACTGTCGCTATATCCGCTGGGTGTTACTATCACTGTCGCTATATCCGCTGGGTGTTACTATCACTATCGCTATATCTGCTGGGTGTTACTATCACTGTCGCTATATATTTGCTGGGTGTTACTATCACTGTCGCTATATCCGCTGGGTGTTACTATCACTGTCGCTATATATGATGGGTGTTACTATCACTGTCGCTATATATGATGGGTGTTACTATCACTGTCGCTATATCTGATGGGTGTTACTATCACTGTCGCTATATATGATGGGTGTTACTATCACTGTCGCTATATATGATGGGTGTTACTATCACTGTCGCTATATATGATGGGTGTTACTATCACTGTCGCTATATCTGCTGGGTGTTACTATCACTGTCGCTATATATGATGGGTGTTACTATCACTGTCGCTATATCTGCTGGGTGTTACTATCACTGTCGCTATATACGCTGGGTGTTACTATCACTGTCGCTATATCCGCTGGGTGTTACTATCACTGTCGCTATATCCGCTGGGTGTTACTATCACTGTCGCTATATCTGCTGGGTGTTACTATCACTGTCGCTATATCCGCTGGGTGTTACTATCACTGTCGCTATATCCGCTGGGTGTTACTATCACTGTCGCTATATCTGCTGGGTGTTACTATCACTGTCGCTATATCGCTGGGTGTTACTATCACTGTCGCTATATCGCTGGGTGTTACTATCACTGTCGCTATATACGATGGGTGTTACTATCACTGTCGCTATATCTGCTGGGTGTTACTATCACTGTCGCTATATCCGCTGGGTGTTACTATCACTGTCGGTATATCTGCTGGGTGTTACTATCACTGTCGCTATATATGATGGGTGTTACTATCACTGTCGCTATATATGATGGGTGTTACTATCACTGTCGCTATATCCGATGGGTGTTACTATCACTGTCGCTATATATGATGGGTGTTACTATCACTGTCGCTATATACGATGGGTGTTACTATCACTGTCGCTATATACGCTGGGTGTTACTATCACTGTCGCTATATACGCTGGGTGTTACTATCACTGTCGCTATATATGATTGGTGTTACTATCACTGTCGCTATATATAATTGGTGTTACTATCACTGTCGCTATATATGATTGGTGATACTATCACTGTCGCTATATCTGCTGGATGTTACTATCACTGTCGCTTTATCTGATGGGTGTTACTATCACTGTCACTATATATGATGGGTGTTACTATCACTGTCGCTATATACGATGGGTGTTACTATCACTGTCGCTATATCCGCTGGGTGTTACTATCACTGTCGCTATATACGATGGGTGTTACTATCACTGTCGCTATATACGATGGGTGTTACTATCACTGTCGCTATATCCGCTGGGTGTTACTATCACTGTCGCTATATACGCTGGGTGTTACTATCACTGTCGCTATATACGCTGGGTGTTACTATCACTGTCGCTATATCCGCTGGGTGTTACTATCACTGTCGCTATATCCGCTGGGTGTTACTATCACTGTCGCTATATCCGCTGGGTGTTACTATCACTGTCGCTATATCCGCTGGGTGTTACTATCACTGTCGCTATATCCGCTGGGTGTTACTATCACTGTCGCTATATATCCGCTGGGTGTTACTATCACTGTCGCTATATCCGCTGGGTGTTACTATCACTGTCGCAATATCCGCTGGGTGTTACTATCACTGTCGCTATATCCGCTGGGTGTTACTATCACTGTCGCTATATCCGCTGGGTGTTACTATCACTGTCGCTATATCCGCTGGGTGTTACTATCACTGTCGCTATATCGCTGGGTGTTACTATCACTGTCGCTATATCCGCTGGGTGTTACTATCACTGTCGCTATATCCGCTGGGTGTTACTATCACTGTCGCATATCCGCTGGGTGTTACTATCACTGTCGCTATATCCGCTGGGTGTTACTATCACTGTCACTATATCCGCTGGGTGTTACTACCACTGTCACTATATCCGCTGGGTGTTACTATCACTGTCGCTATATCCGCTGGGTGTTACTATCACTGTCGCTTTATACACGATTATTTATGGATTTAATAATAGCTATAGTAGAAACACGATATCAAAAATGTTTCAAACAGACAATTGTTTTGATTTGTTTTATATCCCAGGGACGTAAAAAAGATAACTGTTACATTGTTAGATTTTATGATTTTTTTTTCTGGGATTACCTATGCAGAAGATGCTTCGACATATACCTATGTCGATGACTCAGTGGAGAGTTAGATCGGAATGATTAGCTGTATCATTTCACGGAAGATGTAATATACATGCCTCGATGCCAAAATCAAAATGAAAACTGATGTACGAGTTTTACAAGTAACTACAAGTTTATACGCATCTAAACGCCAACAATTCAAAGACTTTCACCGTTATAATTAGACTTAACACTTGCTGGATCGATCATATATAACATGAACTCTACAGTTACAATAGGGTTTTGCCATTTCAGCCATTTCTGTAGGAGTATGATACTATGATGAGATTGTTGGCATTCCTTAGAACTACCACAGTTTGACCTTGTCCGTCATTTAAGACTTTGTAATTTGTTACGGAAGCAAAAAACGTATTATGCCACCATAAACGTTCGTTCCAATAGTAAAACAAACTTTGAAAATATACAAGGAATCCATATAATTTAAAGAAGCATCTTATAAATAGCATATGGTAGCCTTTATCATTGTATCGGATTTACTTAGAAATGTTAAATTTATAAGTAAGCATATTAATTTTTTATTACCGTTATCAATATAGATATAAGAGTTTTAAACATAAATTTACTGAATTAAGATGTTTAGAATAACTGGTCTTAATTTTACTTCCAGCTGGTCAAATAATTCTGACTTGCTCGGTTAGAAATTATATGATATATTTACTAACAGTAAAGAAAAAAAGAAATAGAAGAAAAACATAATACAAAATTAATTAAAAAAGCTACACAAAAAACTGACAATGCAAAACAAGGAAATGGGAAGATGTTATTATTAATATGATTTATTTGTTGAAAAATTGGTTATTGGTCTATTGAAAACGAATCCCAGGTCTCAATATTTATTTTCGCTTTAACTAATGCTGTAGATATACACCATGGTTATCTAATGTTTGATTCATGTGCACATTATGTTCTCAGTAAAAAGCGCGC
This sequence comes from Argopecten irradians, assembly GCF_041381155.1. Classification (NCBI taxonomy): domain Eukaryota; kingdom Metazoa; phylum Mollusca; class Bivalvia; order Pectinida; family Pectinidae; genus Argopecten; species Argopecten irradians. Next base: position 4,037,969 of record NC_091135.1, read on the forward strand.
TTTCCATATTATAGGTGGACCAAAAGGGACATAAAATACATACAAAGAAAGCGCCATTTTATTCAAACTCTTTCAACTTAAAATTATGAAGGGGTTACGCACAGAGGAATTGTTGTGATTTACATAGTTTTTGAAGTAGTGTCAATGTTTTAAAGACTTTCACACAACACATTACCTGATAATATTCATGCATGTGCGACAGTATATGTGCCCTCAAAACGATTTGATTTCAGGTTAAAATCAGAACTTAAAACATGAATATATAATATGTGTCTAAATCGACAGACGTTGATTAGTCGGTAGCCATATGAACACTATTCATAACAAAATGAGGTTACCTAAGCCCTGACCGATGTTCTCATGGTAAAACACTTGTTATAAAAATAGCATACGGAGACATTTCCTGTATTAAAGGACACTTAATGGGTTGTTGGTGTTCGATACTATATCAATGGCTTACATCTAATAAGTATGAGATTGTATATAACCATTTCTCTATGAATTTTGCTTCATCACATAATCCGCCTGATATCCAATGATTTCGCTCGTGTCTTTTTGCATTTGTAACAAATGTAATATGACCTGGAACGCTTTTCATTGGCTGAAATGTCATTGTGACGTCAAGACAGAAAACAAAAATTACGCCAGGAAAAATGACGTAACGGCAAGATTTCGATGAAAGCGGGACAAAATGCCGTCCTCCGCTAGATTTTCGCAAAAAATGACGTGAGATTCTTTGAAATGTAGGTTTTTGTAGTTATGAAATAAAGAATATCTTAAACTTTTATTCCTTTCATATGAGATTTTATGAAAATCCTCCCGAAGTTTCAATTTAAAATGAAAATTTCTTTGATTCGTTACATGAAATTTCATATGAAATGAACACTCATTTGAAATACAATATCTATACAATGTCAGTAATGGTTGATTAAGTAGCCTCACAATGCGCACAAGGCAACTGTACGCATGTCAAAATTTCCAACACAATATATAACATGTAAAATATAAAAGATCCAATCATCGTAAGTAAAAATACTTCACGCATTATGTACTAATCTAGAGATTTGTGAGGTAGTACTCTGAGAAATGTCCTAAGTTAACAACTGGCGGATGAACCCTGACCATTAGACATTACTTCTGGTAATTTGGCAATCATTAACATGCGTTACAAGTGGTTGATAATTGACGGAGCATTACACACCATGAATCACTATGTATAAAGTTTTCTTATGCATGTGCGAAATGTGAGTGAAAACGGTACACGCATGTGATGCTTCAACAGCTGTGACGAATGGACAACAACCATTAAAGTGGTGTGTTCAGGGCGTTATACTACAGCATGCTAAGTGGGCCATTTATGCTATAAATAAACCGTAAAAGTAAGGTAATAAATATGCCGATGGAAGCTTTGAGACATGTGGAAATGTACGATACATTTGTAAACAAGTACATGATTATACTCCTGTTAATTCTTTTTTATTGGACATACATCCATTTTATAATCAGATGTCAATTTCAATCCAGAAATTCGCAATTTTTTTAACAAAAATCAACAAAAATCTAATACCATTGAACTGAAATATAAGGATTGAATCTTGCTTTGGTCAATTTCATGAGTTGATGAATTGAATTGAATTGACTTAACACTTGCTGGATCGATCATATATAACATGAACTCTGCAGTTACAATAGGGTTTTGCCATTTCAGCCATTTCTGTAGGAGTATGATACTACGATGAGATTTTTGGCATTCCTTAGATCTACCACAGTTTGACCTTGTCCGTTATTTAAGACTTTGTAATTTGTTACGGAAGCAAAAAACGTATTATACCACCATAAACGTTCGTTCCAATAGTAAAACAAACTTTGAAAATATACAAGGAATCCATATAATTTAAAGAAGCATCTTATAAATAGCATATGGTAGCCTTTATCATTGTATCGGATTTACTTAGAAATGTTAATTATATAAGTAAGCATCTTAATTTTTTATTACCGTTATCAATATAGATATAAGAGTTTTAAACATAAATTTACTGAATTAAGATGTTTAGAATAACTGGTCTTAATTTTACTTCCAGCTGGTCAAATAATTCTGACTTGCTCTGTTAGAAATTATATGATATATTTACTAACAGTAAAGAAAAAAAGAAATAGAAGAAAAACATAATACAAAATTAATTAAAAAAGCTACACAAAAAACTGACAATGCAAAACAAGGAAATGGGAAGATGTTATTATTAATATGATTTATTTGTTAAAAAATTGGTTATTGGTCTATTGAAAACGAATCCCAGGTCTCAATATTTATTTTCGCTTTAACTAATGCTGTAGATATACACCATGGTTATCTAATGTTTGATTCATGTGCACATTATGTTCTCAGTAAAAAGCGCGCTTTCCATGTTATAGGTGGACCAAAAGGGACATTAAATACATGCAAAGAAAGCGCCATTTTATTCAAACTCTTTCAACTTAAAATTATGAAGGGGTTACGCACAGAGGAATTGTTGTGATTTACATAGTTTTTGAAGTAGTGTCAATGTTTTAAAGACTTTCACACAACACATTACCTGATAATATTCAAGCATGTGCGACAGTATATGTGCCCTCAAAACGATTTGATTTCAGGTTAAAATCAGAACTTAAAACATGAATATATTATATGTGTCTAAATCGACAGACTCTAATTAGTCGGTAGCCATATGAACACTATTCATAACAAAATGAGGTTACCTAAGCCCTGACCGATGTTCTCATGGTAAAACACTTGTGACAAAAATAGCATACGGAGACATTTAAAGGACACTAAACTGGTTGTTGGTGTTCGATACTATACCAATGGCTTACATCTAATAACTATGAGACTGTATATAACCAATTCTCTATGAATTTTGCTTCATCACATAATCCGCCTGATATCCAATGATTTCGCTCGTGTCTTTTTGCATTTGTAACAAATGTAATATGACCTGGAACGCTTTTCATTGGCTGAAATGTCATTGTGACGTCAAGACAGAAAACAAAAATTACGCCAGGAAAAATGACGTGACGGCAAGATTTCGATGAAAGCGGGACAAAATGCCGGCCTCCGCTAGATTTTCGCAAAAAATGACGTGAGATTCTTTGAAATGTAGGTTTTTGTAGTTATGAAATAAAGAATATCTTAAACTTTTATTCCTTTCATATGAGATTTTATGAAAATCCTCCCGAAGTTTCAATTTAAAATGAAAATTTCTTTGATTCGTTACATGAAATTTCATATGAAATGAACACTCATTTGAAATACAATATCTATACAATGTCAGTAATGGTTGATTAAGTAGCCTCACAATGCGCACAAGGCATCTGTACGCATGTCCAAATTTCCAACACAATATATAACATGTAAAATATAAAAGATCCAATCATCGTAAGTAAAAATACTTCACGCATTATGTAATAAGCTAGAGATTTGTGAGGTAGTACTCTGAGAAATGTCCTAAGTTAACAACTGGCGGATGAACCCTGGCCATTAGACATTACTTGTGGTAATTTGGCAATCATTAACATGCGTTACAAGTGGTTGATAATTGACGGAGCATTACACACCATGAATCACTATGTATAAAGTTTTCTTATGCATGTGCGAAATGTGAGTGAAAACGGTACACGCATGTGATGCTTCAACAGCTGTGACGAATGGACAACAACCATTAAAGTGGTGTGTTCAGGGCGTTATACTACAGCATGCTAAGTGGGCCATTTATGCTATAAATAAACCGTAAAAGTAAGGTAATAAATATGCCGATGGAAGCTTTGAGACATGTGGAAATGTACGATACATTTGTAAACAAGTACATGATTATACTCCTGTTAATTCTTTTTTATTGGACATACATCCATTTTATAATCAGATGTCAATTTCAATCTTTAATTCATCGTATTTCTCGATACCACCTTTTCTTAGAAATGATAAATATACATTGCATTTTTTCCCAGTTAAATATTTCAGTTCTCCTTGGTCCGTCGTTATTTTTTAATATCTAAGTTTAATAATTGAAGTGGGTTACCGCTTTTCTCCAGCTTGATAGGATCTTTTCAAATCCTCAAATACATTTGTGTATGTCCATGTGGTCCCTAGGTATACATACTCCATTATAAGACTAATGAAATGACAAAGTTTCAGAGAGACAGTTATCTTAGCTTTAACAAAGCTGGCCAGCATTTATTTGTTATTTCCAACAGTATCAAGTGTTACACTGCAAAGGTAAAGAAGAGAATGCCATAGAAAAGTTCCGTCTTTCATTTGACTGATAAGGATCTATCAATTGTGGGCGCCAGTATCCCTCTGGGATGTCTCCTTGTAATGGCTGTTGCAAATACAATACTTACACAAAATCTTCAATTGAACGATAAGATGTTTCAATTCTTATATTGCACGATAACATTAAGATTTTTTTTTTTTAAATCAACCGCGCCTTATAATGAAAAGAAGCCAGCTGATTGTGATTTGGAAATACTGTGCATTTGATTGATATCAAAGAGCTGTGATGGTTTGATCAGGATAAGTAGCAACATCAGTAGAGACCCCACAATCAAGCTATTATATCCTATACAACTTAATGACATCATGGGCCTGGTAGTTTGCCTATCAACCCAAAAGATAAAAAAGGCACATAAATACTTAGAACACGTAACCTGAGGCGTGTTATCTCAGTTAGTATGATAGTTTTGGAAAATTCCGGGGCGTGCATTATTACCTGATTATTAATGAGATATCATTAAAATCATAAATGATGAGAATATGGCACCACCTGACGGGTTTACACTTTATTACTTACGTACTGAATCTTACTATCAGGATTATCATAAAACCTACGCAGCACTTCACATACGGTATTAACAGACAGTCATGCAATTTTAATTTTGGCATACATATAGGTGAGATAATTATTTCTATTTTTTATTTAATGTTTTACATAAATGAAAAATTGAGATAAAGAAATGCATATTTTAAGTACGTATGCATATCAAATTTGCAAGAACTGCAAATTCACAAAAGTGCACCTCATTTTCTCCTAACGATACTACTGTTTAGATACCATAGAATGTTAAGATCATTTCGAATTGATTTTGATAAGCTGAAGTTTGGTGAAAATCTTTAATTCCCTGTGAAATGTTTTGTATTGAAATAAAAGCTAAATAGTGGGATTTATCACAGATCTCACGATAAAGCTGGGATGAAATGACATAATATTTATTGTTTTATCCGAGTCAAGTGGATTTATCATATTTCCTAAGCATCAGCAACAATTTCAAAAAAGGACAAAATACACTTTATGACACGATCTAATTCCTTAAGTGCCTTTTAGGAATGGGTTTGATCATTTATTTATCGGAAACACACCATTGAACAACTAAAAATTAATGTATATGCTTAATCAAGTAAGTTATATAATGATCTAATTCATCGCTAAAATCAAGTAATGAAATAATGAAAATATCATAAAGCTTCTTATGGAAAGGACTAATATAGGCATTACCCGTTGTCTGATACATTTTTGACTACCACTTTTTACTTTATAACTGAATGTATTCATCGTGTTTATCAACAAAAATATATCTTGAAATAAAATATTTTCTTTAATGTCTTTTTGATTAGCATATTTAATGTACCATTTAATTTTGTTGTTTATCAATCAATCATCAGTTAACAACAGAATGAGATGTCATAAATAATTTATTTATACATCTGTTTATTGCCCGGCTCCCCCTGTGGCACAAACGGTTCAACGACCAATTTGAAAATAGACTTTATGCGCGGATACCTATGGCCGTAACAATTTTAAATACACAGAAATACGAGTCGGAGCATGAGATAAAGAGGTCGTACGTGGCGCGATCGTGTCAGTGTCAGAAAGGGCTGTTCTTTGTCTATATTTATATAATTATTTACATATTTTACTCAGATGGGAGTTTACTACAAGACATCATATTTAAGTACCTAGAACAAGCCAAGACCCCACACGACAAATCTAGCTTGAGGCAATCCTCTTCCTGTCATGTCTTCAAATTTAATGATCCCAGCCGTATAATATTAGACAGCAATATTATTGGTTATGGTATACAAAATGATAATAAAATTCCCCAAAGCATAGTGTTTATATCTTAAAAACAATTACGTAACTGCACAATATTCGGGTCTTGGCCATAAGAACAGTCAATTATCTCTATATACAACATCAGAAATGATACAAAACATTGCCTCAGTAATGATAAAGTTTTTTGTAGCTTTGCCCTGGCCTGGCCCAAAACTCACGATAAATGTCACGGGTTCGCCAAGTCATAGACGTACACTAATGCCAGAATTGCTCCATTTCATAATACGAAAAGGACCTGGTTTTTCAAAGGATGATTAGCTTAATCACGTGATTAGTGAAATTTTGATTCCTCATCTGCTGCAAATTTTGTGATTATATCTCCAATAAAATCAATCAGTAGGTTACGAATGGAGTCTTTAAGAATCTTATAAAATTATGCAAAATTCGTATAATCAGAATTTATCTTATCTTGGTTTGAAAATTGTCGTTAAACTATGATTAGCCTAGCAACCGTTTGAACAACTGGGCCCAGACATTTAAGCTGTCACTGATATCATTATGATCGTAATCGTATAGACAAATGCCATGACCAAATATTTTTTATGACATAATCTTACCCGTTAATTGTGATATGGCCAATAGAAATAAAAAGAAAATTGACAAAGCCAGTACATCACAACTTTGACCCATGTCAATCACACAGGGTCAATGATCTGTTTTATATATGGACATTGGAAAGGTACTACAGTAATAGTGCTGGTTCTCTTGGCAGAAAAAAATGTTTATATGTAACACGAGCAGATATAATCTTGTGAGATCTCTTGTCGACACTAACATAATGGTTTGACCTGATTTCAGATATATCTAGCGATAGAAGAAACATCATTGATTACTTTAAAAAACGTCATACTGTAAATTGTTTCCCCGCGTGAATATTTTGCGTAAAATAGAAATTAAAGACATTAAATCACCGCGACAACGTTTCAATTACAAATCAAATAAACATGTTTCATTGGAAATAGCGAAATTAAATCTTCATTAAGAAGACGTAAGGAATGAAACTGCCCAATTTATCTCCGCAAAAACAAGTTAGTTTACAGTAAATCAGAGTTTGTCAAATGATTTAGATTTAATATTCAATAGCCAACTGTTCATGATAACAATATTGTTAAAATGACAAAAATACCTCTTAAATTGCACTGATTTGTTTAAAGGAATGCATAGTACATGAGACTTTGAGAATTACAATTATATGTTAAACGTATGGGATTAAAATATATGTATATGGATATGTAATATACCTTAAAATTTAAACTACACTAAATCCATTTCGTTTGCTTAATAAAGATGCTGCATTCAGTTGATAACCAGTAACGTAACCGTAGTAATTGTTGAAAGTTTGAATGGAATTCAAACAATCGCAACACAAATAATAGATGTCTGATTAAAATATGATACCCCCCCCTCCCCCTTGGAAAAGGAAGAACCATTGGTATCACTCTGACTTTCCATAACAAAAAGACACTATGAAATTAACACAGCATTGCATATATGCGAGTGAGTGTTTTTAAGCTACAATAGACACCAGCTATAGCAAGTGTCTTTTTGTAACTTTTCAACCATAGCAAGTGTCTTTTTGTAACTTTTCAACCACCGCAGGTCCTGTTGCCTGTTTCTACCACAAATATCCGCTTTTAGGAGATAGAGATACGGTCAGGATAAGGTAATCTGTGTTTGTAGAAATATGTAAGTAAGGTGTAAGGATATCTTCCTCACAAAAAAAGGCATTGCTTAACATTCAAAAGTCATCATTTGCATCCATTGATGAGATTCTTCTATTTAGTATTTTCTTTAGTTGAAATATTACTCATTCAATCGTCTTTTTAAAATATTATTTTTTTCATAATTGTTTAAACTCTATAATTCGCATTGTCAGGTTATACAAAAGCAAGGCCATAGCACATTGTCGTCTACTTCCCGCCAAACAATCATCAAACCATTCTAATCAAGACCGTTTCAGACTCGCTAAATACCAATTTCATTAGTGAAATTTTCTTCTGTCAAAACGCGTTACATTGACTATAAGCATGACACCATAGAAAGGCCACTTACATGTATCTGGTCTCCAACAGCGGTTTGGACGTCGAGTTACAATAACAATATAGTAGGATGTCACTCGAATTTTTCATAATGTTGACAAATGATGACGTGACACTGATGAAAAAAACAGTTTGGTTTTGGTCAAATTGTACTGTGTCAGTCAGTTATAATGCATACAGTGGCATAAACAACTTGTTTATCAACAGCTGCAATATTTACTTGATGCTCAGAGAGTTGATAACATTCACCTTTTGTGGTAGAAAATTAAAAGAAACAATTGCGGTGAACTGAGATTTTCTTGCTTCGAACTTAGCTATATATTGATAAGTACTGTGTTCTGGAAAAAGCAGTCACCAGTTCACTATTGCACAAGTATCACATCTCGTTTCGATGATTTTATTTATCTCGATACAGTTTACAGTTTTTACACGAAGATCTCACTTGTTGTTACAAAGCTGACTTTAGGTAACTTTTAAGAGAATTTTACAATATACTACTATAGATTTTTTTCTGTACATAATTACAGCATTTTTGTCCATGTGAGTGGCGGATGTGTTGCCATAACGTACATCAGGATGCTTCGATGCAGTAAAACTATAAATTAGTGGAAAGTCCCGTCATCACAAGGAGACATAAACACAATCAGACCACATTCTACACTCACTTCACAGAACGTAAAAATATAATTAACACAGATCAATTGCTCGACAAAAATACTGCTCGTTGTATCTTACATATGGTTGAATAATTGCAACCATTAAAATTACAAATATCCATACGCGTTGCACATTATACACCTTCAGTGGTCTGATATAACTGTGTGAGTGGAATATAAATGAATTATAAATACGGCGTCTGATACCACCTCCGGTATTTTCTATTATGTGTTTATTGACGACAACATTCAGGTTTACGAGGAATTCTCGTTCATCTCTATATTCGTCCTGTCATATTGACTTAAATTTGAATTTTCCTTTGTGTATTGGCAATAATGCAATAATGATTATTTAAACCCAACACAAAGTATGAGTAATAAACTTGGCTGGTAAGCATGGATGACACAAGGGGACATCCGACGGTGATCATAAGACATTGTTAGCAGTCTTCACAAGCAGTAAATATATTTCAGTCGTTTGGGGACAATGTTCACAAAATATCTGCTTTTCTTTGTAAAAGAATTGTCTCAAATATATGCGCCCATTAAGTTAACAAGACTTTGTTTACATAAATTCCAGACTTATTTGAATTTTATTTTTGGCTCGTAACAAGAAACCTCATTTTTTTAAAAAGTTGATTGTTTTGGTTATGCAATATGCAGGCGGTTAGTCAATAAAAAGAGACCATTTTATGTAAATTAATAGGCTTATTCTTGTTTCGTTACTTGACACTCTTCTTGGTCGATTTGCCAATGTTCATACGTATCATAAAGCAATACGTCTGAACTATCATATTGAGATATTTTAATGAAGATATCTATTTTAAGTCTTTTGGAGGATAAACTCGACAGCTTTATGCTTTCCAGAAGTCTCTTTTACGTCAATGTCATTTTTTAAAAGTTAAAAAGAGTATCAATTAAGTTTTCATTAAAAATGCATTTTTTGTTTATGTTGTTTTTCTAATACCCCATGAAACGCTATTTATTCCAAGTAAACAGTACAGATAGGGTAGATCTGTGTTAGTTAGTAAACTCGAATACTTCATTTAGGATGTTTTGAAAGATATTCATTTTTACTCTTGTAATACGTTGGACAGATGTCCTTCATCCTGGGACATTTAAGGGCGTATCTATGTTTGGTTGTCGAGGATTGTCGGAGTACATAGAGAAAAACCATTGGCTTAAGTTTGTAGTTTTTAACAGACCCACTCGGATTCCGTACCAAGGCATGTTCGATACATGTATCTCAATTACTCAGCCTCCCTTGCCCCCACTACCTGCTCAATGTATTTCGGAAAGGAAAAACAAAAGAAAAGCTACCATTAAGGAAGTTTGTTTTGCTAAAAGAATTGCGGTTAACAATTCGATGCGTTGCATAAATATTTTAATTCCTTAAGTGAAATAAACAATGTCGCTTTCAATTGAAACCTGGCCTTGTCCTTGATTCTGAATATTTCTAGTTAAAGCTACCATATAATTTCTGACTGTGCAGTCAACGTTAATAACCAAAATGCGATTTATGAATGCATTACATAATCGTGAAGTTTGTTTATTGAATCATTAGAAAATTTAATCACATGTATCACCCAAAACAAACGCATAACAGTGTAATATGGGGGAGCTTTTGTCATTTTGTGTTGGCTTCAAATCATTGTCAAGGACGAAGGAACTTGAAACAATAATTACACGTTTACTTTCATTTTCCTAATTATATTGAAATAATATGGAATATGGTTTGAGTTAATTTGAACAAGCTTGATATGATATCATATTATTGTTGTTTTCGTTGTTAATCATTATTAAAGCAGATACAACCTCACTTCCGATTCAGTTGCCTCTGGAAACAATGAATGTATTGCATGTGTATATTCGGGCTGTGAATAGTAAAATGAAATGTCGTGTTTTTACACAAGCGTTTGTATATGTGTCTGGCTTCACCTGATTCCTTAAGTGTTTGTTCCTTTTGCAATATCATTAGACGTTTCGTGTTCAGAATATATACCCATTACCAATCAGAGAAGAGTTATTGAGAATTATGAGCATGTTTATGAAAACAAACATTATAAGTAAATATGTGGAACTCTAAGAAAGTGAGGCAAATAACAAATATCTAATTGGGTAGAATACATGTATTTCAAAATCAAACAATATCTACAATTAATCTGTTAGACTTTTGTATATTTAAATCCACAGTAAATTCATTCCTACTTCATGTACATCTATACGCCATACCTATATACGCGTTATATGTTCATAAATGTCATTGACACATTTTGGGGAGAAATCGGTCAAATCCAAAAACGAACTATACAGTGAAATTGAAGATGTTTTCATTCTCGTTCAAATGACCCAATTGTAACATCCCAGCTTGTCATATCTAGGGCGAGGCTCTTGCGTTGAAGATAAAATATTATCTCAAAGGTCATACCATTTTTCAAACATGGGTGCTTTACATGTCTATATAACTTGTAGAACAGAGATAGTGCAGCCATGGTTAATTTCAGCTGGTTAACATATATCTAACGATGTAAATTACAAACATTTATACATATGAAAAATACATGTTTTCGTGTATCTCATCTCGTCAAAAGATGTACGATAACGAAATGGTGAACATAGCAATGAAAAAACTCGCTAGTGTCTGTGTGTCAATTTCATATTCGTGTGTGCTAAAACGCAATGGATGTATATGTACCTTTTTGACATATAAAACAGGTTAATGGAGCTAATCTGAGCTACGACAAAAGGATTTATTTTGTTTAGACGTATACGATAAGCTACATGTATCTGTCGTTTTGTTTGTTTTGTTGTTCACTTGTAAATAAATGAGAATCATTATGGCAATAAATCTGTCTTAAGGATAGTATATCTATAAGATTTCAAATGCATACTGAATCTTTTTTTAACAATTGTTCGAATAACATTGTTGTTTTTATATGTCATGATTCCTGCGGATAAATCCGCATCAGTATCTAAATTTAGTAGTTTCACACTTGGTTTCAGATTGCGTTTGTCGACTGCGATTATTCAGAAAAACAATGCAAAGTTTCGTAAACTAACACATACTTTGAGTTAGCCTGGGTCCGCTATATTTGAGAACGATAAAAGGAACTGGTATTTGCATGACTATGCCGGGGACTATTAGTCTCCATGGCAATCTAATTATGATTTTGCTGAATTTGTTTAATATCAAGGACAACTGTTACAAAAGAAAAAACAACCTGTTTATAGTTTATCAGATTAATGTATATCAGCATTACATTAAGATTTATTCAAGGTACATGTACTAATAATTCCTTTCTATAGTTTACCAAATGGAGATTGTGGGCTTTTATGCTTTATTTTTTGGTGATTGTTTTTCTATTCATACCATGTGTAGTTATTCAAAAATAGGTCCTTTCAATTGCGATTTTCAAATTGAAATCGCGGATAACAGACCTTGTCTGCATAGCTCCCTTTGTTCTCTGTGATAACATCACAAATTCCAATACGTGTACACAAATATTGGCGGAATAATCGCTCTATGAAATCCTGACGAGACTTCAACAAATATACAAAGAAACGACAAACATATCTGCTGTATGTTAAATGAATTACAAGAGAAGAAATATTACTTTCATTCAGATAAATATAACTGGTTCTACTGTAACAAATATTAAAATATTATATTTTTTCACAATACTTCATCAGCATTCTTTATTCAGGAAATTTAAAGATATTTTCGTCAAATTGACGTATTGACAAGTAAATGTAAATTCTTTTCGTTAAGTCAAAACATATTAAGGGCTGGCTATACAGATAGAGGGACGGGGATAAGTAGAAGGGAGGGAGTTACAGGATATAAAGTTAGAACATGGTTAATGTTTGTAGAGTATTGCAATATCGTTACGGACGTTTTAAAGTAACGGCTTATTGAGGGCTGTATTGTATAACTTGAAATAAGTGTATTTTCTTTAGTGTATTATCTTTAATTTATACACTACACATATTTTAGGTTATACAGTATTACGTTCAAGAGATAATATACTGTATTTTATCGCGTATACAAAAAAATCTCTAAACTTCTGTATTCTAGAAAAGCTTGTGACCTTGGGAACGCGAGACGGCTCCCCGTTTATCATAACCGCCCTATTCCCTTAACAGTAGGCAGTGTATGAGGGAAAAAGCTGCTAAATATATCATAATTTAACCCGAAATATTTATGGGATTGACAGACTACTCCAGACTTGAAAAAATCTTACATACCTTGGGATATATATTTACAGTTTAAATTATCATTTAAGCCTTGCTGGATATTCCCGTCTCAATATGATTGACGTTTGAAATCAATCTTTCTAAAATTTATTATCTGAGGCTATTCCTTGAGGCCACTCGGGTGAAATTTCTTTAAAAGAAAAGTCCGAAAAAAGATACGAAAAAATTCAAACGACTTCCTTTAAGTAACGTTCCGCTATAAATGTTAAAGGTAGGTTTCGCCCAATGAAATATAAAGACGAAGAAATTGAAATTTATCCTATACATGTAGATATAATCTTCAGATCATTTTCAATGCATACAGCGAACAATATGGGTGGTCAGTTGCCTAGCTTGACCAAGAAAATACTTCTCTAAAAATAGAGCGAAGTCAAGCTTTACATAGAACATGACGTATTTTTTTCCAAAACGAGGCCGCAGCAACAAACGGAAGCGTGCAACAAAATGTCAGATAGAAGTGACAGTCTTGCTACGGCATGTTTAGTTAAAAAACAACAACAGCAAATCGAAGTGCGAGGGACTGTTTATACATATCATATAATCTAAAACACTTCATGTTACTTACATACGCTCGCTAACTTTGTACACCAAATATACATGTAGTTAGTCTGCGGCTGTTTGTGCGCTGGCATATGTGTTGAAATTTAACTCACCACGTGCAATGCCGTTACACGAGTCCCAACAGATCCCGGCAAGTTTCGCTTGAGATGTGGCTTCTGTTTCTTCTATTGCTACATGCCATCTCTGAATTTAAATCCCTATAGATATCCTAGGGTGCTACCGAATCCATTATAATTTCCTCCACTTTGTTGCCGATTCAGATATATTTTTTTCATCTCGCACACTTTCGTTCAGCCATTTTGTTTACTTTTAGTGCGTGACAATGCGCATGCGCCAAACTTCGACAACGCAATCCATCGCAGCTTCATTTGCATATTATTTTGTCTGACGGACACCGTAATAAATCAAGGATTTCCTTCAATTTTGTATTCAAGACACATTTGTTCAATCTCAAACATATAAAGAAATTAAATTGAGATATTTTAATATGTTTTTTTCATCTTTTCTTCCGCTTATCGCATTTCACAAAAAAAATATTTATTTGGTTGGGCGAAACCTAAATGTTAAGAAACTGCACATATATCTGAATGGCAAGAAAAAGTACGATTTAGCATGAAACAGGAACCAAATAGTATAAACACTTCTACATAATGCATCTGAAATGCAAATATAAAACCTGCACTATATCCGTGTTTTGGTTTCCGGAAATCGAAACGTTCACCTGCGTATGGCTACCTGTCTCAACAAAACCCAGATGAGGTGCATTCCAATCGTTATGAGAACTTCGATTGCCGTGAAATTGAACTATGTAGTCAATGCTTTGTTGTCCTAAATCCAGAACTTATTCACTGTGTTTATAAAAATTGTTTGCAAACTTTTGTGTGAATCCGCGTAGTTTATTTTTTCAAACGTTTTTGTAGTGTTCATATAAAGGTGGATTTCAGATAACTCAGATAGCGCATACTTATGTGAAGATTTCGTTCACTGTAAATGCATTTTCTTTTTCACATGGCCATGAATCAAAGTTTTGGGTATGCTACTTTGAATTATTGAAATTATTTGGCTGTTTTATACGTTTTTATGTAGGCCATCCCATTAGCCATTCCCACGGCCTATATCGAAAAGATGATAGAATCGCAGATTATTTCATACTTGATTCCATTTGACTCCACACTGAAATCTTAGTACAATCACGAAATGTAGACTATTTGAACTATGGACTAATTGTCAAACATACATCTACAGTTACTGTATAGTACAACTGTTAAATGTTATAGTAGGTGTTCTATATGAACATATCTAACATATAGGACCTTACTTGTGTGTTTATTTCATATGAGGTTTTATGAAACGAGTCTAAGAAGTTTTTATCTTTGCGAGCCTTGGCGAGCAAAGATTAAAACTTTAAGAAGAGTTTCATAAAACCTCATTTTAAATGAACATAAATTTAAGATACTTTTTATCACATAACTACAAATACCTACATAATAAAGAATTTCATGTCAAAATGCAATCCGAAAATCCAGCAAAAGCCGACATTTTGTCCCGCCGTCCTCGTAATCTTGACGTCACGTCATTTTTCTTGACGTCATTTTATTGTTTCTGTCTGACGTCACATTGAAGGTCTAGCCAATAGAAATCGCTCCAGGTCATATTACACTAGTGACATACGCAAAATTATAACACGGGCGAAATCACTGAATATCAGGCGGATTATGTGATAAAAGTATAATTTTGCTTTGACATGAAACACAACAAAGTCCTATTCAAATTGCTACAATTTTGCGTAGTGGGATATAAGGATATAACGTATATCCTATAATACAATTCTTACATATGATTATAAAAGTCCATATGGCTAAGTTTTAGAAGGAAAAAAAGAAAATATTGTTAACGTACATGTTTTGCGCATCAAATCGTAACCGCTAAACTGATATTTAACAAATTAGCGCAAAAATGAAGTGATCCACAATTGATGCTGCATCTAAGACTCAGTTCATTTTTTAGCGTTAATTTACTAGCGCGAAATGCGCTAAAAATATTATGGCTAGAATATATATTTACAGTTACCTTCCTGTGAATCAGATTTATGGTTTATATCAACATATAGAAAAAGAAAAATCTTGGTTCAAAAGCATTTTAACTTTCATTTTAGGTATATATTGTGAATGCGAACGCCGAACAGCAGAGGCAGGGAACAGCCAAGGCGATAATAGCATGCCATACGCGTATGCTTACTGAGACATACCCAACTGATGGTAAATATCTCAAAAACAATGGCGAAAAATTTAACATATCAGTAAAAGTTGGACCTTCTGAGGAAAAAAGGCTTGCAATCATCAACTGAAAAAAATACCAACACGAATTGCTATTATGAATTATATCAAAAGTGTGGCAAGATAAATGAAAAGAAATTGAATATGTATCTAAACGATACCATGTAGATTGCTGTACTAGAAGTCAATACTTAAAGTTTTCTCGTTCCCATTCGTTTTTAAACCATCCCGGCAAGTTAAAGACTTCCCAGAATTACATCTCATTTATTATCAGGGATGCCAAAACTATTTCTTTGGAAAACTATTTCACAATTTCTTTTAAATTCATGGTTTAGAACTTTCAAAATTAGTGTATATATCAGATTTGAAATATTCTTTGGTGATTGAATATGAAGGGACAGTCGATAACATAAGATTTGTGATCCGGATTTTTTTAAGAATGTACAAAATCCAGGTACGGACGTTGGACAGACATTCTTACTGTAACGTCGTGGTTTTTTTACAACTGTGCACACATCTTATTTTTAAAACAGGTGTTTACTGTAACATGACGTTCGGTGGCGGTATGTGCTGGCCCTACACAAAGGCTAATACCACTGTCAACGTTGACTGCCCAGACTACATCCATGGATTCGACCGTCGAGGTAATATTTTGAACATCAGCGGCGTAGCCAGGTCTGGATAGGTCTGCATGCTTGGGGGTGCAGGGGGCGACAGCCCCGGTAGGGGTTCTGGGGGGCGATTGTTACAATGTAGTAACCATTTTACTTCTTTGGTAAATTTTAACGTATATACCAATGGTTAAATGGAGGTCACGATATTTAGGTGATAACCATGCAAAACTATATACATTGTATACTAGCTACTGTTGTAGCGGAAAAAATATCACCTTCTGACTGACTTTTCAGTCAGTCAGAAGGTGATAACTTTTTCGTTACAACAGTAGCTAATTGTATACATACTAGACTCCCGTGACAAGTGCTCGAACAAAAAACACGGATTTTGGCTGTAAATATTAAATTAGTAAGTAATGGGAGAATTTTGTGTTATTTTAACTGATGAAAAACTTATGGAGAATATTTTAAACAAAATTAAAATTAAGTTTACGTGTTGGTTTGTTTATGACAGCGAGTCAAAGACCACTGTCAAAATGGTGGAAATTGCGTAAGAAGGGACCAGTCCTCGACCACCTCAATAAAAAAAAATTGTATTAATGACCTATTTTTCTACTTATTCTGTTCTATTTCTAACAGTTACAACAACACAAATTATTTTCTAAATAAAAAATCTGTTCATATTCGACAAAAATAAAAGTCAACTATTTCGTGACACCGGAAATCACGGATTAACACGCGTTTTAACGGGGCGGGAAGTGAACCAAAATTGATCAATTCACTTTTTCGTTACTAAGGCCAAGAACATGTTGCAATTGCTTTAATTAAGTTGTTTTGCTATCATTTTTAAGATGATTATATGTTTTTAGAATATTTCTAACTTTTCATGCGATGTTGTTTATTTTGGTATTCGTAAATGTTTCCCGATTCAAAATCCACAATTGCTTGAGGGATTTTGGTGAAGAAGTCTTCTTCTTTAGTTTAAGTCTAATATTGTCTTCGACAAAATTCAAACATATTTAACAACTTGGTAACCGGAAATATATAGACTATTCTAATAAATTTCCAGAATGGCCAATCTTCAAGTCTTTCAAATGTGCACAAAGTTATGTCAGGCATACAGTTGGGCATATCATATGTATTTATACATAATTTATATTCTGCAGCGTTACGTGTATTCAAATGTTGTTTTTTTCTGACTGTTCAAAAATGTAAGTCAGATTATTTTTTGCATGCTTGAGCATGCAAGCATGCACCGTCGAGGTAATATTTTGAACATAATTGTTACTTTCTCCCATATTTCACTTGGATATTCCGCGGGTACTATGAAAACAGGGGGTGTAAGACAGTCCACACGCACTACACAATTATGTGACGCCATCAATACATGTGGCTTTAACGTTTCGTGCCTTGTCGATGACGTCAACAATAACGACGCAAACCCCTACAATCATGTTAAGATGTCCACTTGGCATGTCCATGTAAGATTCTATTTATGGTGATATTTTGTTTGTCATTGTGCTTCATTTACTTCTGAGTATTTGTTAACCTTGTTTGTGATCGTAGAGCATTATAAAAAAATCATATAACAGTCATTTGTTGGAGATTAAGTTGACATCGATTCATTAACATCCATGGTCATAAATGTTCGATATAGATGATATATATAAAATGTTCTCTAGTGGTATCGAATTTCCAATTAATTTCGTAAACTAAATCTTCTGTGATAAAACTAGTAAAACCGTATTGTATACAGCTTCATTCGATGGATTCATTGATTTGAGCCCCATGACAACTATAACAAGGAGAGTTTTAAACACCGTGATTATTTCATATCATAGTGATAGCATGACATCTAACCCGGCCAAAGCATTAAAAGAAGCATCATGAAAAAAGTTTAATAACCAATTAAAACCATAAAATTTTTCGCAGGAAAACATTCATTTCACATGTTTAAGCAAATGGTAAATCAGATGGAACTGATTACAGCAGGTGTTTAAAGCAAATAGCAAAGCAGACTGAATATTGTTTTATACATATATTTTTTTTCAAACTAAAGCTAATGAATCCACGATAAGATCAAAATCGTATAAACCCGCTGCTAACTCTCATCATTTGCTTTAAACATTCGTGAAAGTTCTATTTTTATTTAACACTATTCATATAATTCTGTGCTACGCGTTTACTAAACAAAAATGTCGTACAATAAGTAGTTCCAGAAAACGGCGAAGTCTTTTCTTTTGACGATAACAAAGGACTGTTTGAAATCTCTATCCTTCGTATGTTGGCTTTGTTAAGGAAGCCGTCGAGGAATTCGAATGGAATTCAACGTGCTTTCTGATCATCATTGCAAAAGAAAATCACATCGACTTGTCATTAAGGAGAGGAGCTGTCAAGTATCAAATACGTTTACAAGAGAACATTATGTTACTAATCCCCGTTGTTTCTATGCGACGTAAAAGCCATCAATCAAACAAAAAAATAATCGAATTCCCTAACACTTCATTGTCATGGACAATTATTGCAGTTTATGTCAATGTTTTTTTTTTTATTTTGTATGCTTTTACATCCTTCGTTTTTTGCATATGTGATTAGCTTAAAGGCCCTTGAAATCGTTACAAATGCAAATGGTCCGTTCACCGGTTCTAGGAAGATAATTTATACGCATACAAATATGATGGAAAGTGGCAGACAAAATACCATTAAGGCGCAATGTTCAAAATTTGAAACCAAGCAACTGAAATGAATCCGTTCATCAGAAATTTACACCCAGGCTTGCCAGTTCTTAATGAACAGCGAATCGTAACCTCAGTGTGACCCAGGTGAAAGAAGGATTGTATTTCCTACAAATCTGTCATTATCGGTTAAGCTAATGAAAGAGCAATCACACATAAATAATCACCTTAATGAAGTATTTTGATGGATGAAGCCGCATACATTTGTTTTTTTCTTTGATCTAAAACATCTCCATTGTGTAACCATGAAAATTATTATTGCAAAATATTGTGTCGTTGCGAAAGGGAAAGGAATGGCCAATTTGCATTGAATATCATCATCTTTCCACAGTCATCTCTAACAGTACTTTCTATGCATTGAAAACCTTATTTCTTTATGTTGGATTATCATGTAAAGCACTTAATGTCTACTTGTGTATATAGCTTTTTTCACCCAGGATATTGAGGCATTTTTTTTGATTCTATAGAATTTACCCTATATTGTTATCACTAGAGTCCATTATTAGCAAAGCCGCCGGAGGTAATACTTCTACACAACGGGCAGTGGTGGCTTAGATTTAATTTTAAGGCCGCGGTTGCCAAACGATTTTGAAATTTCGATATAGTACAAGACATCTACCTCTGAGTTGCGAACTCTTAACCCCATGTAATGTACCGACCTTACATTTAGGTCCGCAGTTAGTCGCCGTAACAATGACTCCCTCCACTTTCTAAAACCTGGCCTGTTTGAATAAATATAGATATTGGTACGATGCTCAAAATATTAATGTTAGATTTAAAGAACTATGTCGAGAAAAATAGAGAAAAAAAAAGAAATCATTTTCATATTCCTTGATTTTCCTATCATCTGATTATTTTGTTGTTCACTACAGGCCAAGCGCAGCGATTTTGTACCTCTGACGGAACCTGGGCGATACATCCGACCAGAAATAAGACCCTGACAAACTACGACGGCTGCACGGACTACACGAAAGGTGGCACAGAAATAGTCCCAGTATCGGCCTACACCAGAGTATGTTCATATCTATCCCTTTATCACGCATTTATGTAATCATAACTATATTCACCATTAAAAGCTATATATGTATATATTTCGTTTAATATGTAAGATTGATTTAAAGAAAGATAAAACACCTATTTCTAAGACCACCTGACTTGGTATTTTCCCATTTTTTTCTTTTGGTGTTGTTCTTTCTTCGTTATTGATATGAAGCATTATACTATACATAGACATGCATACAGAAGAAGAGTTTTAACTGACGAACTGACATTAATGAATTTAGAGTCCCTCAACTAGCATACATGATTTAATATTCCCGGCACGTATGTAAAGGAAAGGATCTAAGATTCATGTTAGAGATTCGCCGAAGAATGATTTGTTTTGTTTGATTCGATAAAGAGTTTAAATAACCCCAATCATTAGCTTGGTTGAACATATGAAGAGGATTATTTGTATTGGATACATTGAAGGACAGACAGTCCGTGGTCGACTAGGCCACAATGTCTTCTACAGACAGGAGATGGAGGCAAGTGCTGTTATATAATTAAACGTGTTACTGGTACATCACCCGCCGAAATCTGAGAGATTGATTCATCTCTCACTGACGCAACGGGGCTATTTCTAAGCAAAGATGCTCAATACCGGACAGACGAACAAATGGACATGACAGACGGGCGCTTCTTAATCTGCAATGCACAAGTCATATTGACGTACATGACTTGAGTTCACAATCACAGTAACTCGAACATGAGTTCATGGTCAAACAGACATTCGTTTATCTGTTCGCCACCTTATGTGATGGAGCATCAAGGGCAAACATGGTTGCTTTAGTATTTTTCAATGATTGATAAAATTCAGTTTCTATACTATAAAGACTGCGCAATTTTTTCGAAGTAAATCATTTTTTGACAAATATTTACATTTCTTGCATTTCTATATAGGTGATCATAAATGATTATCAGAAACGAGTCTTACCGAATTTTAAAGAAAAAAAAAATACTTTTCTTGAAAAACAAAAATTGCGAGAGGAATTTCATCAAATCAGTGAGTGGCATTCTTCAAACATAACTTATATCTAACGGCATTTTAATTTAAAAAAAAATGTTCGGTAATATAATTTCACATTACGACGTTACGTCACAATATTCGTCATATTCTGACGTCACAATGGCCATACTATTCTAATGATGCCCTGAACATTCCTAATAATAATAGCTAATTTAATATGCTATTACAATGG
This sequence comes from Argopecten irradians, assembly GCF_041381155.1. Taxonomy (NCBI): domain Eukaryota; kingdom Metazoa; phylum Mollusca; class Bivalvia; order Pectinida; family Pectinidae; genus Argopecten; species Argopecten irradians. Next base: position 4,059,487 of record NC_091135.1, read on the forward strand.
ATACCAGAAGTACTACAGGCATTTGTAAAGTGTAAAGTGATCACTATTAGTACAAAATCTTAGGATCAATAACAAAACAAACTCAAAAATCAGGATTAAAACGAATTGATGCATTGACTTTTAACCTCTGTTAATGGAACAGGAAATTGATTCCATTTCGATTATTCATTTTAGTTTTAGGTTTCGATTTATAATATACGAAATACATCAGGTTCGTGGGTTGAATTAGAGATTTATACCAATAGAGCATTCGCGAAGACCATTTTTTTAAAGAAAAGAATCTGAAGTTAAAGTTAAAGTTTCAGGATCCTTGAAATACTAAGTTTGACTACTTTGATATGTAGGTATATAGAATAGGTCTGTGGTGAACACATCCCGAAGTAGATCTCGATGTATCTTTTAAACTGCTATACAAGGAACACAAGATCCACTTTGTAAATAACGTACACATTCTGTTTTTACAGAGCCATGCATACACTATCAAAGTGCTATACGAGATTGGGTATGCTATATCTCTGGCGTCTTTGGTATTAGCTGTGTTCCTCATGCTGGTGTTAAGGTAGGTATCAATGTATGGCATACTATTGAAGAATACCCTTCAGAAGTCTTCAAAATTTCATATGCTCGTTGAAAAAAAATACATAGTGCTTTTCGACGTGGATATCCATTGTAAGAAACGTAAATAAACATTTGTTTTCTGTGGATTTAGGAATATTTTTAAATATTAAATATTAAATCTTTTTACTGGTCTTAAACCTTTGCAACCTTTAATTTAAAAACCAGAGTTATGTTTAGTCAATATATGTATATAACCTAATACACTTATCAATATTTTATTTTGATAAGTATATGAAATAAAGTAACTCAATTTTACATTGTATCGTGAAGGTTCCAAAGGACAGGCCCCGATTTCTCGAAACAAAAGTGCAGACTTAAGCCAAAACTTAAGTTTTTTTTCGAGAAATCAGGACCAGGTTACCCAAGTATTTTCTTTTCAACATTATTTACCTAAAATAAAGGGATCAGTAATTATACTTTGAGGATAATTTACACAGGGAATGCTAACGGTAGCATTAAAACGCAAATATTCTTTTTACTATTCAGGAAACTTCACTGTGACAGAAACACCATACACGTGAACCTGTTCATCTCCTTCATACTAAAAGCTATAATATGCCTGGTAAAAGACCTGCATTATATTCCGCAGGGCTACTCCGCTATAGAGGACAATGAGATACATTTCGTTGCCATGGGACCGGTGAGGCACGTGCATCTGGAAGTGAGAGAGAGATAGTAATTAATATCAGGGTCAGTTGTGTGGGCTGGTGTGCGCATGCACATTCCTTCAAATATATATATATTTATATAATTAAACTAATAATTTATGCATCGTTAGGAACAATTATATTATAATCACCTAATTATTGTCATAAAAGTGTGGCCTCGGCGATTACATGTGATAAGTAACTTACATTTATATCTCACAATATAGTGATTATTGCACTTACTGAATAACACGAAAATGTTCGTTGATTCCCTGGTTTTTTTAAACCACACGAATATAAAAACGATTCATTTTTGTTGTTGTGTTTATCATCATTACTGTTCTATCGGCTAGCCACGAGTATTTCTACTCTAGAAATGATATCAAGTCTCCATACCACGAAAAAAAGTACATGTAGACGAATATTTCAGCCATATTTCGGTGTCCCTCCCCTTACCCGACCACTCTTGTTTGATACAGTATGCCATATTTCGGTGTCCTCCCCTTACCCGACCACTCCTGTTTGATACAGTATGCCATATTTCGGTGTCCCTCCCCTACCCCGACAACTCCTGTTTGATACAGTATGCCATATTTCGGTGACCCTACCCTTACCCGATCACTCCTGTTTGATACAGTATGCCATATTTCGGTGTCCCTCCCCTTCCCCGACAACTCCTGTTTGATACAGTATGCCATATTTCGGTGACCCTACCCTTACCCGATCACTCCTGTTTGATACAGTATGCCATATTTCGGTGTCCCTCCCCTTCCCCGACAACTCCTGTTTGATACAGTATGCCATATTTCGGTGACCCTACCCTTACCCGATCACTCCTGTTTGATACAGTATGCCATATTTCGGTGTCCCTCCCCTTCCCCGACAACTCCTGTTTGATACAGTATGCCATATTTCGGTGTCCCTCCCCTTACCCGACCACTCCTGTTTGATACAGTATGCCATATTTCGGTGTCCCTCCCCTACCCCGACAACTCCTGTTTGATACAGTATGCCATATTTCGGTGTCCCTCCCCTTACCCGACCACTCCTGTTTGATACAGTATGCCATATTTCGGTGTCCCTCCCCTTACCCGACAACTCCTGTTTGATACAGTATGCCATATTTCGGTGTCCCTACCCCCTTACCCGACCACTCCTGTTTGATACTGTTTGCCATATTTCTGTGTCCCTCCCCTTACCCGACAACTCCTGTGTGATACAGTATGCCATATTTCGGTGTCCCTCCCTTACCCGATCACTCCTGTTTGATACAGTACGCCATATTTCGGTGTCCCTCCCCTTCCTTACCCGACTACTCCTGTTTGATACAATATGCCATATTTCGTTGTCCTTTCCCTTACCCATCAACTCCTGTTTGATACAGTATGCCATATTTCGGTGTCCCTCCCCTTACCCGACCACTCCTGTTTGATACAGTATGCCATATTTCGGTGTCCCTCCCCTTACCCGACAACTCCTGTTTGATACAGTATGCCATATTTCGGTGTCCCTCCCCTTACCCGACAACTCCTGTTTGATACAGTATGCCATATTTCGGTGTCCCTCCCCTTACCCGATCACTCCTGTTTGATACAGTACGCCATATTTCGGTGTCCCTCCCCTTCCTTACCCGACTACTCCTGTTTGATACAACATGCCATATTTCGGTGTCCTTCCCCTTACCCATCAACTCCTGTTTGATACAGTATGCCATATTTCGGTGTCCCTCCCCTTACCCGACCACTCCTGTTTGATACAGTATGCCATATTTCGGTGTCCCTCCCCTTACCCGACCACTCCTGTTTGATACAATATTCCATATTTCGGTGTCCCTTCCCTTACCCAACAACTCCTGTTTGATACAGTATGCCATATTTCGGTGTCCCTTCCCTTACCCGACCTCTCCTGTGTTTCAGACATGGCCCTGTAAGCTGGTCTTCTCTATATTCCACTACATGACGACTGCCAATTACATGTGGATTCTTGTGGAGGGTCTACACCTGCATACTCTCATATTCTTCGCAATGTCAAATATGAAGAGGCTTTTCAGATTCTATATTGCATTTGGATGGGGTAAGTGTGTTTTTCAATACGCAATCTATTATCTAAGGTCGCAGGGGTCAAATAGGCTATTTTTAACGACTTCTTGTGGATAATTAAGAGGCCTAGAGACATGATATTGGACCCATGACATGCTTGTATAAAGAACTACAAAGTATGTTAAAATAAATGACCTTGATCTTTATTTAACGTCATCAGGGTGCTAAAAAAAGGCTAAATATTGGAATTATCTCTTCTCACGAACCGAAAGGCACAGGATACCCATATAGGGTCTGCAGCATGCTAGGGGTAATGTTCTAAAAGGTTTGTTCAAATGAATGACCTTGACCTTCATTCAAGGTCACAGGGGTCAAATAGGCGAAAATATTTAAACGGCTTCTTGTGAATAACCAAGAGGCCTAAAAATCTGATGATAATTATACAATTATAGCAATTTGATAAGGTCGATGCATGTTTTTATTGATCAAAGAATAATTATCGACCGAGAACTTTGTCAAATAGGCTAAACAATTTAAACGACTATGTTGTATTGTGCCAATAGTCAGATGACCGTTAAGGCCCATGGGCCTCTTGTTATTTATAAAATATATAAAAGATCGTGTAAACCTCACCTGAAAACTATACATGTTTCGTTCAACTTTAATATTGTTCTGGGATCAGACACTATCCCTGTTCAATGTGTTTGATATGGGTTTACTAAAGAACCAAGCACATTTACATGTCTAGTCCATATATCCTCAGCTAGTGAAGGTTAATGCTAAACTTCTTTAAGAAAAAAGGCGATCACAAGACGTTGTAACTGAGAAAATGTTTATCAATTCTACCGTTTAAAATTAATGTATTTATGAAACTTGACGTTTTTGTCTTCATTCTGCCACTGATCATATCATACATCATTTGATGGAATTAAAAGACAATCCTTAGGGACTGTTAAATCCACCATCTTACTATATATCGCCTGTTAATGATATAAGGTTTTGATTGTTGTCTAAAAATCGAAAATTATTAATCAAAGGAGCCGCAGTGGTCGAGGTGTTAACGTGTCTCGACATTACCACAAAACTCTCACCTTTGAGTGGCGAGTTTGAATCCCATATGGGGCCAGTGGGCGATGGGTTATCTTTGAGATTTGTGGGTTTCCTCAATCGTCTATCCCCTGACTGTTAAGAAGACATTAAAGCTAATCAAACCAATGTATGTTGTTGTTTCAGTTGCCCCCTTTCCGTTCGTGTTGTGGTGGGTTATTTTCCGTGTCCGATATGCAAACAGTCTGTAAGTATTTAACATCTTCTCATACAATTATTAAAGGTAATTATGTCAAGGAAACAATCGTGATTGAACTTCGAAAATAACAACAGTCATTGAAAGTCAAAAGATTGTTTAAATTTTATTTCGCTTAAAGCTTTACTGTATTTCTTTATCAAAGAATACATATTAATCAAAGAAACTAAATTCTAAAAATTAAATTTTAAAGGCTTTATGCAATTACATGGCTTCTGAAACACTTTTTTTCATTTTCTAAAGTGGAAACATTTTCTTTTAATGATATCATACTATACCCAGCAGGAAAATTGGTAGGGAAAAAGTAATTAAAAATCATTGTGATTAAAAAGTCTGGCTTAGCAACACACGAAGAAAAAATATCTGAAAAAAAACATTCCTGCGAGGCAATGGAATTGTCTTTAAATATTTGTATATAGACTACACATATGTAAAAATACTAAGTGTCTTTTATAATTTTTAAATTAGACATCTATATTTTCATCCTTTGTATGGTTTTACGCGATTACTTTCAGATGTTGGAGTACTGACGAGTATGGTTATCTGTGGATCATTAGAGGTCCAATCGTCCTATCCATTGCAGTAAGACAACTTTTCTTTATCAAAAAATTGAATCATTGTCAATGTTATTGTCAGAATACATGAAAGAACTAAATGTTACAGTAAAGATAATCACAACGAACGATACAATTACCAGATATTCCTTGCACTAAATCTGAAATTAGGAGACAAAATACATATGGAATATCTTATTATACTTATAAAGGCGTTAAGTTAGACGCAACGTTATTCGTATGATATCCTATGTGGTTATCAGTTGACCTAATAAAATCTGAACTAAAATCAAATGTTTGGCACAGTCAATACTGCAGGCCATTCATTATATTATGTATAGTTGCATAACCCTTAAACACATTTTTATCGTATACATGTTTGACTAGGACATTAACACATCAGACACCTGCAACCCACGCTTTATATAGATATTAGCCACAGACACGTCACAGATACGTCATATAAACGTCACAGACATGTCAAAGACACGTCATAATACTATTTGTAGTTAATACTGCTGTAAAATGTTGAAAAAATTGCACATGTTCTCGATCCCACCCCGGAGGCAGTTAACTTAATTAAGCTGACTAGAATCGATAGATACATGGGTAGGGTATTATTATTATAATTGTACAAATTTAAGGTGACGTAGGTTAGACATACGTATAAGTGTATCCTGGAGCTTAAAGTCTAAACGGAAGCATATACATTTGTTAATTTAATGCCTTAATGTCTTGTTTGAAATACTTTCAAGTTTTAAAGAATCAAAAGGAGGCTTAAATTCATGCTTTTTATTCCTAGTTTCTTTTAGTGAAACTGGAAACATTTTCGTCATACAATTCACAAAAAAATGAAAGAAAACAAATACAAAATAAAACTCAATGAAAAGAAGACAAATACAAAAATGTAAAAAAAAAAATGAAATAAAAAAAAATGCGAAAAGTAATACAATGAAAACAAATATGTAATGTGGATAGTTGCTCTTGCATTGAATCCGTTGTCGATTTGAGTTTTCACTGTGTCTTTGGTGTCATCTCTCAGTACTCCTTATCATTGATCGACACGTACTCTATAGCTGATAAATTTTGCGGATGTATAATTTCACGATTTGCTATTTTGAACTTATTCGCAGGGTTTTAGATTTTCGCGAATTACCTTTGTAGCCTTTGAAAGCGTATGTAAAACCATGATTTCAAAACATTTTGCGAGGCATTCATTTTCGCGAGTTTGGACGGATCCGCGAATTAGCGAAATTAAAACCCAAGCGAATATAATCAACTATACAGTAAATGTTTGTCCCTACATCTATTCGACATTGTAAAAAGTTGTTTAAGCAAATTTATTATACCACATGCAATGTATTTCTTGATGTTGGTATGATGTCTTGATTTGCCCCACATAGCCGATCCATATCCATGTTGTTTTCTCGTTGTGTCCAGGCAAACAGACTAGGATGGCAACGGCACACCCTGAAATCCATCAATTCTTGCTTATGTGTGAGAAATCGAAGTTGCTATGCAGTATAACGCTAAAGAATGATAAAAGGATCTTTAAGTTAGAGAATTCTATTCCGTATCATTCGGTCATCTAAACAAGAATATTAATGCGTCTACAACAAAACAAATGCATAGATATAGATAGCCATGCATTGATCATGGTTTTAATGGTTACATCTCGAACAGGCACAAAACATAGTTTTATATATGTATACCTATTGCATATGAAGTAGCAGATCGTGTTCTCAGCAAAGATTTAGATGATACTTAGGTGTATAGAATAAAGTATAGAATAAAGGGATTTCGGAGATAATAATAAAGACATGTAATATATTTGTTATGGTACAATAAATTATCACAATTATTTTACCTCTAAGTCAGAAATTTTTGTTTTTGTTTTACATGTATATCTTTTTACAAGTCTTTTTTTCAATTTCATTTCAGATAAACTTCTTACTTTTTATAAATATCATCCGGGTGTTGTTTACGAAGCTGACAGCTACAAACAGAGCCGATCCAAATAGATATAGGTATGTGTAGTGTTACTACCAGATGTTCAGTGTACTACGTGACCACAAAAAGACTCTTTAATTATGTAGTATCTGATGTCAACCGTGTGGTTATCAGTCTTGTGTTGTTATGCATTTTAATTACATTCGGGGCTGAGGTGGCCGAGTGGTTAAGATATTGCCGCATGCTCATCTCTGGGCCGTGTGGTCAAATCCCATGCGAGGCAGTTGCAGGATACTGACATTTAGTTGATGGGTTTTCTCCTAGTACTCCGACTTCGTCCACCACGTTCCTAAATGACCCTGGCTGTTGATATGACGTCAAACCTAACACACAAACAACAATTCCATTCAATAATTCGATAGTCAAGTATACCCACAAAACCATTAACGTATAAGAGCGATTCATTTATAGAATTTCTGTATAATCATATTGGGTGTCTTTAATTACAAATCGGCGTTCTGTTACGTTGAAGAGATTCTTTTTTTTATTTTCTTGGTTTGATTTGTATCTGGATAGTGTTAGCAGACCTCGCCGTTTCAGAAGGGAAAATTAACCAGTTGTAGTGAAGGCATTGATTCACACGCCCTTTGATATGTATTATCATCTCTTTTCCAATGAAAAAAATGGTTCATAAATTTTAATATATCGTGATAAAATAATAGCGAAATAAAGTGATCGTCGGTTCTGTTTCTTACACGCCTTCCGTGAACTTAAAACTTGGATCAATCAGGTATAGATAACAAAACAACATTCCAGTGTAAAAAAGAAATCTAGAAAAAAATGTTCATGAAACAAAAAAGATAATTCTGACAGTTTATTTTGGAATTTCCATCATAGTCCGCGCCCTATCTACCGGAGGGTTTATGTGGGCGTTTTCTTTATCATTACATAGTATTTACCGTTATCTAACTCCATGGCTGGTTTACCCTACAGAAAGTTGGCGAGATCGACCCTGGTCCTCATCCCATTGTTTGGGGTCTACTATATCGCCTTTGCTGCCGTTCCTGACTGTATTGGAGACTACGCCTATGTGGTGCTGATGTATATTGAAATATTTTGTAGTTCCTTCCAGGTAATTAGAACATTTTCTTCTCCGCCTTCTGAATTTTAGTTCTATTTCAAGACTGAATTTGTGGGATAAAAATTAACTTGAGTTCTTCTTAATATATGTATATCTAATCGAAGAGAGAATGTTTTTCGAATCAATCAAAGAGAGAATATTTTTCGAATTAATCGAAATCACTCTTTCCTTCCATATATGTTGAGCGTCAAACCATTTTAATAAGCAGGGAAAATCCACAGCTTTCATGATGAGATAAAGTAAGATTAACATACTCTACAGCTTTCATAACGAGAAAAGGCTTAATCACGATTTAAATTTTTTTTGGAAAACCCCACCGCATACTCAGCGACTCAGAAAATAGAATGTATGGATCGAAACGTTGTCTGTTTAAACTATATAAATGATTTTAATAATCTGCCTATGCACACACCAACACTTTCCACATTATTATCAGGGTTGCCTTTTAAAAAAGTCAACAAAACGTTGATTGCCATGCCGGCACTTGAGGGAATTTGGTAGTTATCTGAAAGCACAGTTGGCTTAGCAAATACATAGTCCAAGGTCAACATTTATTTATCGATCCCCGGATATTTCTCTTGAACGAGTTTTCTCGCAGCAATCCCATAAACTTGTATCTTTAAATTTGTTTTAATTTTTAAGCCTAAAACCTCTCAAAACTATAATGATAAATTGAAACCCCTTACATTCAAATGTTCAGGAGACAACAATACGGCTTGATTTCTTTCATTTTTTAATTCGATTAAGAAAACATTTGACGAATGATAAAGTGTTATTTCCATTTTTGTGACTCTGATATATATCTTTTACGGGATCAATAAACACCGCAGACGCTTATTTTTGCACATTGAAGTAATGGCGTAATAATCAGAACCTGCTAGCCGATAATCCTCATTATGTTTCATCCTACATTTATGGAGTATATGCTTCTAAAATTTACTCTGGATCTTATTCAAGGATGGCGTCAATCAAGAATTACATAAAATGAAATGACAACAAATAAAAATGGATTGTTAAGTTGACGTGCAGGTCATGGTTAAAACTGATACTTATTTTTTATATCCTTGCAGGGTCTGATCGTAGCTGTGCTCTTCTGCTTTATGAATAATGAGGTATGTAACCTTCAGATTTTAGCACTATATGTGAGTTCTGTGTGTTGGTGTGATAAACTATATATACATTTTTTGATATTGTTATCTGTAAAAACGTGTGCAGTGTGACATATGCTATCTTTTGTATATTTGAGAGAGAATATATTGTTTGATTTGATGACGATAAGTGGTTTGTCCCAAATCTTGTACAACAACTTCATCAGTCTCTGAACAGGTACTTGTGTCTATTAAGCGTAAAATTTAAACACTAGGGAAATCACTTTGCAGGGATTTTGCTCGATCTGATGCCTAATCCAGTGAGATATATTGTCATTAATACTTAACTTAGACTCGGGACAACCGCATTAACAAATGCCCTTTGGCATGTCCTTGCTTACACATGGAATAACTTGTCTTTTATAACTACGTCCGTTTCTTGATTCTTCATATATGCACTACCATTTCCGCTACTCCAAAAATAAATAATGACCTCATTTTCACATCAACAAAGCTCCAGAAATAAATAATGACCTCATTGTCGCGTTACCAAAGCTCCTACGTATTGTGGGCTAACAACAATAAATGTACAGTATATAAACATGTGAAGAAATGGAATCATAATTATTTACATGCTTTAACTATACAATTTGTGACTCTGAACATCTACATCGAGATAATAAAGTACAATCCAAATCTTTGTTTGGTGGGGTTATTGAATTTCTTTGACCTCCGAGAGTCATTTTCCAAAACCATTCGGCCATTTTTTATAGTAGTTTGATTAATACAGAGCATATAGTAAAACCGGAACTGGTCGACAAACATATTGATCTCGTTTTTGTCGGTCATGTGCATATTTTGTTTGTGTACTGAGAATGCTAATTTACGAAAAGCGAAAATGGCATTCTAGTAAACAGTGTGCTATGGGTGATGATTTCATTGAGGCATTGGTTAGTTTTCCATTTCTGGATAGTAGCTCCGTTTCATCCTGAACCTCGGGGTTAAAACGTCACAGTGTGTGATTTTCTTGTTCAAATCGGTACTCTACCCGATATCCTTTAGTTCAGATACATGTATTGAACCTGGACCCTATAAATGCAGTTTTAGTTCAAATATTTTATTTCATTGGTGTTTATTAATATCATGTCCGTTGTTGTAATATATTAACTATCAAAACCTAAAAATTGGTTACAGAAGTACCTTGTTTGTTTTCAACTTCCGTTTATAAACAGCATCAGGAGTTTGAAGTCATAAATTGCAATGAATGATTGCCAGTGTCGTTATATGTGGATAACTTTTATTATCAAATACAATGGCGTGTGTTACGTACTGGGCTAATGTTTGATCCAATAGTTAAATATATCTACGACTGTGTGAAGTGTTTGTATGTTTGTTGTGAATACGTAAAGGAATCGTAATCGATATTTTAGTTTATGTTTGGGCCTGTTGTGTGTTCCATGTTTTTTAGTGTGTCTTAATTACATTCCATAAACTTTAGTCTTTTACTGATCATATCTTTATTGCAGGTATCCAATGAAATACAAATAATATGGCGGAGATTCGTGAAGCCTTCAGATAATGTCATCCCGATAGGTGTTTCGGCTCCTCCCAAAAACCATTATAAACCAGATACTTGAACCAAAACACGTGGAGTATATCTAGTTTTTGATTTAAGAATTTGGCGGGAACTGTCCGTGTTTTGGCATATTCAAAATTCATTTTTCATTATTTATACATTTTTTTGGTATTGTCGTTGTTAATCGTGTGGTTATTATACTGTATGGATATAAAATTTGATATACAAATACAATCTTCATACTTAATATACGAAATTTATATCCTTTATTTTTTCTTTACTTTTATTTTGCCCCAAATAATATTCCATATACTTAAAATTAACTATTTCCTTTCAATCGCATTGTCTCAGTCATTGCTGTTAATCATTTAACATAAACCAAGATAATTATGTTTTCAGATCATGATAACTAGTATTATATACCATTTTTAAAGACCCTTTATACGCCCCGTTCTGGCCAAATACTGGTTCAAAATCTCTTCTCACGTGTTCTATATACTTGCGCATTGTAAAGATATTGAAGGTCTTTTGTAATATTTCAGGTGCGTTCGGAGATAGCCAAAGTTTGGAAAAGACACATGCTGCGGAGACATAGTGCAATATCATTCCGATCAAACAGGACAATCTCAACCGGAAGTTCCATGTTTTTTCAAAGAGGGTCCCCAACCTCGACTCGTCACCACGACACCATTCGAGATATGGAATCGTCCGTTTCTCCTCAAACAACTTCAACTCTTCTGCCAGCTACCACGGACACAAAAAACGGGAACGTTTATACTGTGGATAGCAATAACGAGATTACAATCACTGTTAACGGGACCCCCGTTAATGGCGGACTATCAGCATCCGAGGAGAACCTGACGGAAACAAGTCGAATGTTGTAAAATGTTGCCATGATAGATGACGTTGTGGTCTTTAAGTCTAAATACCACTAAACTATGGTCCAATGTACCGAAATAAAATGTTTTTATTTTGGATTGATCAGTAAGATACTTCTTGTATAATGTTACTTAATCATTGAAATGAGATTATTTTTAAATAATGAATATGTACGTAAATGCTGTTTTCTTAATCATGTGCATGGACCTTAATGAAATCCTGAAGGGTTCGATTAGGAAATGCTAGTTTGTCCCATTACAATATCATAATGTGATGATGATCATAATAATCGTTTGCAACATTAAGGATGGACAAGTCGTTAAGCCAACGCCTCTCACTTCTCAGATACAGAGATATGTCTTCTGTCATCGGCCGTTCGTGAAACAACAATAACACTTCCTGCCTGAGAGATATTCTCATAGCTACAATATGTAATTTAGATAACTCCTATATTACATCAAAGGCAACATTCGTCGATGAAAGTTATTTTTGTACTTATATCACGGATTATTATAGATATATATTATATTCTTTTCTTTCTCGTTAAGTTATATTTGATGCATTATTAAATGTCAATAACGCATCATCAAAGTAGGTTGTACCTCAATAGGGTATGACAGTTATTTCAAGAATACCAGAATTGAATTTCATCAATCAATTTTTTTTCTCAATTTTTTTAAAGTAATAATAAATAATCGGTTTGAAACAAAGATGGAATAGTGCAGTTTAATATACCTCAACTTTATTTACACTTAATAAATGTTACTTGGTAAAATTTACTAGCTCCCTACTTTTTTCCAATTACCTCACTCAGCTGTGTGTTAGTCTTTCGATCCCGCACCCGCTATACAGTATTTCCGTCGAACCAATCAGATTCGAGATCGAGGTAGGCGGGGCTCGCCATCAGTTGCGAGGCGACGTAAAAATTGGGCGGAGCTAGTTTCTGATAACGCTATCTCCGGTGACGTTACCAAACGACGTTAGTATTGGTCGGAAAATGTTACCAGTTACCAACAACTACGTATGTTTATTATGTAAGTGTGAAGTTTTTGTAGAAAATGTGGAAATGTTGAGAAATTATAGGTGAATCAAAGTTTTAACCCGCGGTTTAAATAGAAGTAAAACAAAACGGAAATGTTGAATCTAATAATATGTATTGCAGTGTAAAAACTGCGTTTTCAATCTCTAATGACCAGATAATATGATGACTAATGATTAGATAATATATGCGTACATCTTTTAGCCTATTAAGTATCATAGCTTTTGTATGTATCGTATATCAAAACGGTTAAAGATAAAGAAAATGACTGGTTTCTCTCGAACTTGCCTATTTCTCTCAACATTTTCATTACTATACTAATTCAAATAAACATTATTTTTATTTATCTTTTAGAAATTTAAAATGACATTCATTATTTTGTGAGTTCATTTTAAGTAATATATAACTTAACTATTGTAAATAATGTGTCCACTGTTTCCATGGTAACGTCTAAACCCGGGTAACAAGCAATGTTACAATAGAATTAACTTTGTCAAAGCATTTTACTGTGATAGAAACATTTATAGTATACAATGATTTGTAGCAATATGTTTTAATTATTGATGTATCAATCCCGATACAGACTTCATAACATTTTCTTTTAAAATTCTGAAAAAATCGCTTATCCCCTATATAATTAATATTCAATGCAGAACAATGTTTTATAAGAAACTTCAACTCGACAAAACCTGGTATCTGTTTGATTGGAGTTTCTCGTAAATATACCTTGAAATAAACAATTAATAATTGCATTTGCAGGTATTGGTTTATTCTATGTGTGTGTTGTTTTCAAATATATCATTTCCATATTTATTGATTGACATTTTAATTTTTAAACACGTTTCATGAAATACATGTAGTATTTGAAATAATAATACAATGTTACTATTATATATATATATTATGATAGTTATTATACGTGTTCATACTGAGACCGGTGTAGCCTAATGGTTAAGGTGTTCCGATATATAAATTAAAAACTTTCCACTTCCGGTGAGTGAAAAAAATTGCCGGGTCAATGTGACATTGTGATTTTTTTTCTCCGGGTATATCGGCTTTCTTCACATATTACAATACTTACCTACAATATGTCAAATACATAAAGCTCTGTTAAGTATTGAGTATACGTTTAGATAAAATACTAAAATGATATACAAACCAAGCGTATAGCAAGGATAAGTGGAGGTTTTGATGTTTTTGTTTTGTTTTTTGTTTTTTGTTGTTTTTTTGCAATAAAATATTAATGGGCAGCCATAGGTCAAATTCAATTAATACTATTATGTATTATTACATATATTTGCGGTAATATGTACACTGTAAATTACTTTTTGGACTTGATGTTTTCTATCTCTCCAAAGATAACGTTAATATTGTATCATATTTTCAAAACCTCGTTTATTTGGTAGAAATATTTATAAATTTCGACGTAGTCATTTGACGGAACTAGATCGTTGTATGTTGTATGCATGTTTGTTTGAGTTGTTCGTCGTATTGGCAGCTAAGATTAATGAGTATGTCAGGTTTACGTGTAGATGGAATATTGCTAATAAATGTAAATACACAAGATATCACCAGACTACCCTTACAGGAAACATATATCCTTAAATCTAGACATATAAAGTCAGTGTTAAAATTTCAAACGCGATCAAAATTTATCTTTCAAACTTATATGATCAAAGCGATTTTTGGTTTGTCATTATTCGTTTAAATTGCCATTTAATATTTTAGATTAAATACGAATGTAGCTTATCTCCGCCAAATATGTCTCATATCGTCAGTTCATAAAGATAGAACTCTCGAACTATCGTAATAACAGATCCTGTGATGGTGGCGAATGGTTCATGCACTAATCGTTATCGTGTAATGAAAAATATTAGCAGCTGACGTATTTAAGTTTATGTTAATACCATAAATTGTTTGTTGATATTTTCAGTTATAATGGATAAAGATGTGTTGATATATGTTGTATCGTGGAAAAGACAACATTGTATATACATTCACAGAACATCGCGTGTAAATATTGACATTGAAAACATTTGAGATTATCATTTTTTTATATTACAAATAAAACACTTAATATCTATAAAATGTACATGAGGTTTTTCTGTTTGAAACAAAAATATCACATTTAGATTAAAATAGCAAAAACAAAGCAACAGAAACAATTATCGGTGCAATAGATCCTTTCAAGTCTAAATATCTATAGTCTATGTGGATACATACTTTCATATCTTACAAAATATTTTTTTGAGATGGAAAACACAATAACAAGGGTAAGAGTTCCATTATTACAAGGAGGCACAACACGAATATACCGCAGCCTCCCAAAACATACGGCAATCACGCATCGGAACACACTGCACACGGTGACCGCCCTTAAATGACCCTGGCTGTTAATAGAACGTTAAACATAACAAACCAAACTAAATCAAGTGCTCCCGACGACCCATGGGTTGCAAAAAGGGTGCGCAATGTTCTGATCATGGAAAGCAGTTTTAGGTAAACGCGTTTGATATCAAATAGTAAAATCAACATTTCCTAGCGGAGCCATGAAATCAAGAATGGTGATCGTCAAACGGGATTGTTAAGCTGTGTTGAAGACGAAAAAATGGAAAGGATCACTGTAAAAATAATTTCTGGAATGAAATATAAAAAAAGATACTTACACGCACTCCAGATAAGCATTAATAGCATTTAAGTTATTGATGGTTTTTCTTTTAGTTTTGTTTAACTTGTTTATCTTACGTCAGCATATTACTGCGATTTAAATTATTTCATTATTACAACATAACTACAGATCGTATCACCAAAAGATATATATATATGATCATTACAACAATATCCAAGATTGTGCCAACAAGTAAGAACATTATATCACATTTATAATCTTCTATCATAGTTGTCTAGTACAATCAACTCCTTTTCATAACAGAAAAAAACCCGGTAAATTACACTTTAAAGAAATAAGAACCGGTAAGTTACACTTTAAAGAGAAAAAAAACCGGTAAGTTACACTTTAAAGAGAAAAAAACCGGTAAGTTACACTTTAAAGAGAAAAAAAAACCCGGTAAGTTACACTTTAAAGAGAAAAAAAACCGGTAAGTTACACTTTAAAGAGAAAAAAAAACCCAGTAAGATACACTTTAAAGAGAAAAAAACCGGTAAGTTACACTTTAAAGAGTGCTACTCTCATTCTTTCCATTTTTTCGAGAAAAATTAAATATTTCACGTTGTTGTTATTTCTCAGAATGAAATATGTGTTTTTACACTATTAAATTAATGATTACAGGATTAAGATCATTTTTTTCTATGTACTGTTGCTTTTCTTTATATATTTCTTTGAATCATCGTCTCTTGTCTTTTATGACGAGGTAGTATGGTGTTTACATTGAATTGAAGGAATTTGAAAGGGTACTAAAGAGACATTTCTTAAAGTCAAAGGGTCAACTTGAAAATAAAGAAGTAAATTATATCAGGCTGATCGTGGCATAGTTTTATTACTCGGCATCGTTATCGAATGTTACTTTCAGCTTTATCGACGTCCTATTCAATTAAGAAGAAACAGCACGAAGTAACATCAATGGCATGACATTATTTTCCAAACTTAAAATATATCTCACCCTGATGTATATACAAAACTGTTAGGTGAATCTGAAACATCATCTGAAACTAGATGATGTGGATATTTGATAAAGAACCGATGTGATATGTTAATAATTTATTTTTGTAATTGAAATCCATGATATATACATTATTTCAATCATGAAATATAACGTCCATTTCGCATGACTACATGTTTCAAATTGGGACAATGTTCTGCGTTTCACAGAATCAAATTATATACAAATACATGGTCATTATTTAGACATCGTGTAAAATAAAACATTCATTTCTACTTAATTCGTTGTCATTGATGGTTATTTGCGTTACGTTCTCTGTATATTCATATGAAATATGTAAATTTTGATATATAAAATGTGTGTTTTTTTCTTCAGATCGTTCAGTTTTAACTCTTGTAAAGTTTTATAAAATATAAATTAACGGATTGCAATACCGTTATGTAATCATTGCCTCTATATGAAGTGCATTACATTGTAATTTCAAATCTTCAGGAGATATTTCCTCATTAAGAACAGGGCGTAGACTGTAAACATGGATATTTTCGAAAGTGCTTAATATTATTTTCATGCATAAAACTTTCTATATTGTTCCGTTATTACATAACAATCACAAGACCGATATTCGGAATAACCCAGTCTAACTTTCTTGATATTTCAATGGTGTTTATATTAACGAAACCTCGTTTTGTCGAATTCTCACACCAAAGATATTTACCGACTTCGAGATGGCGAGGTTAGACTATAAATCTTTGTGTTATATCAATGATATAAAGATGCATCTTATATATGTCTGTTCGATCTAACTTAAACAGCGATAGGTTAACAATACCGAATTAATTATATATACCTGGAGTAATTTTGGTAAGGTTTTTAATGTGTTTTGTGTTTTCCTTCATAATTATGTTTGCTGTATATCTATACTATAATCATTAAAATTCATTATTAAAATATGATTATTGACGAAATGAATGTTTTCTTTTTTCTTATAATTTTTCTGGAGACATTCTCAAAGTGTAGCACTCGTGTTTGAACAGTACTGTTCTTTTTGAATGAGAAAAAGTTTTGATACAGTTCGCCATTTATCCCTTCATGAGACAAACATCCAGTCTGATTGAATATGTGAACATGTGTGCAATATACATGTATTGATATATTTCAAAGCATTATGACTAAGATTCACCCACAGTAAACCGGAAATGAAAAGTTGTTATTAAAAAAAAAAAGCATCATTACCTTCGATCTTGCTGACGAAGTCCTCAAAATGCGACATTGATATAATCATGAGTACTTTACTACAGACTGTATTGATATTTTATTATATTTTACCCACAATCATCCATATAAATCTTAAATGGCGCCCGAAAACTTGAACTGTCCGTGTACAGGCCAGATTGTTGAAGAGGTTTTATAATATTTTGCGTACATGTGTTACCTAACAAGTTGAACAGTGCTGTTAACATGGGGATTGCGCGTGCGGATATTTTCCATTCATTTTTATTAATTGTAGAGAGGAAAACATTTAACATATTTTGAAGTTAAAAACGAGAAATCGTATAGCCAATATCATGATGTTTTTATTGGGTGTTTATACAACGATTGTAACGAACTGTCCTCATTCATTGTGACAACTGTCCTTGATATTTTGTATCAATCCCTGCTGCTTTTGTACGTTCCATGCATGTTGTGGTATTACATTAATAAATAAGTATACCTAGATTCATTAAGTAGTGATTAACAGCGTAATAAGGAGTGGTAAAGGAAGACATTAGCCCAATTTATAACTAAATGATTGTCATATTAAAGACGCTCCACCGTATTTTCCTTCAGATACAAAAGTTACTTACTTTAAAACATTACCACCATTGAAAAGTCTGAGCTTCTTATTTTACTTCAAGATAAAAATATTAAAAATCATTAATTGCATCCCGAAAATAATTCGTGGCACTATGTCCTATAAGGAATGCAGTACTAATTGCGCATGCACCGAAAGCAAAATCATTTATTTTATATTAGTTTTTGAGTTAATTAGACATATAAATACACGATAAAACACCAATTATTGTTCAAATGATGGGTACCATTTATGCTCTATCGGCGGTGGAGCATCTTTAATCATTGACCGCATTATATAAATATGGGTTGATGCATGTATGATTAAAAGGGCCGTCACACATGCATGCGAAGTACTCATTATAGACTATTATCAGGGGAATTGCTAAGTCATTTTCTGTCTTACGGGATGTAATTATCGTTAGATTTATAAATGTAAACGTATTAAAAAAGTTCTTTTATTTTATGGAATCAATTGATTTCGCGACAGTGAATACAATTTGAACAATTACTGAAAATTACAAAAATTTGCTTGCAGCACAGAGAAAGTTCCTGTATGGGTAATTACCTTCTAATAAATGTGAGCAGCTGGTCTTCGCCATGTAATAATTCATGATTACAGTAATGTTGGCAATAAAACAAAAGTCTACACAAAAATGAGAAAAGAAAAGATATGTAAAACAATAATAAAACAGGAAAGCCCAGATAGTGTTTTTGTCACTGAATTTCAGAAACTATACGCAGTGATTTTCTTCGCTTTTACCTATCATAAAAAACATATGTAGACGTTAGTAGATCGTGTGTTTAAGTCGATATGAAACTGTAATTCGGATAAAAATCATTATCGTCTTTGATTAATAATATATGTTTTTTCAGATGCCAATTCCGTATGTCTTAAGCTTATATCACGCACTTATCATATTAATAACACAGTCGTGAAACTAGGTACATGTAGTCAACAGCTTGCATGAAGCAGGTTTTAAATCACAACATAAAAACATAAAAACAGTTTGTCATATTTCCAAAACTGCATTCCTCACATCAAATATTATTTTAATTGTTACTCATTGGGTGATGTTCTTATCAAATACTTTTCTATACGAATGTGTTATATCTTAACAGATCTACTACATATATATGATTACCTAATGAGAATTTTTTTAAACAGATCGCATTAATTCCGTACGGTATCATCGTTAATGATTTTGCTGTCTATCTAGAAATAAAACAGAGATGATCTATTAAAATACTTTCCAATTAGACTGGTATATAAATGACGCGTCGAAAACTACTTTATCACCCTTCCTCTGAATGTTTTTTTTTTTTAATAAATTACAATAATAAAAGCATAACCTAACAGGCAAGATTCATGAAATCATTTCCTTCCTGCTTTAGCAAAAAGTCAGTATTGCTTATGTTATAGATTCTGGATGGTGAAATCCTTTGCTTTATAACAAATTGGTTATAAGTACTTCATTATATTACCATTAAACCGTTTGGGGAAATAGTTGAGGAAGACTTACACCATTTAGTACTATATATTGTAATTTCGTTGTCCGCATCTGGTCTTTACTTTGACATATATTTGTTCATTGAATACTATACACGGAACTTAACTTTTAAAGAACGCCTAGTGGTATCTTTTTTTCTGTTTAATCCCCATTGGTAATTTATTTCTGTAGAGGATCGCACATTGCGACTGTGAATGGTATGTAGTACATACAATTATTACATACAATTTAATTCTCAGAAAGTCATTTTTTTTTACTTCCATCACATATTGATTATAGACAACCGAGAAATGTCATGATGATTTCAATCCATTTTAATCGACGTATGTATATTAAAAGAATGAAACAGTATTTGGTTCCATCGTATCATTATATATATCACTGCGATTTGTAGTGTTTCTAAACCTGGATTTTACCTTTATTTTTATAAAGGAGTACGCGATAGGTACATAGTCTTTTGCTGCAAAAAAAAACCTCACTTGTTAAATAATGGATGATGCGGCAGTAACATGCGATGTGCCAGTAGCAATGCGTCTCTCATGTACTTCATTATATTTCAACAAATGACATTTCCGGTTTTGTAAAATTTTATTCGACGTCTACGAAACGTTAGACACATGCTTTACAGACGATAAGATGCTGGATTACAAAATGTACGGAAGCCATAGATATTATTGAGCAAACGACATTTGCCTGTCTAGACATTTAAGATTAATTTTACTATTGGAACTACTTTTATTCACAAAATACACAGGTATTAGTTGTCTCTTTAATAATGGTTCCAAAAAAATACCATGGAAATATCATCCTCTTTGTTCAAGCTAATTTCACAATTTCAAAAAAGGTATATTAGATGCAATTTATTTTTGTGATTTTTTTTCAATCACGGAGGAGGTCCATAAACCATAATTCATTTAAACTCTTAAACATTACGCTACGGAACGTAATTGTTTTTATCAGTATGAATCCAGCTAGAGGCATTTATATACATGTAAAAGCTCTACTTAATCTGTGTTCAGTGGGCCATCTGGTTACACTGTGTATTGTCAGCAAGGGGCAAAACATGAAATAAGATCGACACACAGTTCGAAATAAACCGAAATGTTAATTCAGTTTAAAGTTTAAAGCATTTGATTTTTTGCATAATGCTCGAAAACGGATTAAATTCCCGTTCAAATTTGCTAGTTTTGGGTTAATTGTTTTTCGACACAAAACAGACATGGCATAATGATGAATATTAATCGGATACGACACTTTTGTAAGCTTCTGCTGATCTATTTATATACATTACACAGATTAGCAGTCGGTGAATTTCTATCAGTCAGTGCCAACTGATGAAAGTTGGTAATTGTTTGGGGATTCAAAGTTTTGAGTACAATGGAAACGCGTTAAGGATCTGCTCTGGCGAGAACATTTAAATTATAAATACATTAAAATGTTATACCTAATTCGTTTATTCTTATTTGAAACATAGACTTTTGTTTGGTTTTAGTGAAACTGTCGTGGAGAGACAAACAGCAATGAAAGGTAAAGTTCGTGCTGTTTTACCTATCGATGTGACCTTGTCGAACCCACTCGGAAGCATAAGTAACGTTACACAATTCTGCTCTTTAAGTCCCGTTTCAATATAAATCAAAGAGTTTCTATGTGGCTTTCAAAAAAATGATTGTCTCTATTTGTAGCAAGTTGCCATATTCAAAACATGTCAAACAATTATACTTCTATTGTTTATAGATTTTTCATTAACACATTTTGAGAACTGACTAATTCGGCGGCCACTTTGAAACTGTGTATTTTTGACACTTTGTACAGAGGTGAAATTTCAACTTTTTTACTTTAACATTTTCAGTTAAATCGCCTATGCGACGACATTTTTAGCTATATCATGCCTTTTTTTTTGCTATAAATCTTATTCAGGTTCACTGATATGGAAATGTTAAGCATTTAAGTTTGAACTTATAAGCTATTGGTCATTTATTTTTTATATTTTAGTGGGATTAAAGTAATTTGACATGATGAAGAATTACCAATTTTGTAATGGGACAATGGGACACACAGACCTTCTATGTTTTGCTGGCTTTAAAAAAACCAGTTTTCTTTTGAAGTTTTAGAAAAAGCTGGACATCAGAACGATTTCTGTGAGGCGTTGAATCTGTCAGAAATCTGAAAAAAAGAGGTAATTTCATTTTTAAAATTTAGGGAGTTGAGGTATATCATATACTGCTATTCTAAGCGAAACGAATGGATTGATTGTGTGCTATTATTATTTTCATGTATATGGTCAAAACAGTGAAATTCCGGTAAAATCGTAATTTGCGTCAAATAACTATCTTTGATTCATGATAACTCAAAATCAAGAAATTACATGGCTTGTCTTTCACTCAAAAGTGTAGTTTACATGATTGAGAATGCTAATTATTATTTGATCCTATTTGATGCTATGTCTCTGTTGTAATGAAGTTCGTAATCTTTGCCTGTCCTACGATGGGTATGATTAGTTCGTTTTTGTAGCCGCACAGCAGCTGCAAACGTACCGACCCAATTTTTCTCAGCGAGGGAATCTCGCTGCGTTTTGTTCAGTAACTGAAGAAAGAGACTGTCATTTCTCTACTGGGAAGGCATCTTTGGTTTTCAATAAGAAATATATTGACATCTCCAACGACAATCGTGAATCAGGTGTCCAGAATGTTCGTTAATGATGACTGTACGTCAGGTCAGTAACCAGTCTGGTGAGGGTCATTTCAATACCATTGAGATTCTGAACAGACTCTCACTCGAATGTCCATTTAATAGATACCATTAAGAGACAAACATGCACGTTGTGTGATTGTCAGTGACCTTTACTGCATATACAAATGATAATATATGATAAAGGCTTTGCCTGTTGCCAAAACCATTTGCATATTATTTGCAATAAAATTTATTGAAATGAAAAATTACAAATGATAAAAAACAACGAAATCTAGGGCAGGCTATGAGTATCCAATGCGGTTCAGTGATATCAAAATAATGGTATGTAGTGAGAATGATCGGTTTTGTGTATCTAATTACGAGTAGGTAACATATGTATTGTGGCACTAAATACACGATAAGATGATTAATAGACCAAAAATAATTCTCATTTAAAACATAGTATAGCTCTCGAGTCCTGAACTGTTGTTTCCATGATTCCCTGTCTCAAACTATATCACAAACAACGTCTGTATTCATTCCCTTTGAGTGTGTTTACTACATCTTTTTTAACAACATTTGAAAGTTATTTTGATTTACGCAGCTGTTGTTACTTACAACCTTCTACAAAGAACTTCTTAAAGGAGTGATATTTGCTAGTAGTAAATAAAAAAAATACGCCAAAGGACAAAAAACAACCACAAAGCGTTTTCCGTCAACAGTATGACCTCTGCTGATTCCACCGCTTGTATGACTAGAGTCGATAATGTACAAGGTTGATCGAACGAATGGAAGATAGTTTTCGGCGTTTATCGTCACTGTACATGTAGGCTTGCTAAGATTTGAATGGGAAGTCGTGGTTTTAGTAACCTTTGCGCTTTGGAGTCACAAAATATAAAAAAAAATATCTCAACGACGGTTTCGGCTATCAGTAACGGCCATAAATCATTGTGATTACTAGCTGGACGATTAACCTTTACTTCCTATTGTAAGGTAATGAGACCGGACAGATTTATTATCGATCAAATCAGAAAATGTGGGCTATTCGGATGATGTAGCTGGGTCAAATGTCAATACACCATGACATATTTATAACCAAATTGATATACGATATCCTTGTAAGCAGCATCAACTCTCATTTTTTATCATAATTTTCGTATATAATCCATTTATAAATTGGAATAAATGTTTAGTATCCGAAGGTCATGGAAATGAACAACATCATTGTTCTTGGTTCTTTGATTCCTGGTTCATTGATTTTTGATTATTTTTTCTATGACCGATTGACTGTCAACAATAATTCCATCTGTCGGATGTTAGTTAACAATTGCTAAGACAATTGATAGTGTTTCTCGGATTATACAACACATTGTCTCTCCCGATTGCTAAGACAATTGATAGTGTTTCTCGGATTATACAACACATTGTCTCTCCCGATGCCAAACCATTCCCTGTTTTACATTACGTGTATCCCATGCCCTGCCAAATAATCGGATAAGCTTGTGTGGTACATGCCATTATTGATTGACAGAAAAGTAACAAAGATTTGTACTGAAATCAAAGAGGGCGAGTGTGGCCAACAATGGTTATGTTACACTTACGTTTTCACTGCCTCGTCACGGTCTGCCTACCTCTTAACTAGTCGGCAATTTAAGCCGCAGGAGTTGCAAAATGTTAAGAGTCTACGTTCTATTTCAGAGATCTGCTAAGAGAATGGTTATCCTCTTAGAGAACGGAATTTCAACAGCTGGAAAACATGAACGATGCCAAGTATTTGACACATTACAAATATTAATCAGGAAGTTGATATCCATCCTATCCGTAGGAGGGCTTAAGTTAGATTGCATTGTCCTATTACCTGTGACTACATCTTTTACGTACTATCAGAGACATGACATCTGCAAAACCTACACACAACATCTTTCATGGCAACTTCTGAACCAAATCGTTCTGGCTACAGTCGACTGTCATGGGACCTTCGTCATTCAATGATAATAGCATGATTTCATGTATTATATTACGTGTATCTGATAAAGTTTGTGTTTGATAGATGTTCTTCATCATCTTAATACCATAAACACAGGAACATATATACTTTTTATCGCCGACAGAAGTTAAAAGCTAAGTATGGTGTGAGAAGACAACAGAAATATTTTTTTGAACTAGGTTTTTATCTGAATAAAACTTTCACACATCGTTAAACGTGTGTTTGAAAAACCATAATACACTGTAACAAGAGGAATTATTCTATGATACGGACATGAATCGTCGTCTATAAAGACGTTACTCACGGAATGCATCGTGTATCATCATGTTTATTTGTGTGCAGAATCATAAGCCGTTCTCATATATATGGATATGAAGGATATGGATTTTATACCCGAGGGTCACAAATTGTTGTAAAACCGAGGCTTGCATGAGCTTTAATAACATTTTGTGATCCCGAGGGTAGAATATCACTATCCATATATGACAGGGTATTTTTCTTTCATATATCAAAGTTATTATTACACATATCCTGCCTTTCTGATTTTTCTCGTTAGGAGTTCTAAGGAAACCGCGACTTCAAATCAGTTTCCTACTTGAAAATTGTGGGATGATATTGATGTAAATCACACTGTTTTCGTCTTTTAAACTTATATCAGCCTGTTGCATAAATATTTCCCAGAGAAAATAACATTTTGTCGACGCCGTAAGGTCACCATTCTACATTGCATGAGAGGCCATGTTATACAGCCTCAGACAACATGAGTTTATTGCATGGAAAACACCAGGATTACATCCGTAGGTATGAGAGAAACGTACTTTATGTCTTAGCGGATGGCGAGAGTATAATAATAATATCTCAACCGAGACATTTTAGCATGCCATGTAATGAGACCGGATACATTTATTAGCGATCAAATCACGCAATGTGGGCTCTTTGAATATGTTAATTCCGTTTTTGCATATTACAGAGTTAGCTCGCTTGCGGGTAGGCATCGATTGTTACATAATTATTTTGTGAGCGCAATTCACGTCGTTTTCTCCGAAACGTATGACGTTACACTCGCAAACACATGACGTCACAATCAATACCTACCCGCAAGTGCAGATAACTCTGTAATGTGCAAATTCGGAATAAGCACCAACAAAAGTTACCAACATTTTGAGAATAACGTTGCTTTCAAAGTCAAATGAAACTCATAATTTTAAAAATTACGATGCGTATATATCTATTGTGCAGTCAAATGAATACACAATAGCAATTTACCAACCAATAGTTATAAGTAAAATAAAATTAGCTAGTGACCTTTTCGATATGTTTTCATAAAAAATTAAAATATCATAATATCAATATAAGAATTTTACGATATGTAAAAACTATGTTGTAGTCTGTGGGTTTCCTGCTAGAATCATATTATGGAAAACAAAATCTACTGGAAAATATTATTTAAACTACCGTATGACTTTGAAAATCGGCCATTGTATAATCTGGATCAATGCGTGTTATGGCGCAATTGTATGGCATTTTCATTCTTAATCTTAAGTTTTTAAAACTCTATATTCCGGAAACCTTGACATACTGGTCAAATACGCTGGTCCAAGTTACATTCAGTTGAGACTTATTACAAATTAAATATATATATTTTTTGTGTGTTATATCTACTCGACCAAATATTCAAGGGGGGCCTTCAAATTATTTGATTTTATTTTCCAAACGTATGGAATTAATTTCTTTATTAGCATATACAGGGTATATAATATCCAACATCGTTCCATTACCATGTTGAACACGATGTTAACTATTGATTATTTAACCCAATAACAATTACGTTTAAGTAACTATGTGTAAATATATATTCAAGTTCTATAAGAATGTCCATGAAATTATTCATATGTCAAAATTTCCCATTGTAGGGCAACAGATCTCCGAAATGTCTATAAATAAACTAAAAACAAATTAATACCAATAACGCATTGCTTGACCTTTAATAGTGTTTTCAAGCCAGTGGTCATACTTTATTCTGTGTCAGTGACCATCTGCTCTGGCGTGAGTCTGTTATTGACCATTACAACGCCGGCGTTTGGCTATTTTCTTGAAATGAAATTTTCAAATAGAATTCGGGCGGTATATGGCATAGCATGATGG
Source organism: Argopecten irradians (assembly GCF_041381155.1). NCBI lineage: Eukaryota > Metazoa > Mollusca > Bivalvia > Pectinida > Pectinidae > Argopecten > Argopecten irradians. The sequence goes on from NC_091135.1 coordinate 4,086,084, forward strand.
CTTCTGGTATATGAAAATAGACAAAACTGTTGAGAAGTAATTTGGTTGCGCTATACTTCGCACTTTTTACGATTGCTCTATCACACACGGACACGCATACCTGTCGTATCCATCACGTCCTACAGATGAAAACTGTCAGCTTTGTATTTTCTCTGAAGAATTATTTTCTTACCGATTCCATTATTCTTTGTGTTTGATCTTAACGGTTTGTAGGGCCGTACTTTATATCATGAAACTTCGTTTTTCTCCTGCTCGACTACAGCTATTTTACACGAACATCTTTCGATTGACGGCGGTTATATCGTCTGCAAATCGTCCATGGAATGGCTTCATGACAGAGCTTTGATGGATCATGTAACGTTCGGAGCTATTTTGATATCTATCTTTCACGGAATTACAAGAAAAGCAACATTTTTTCCTGAGATAACTTAGGTAATTGATTATTTAAAGAAAAAAAAAGTTTAAAATAAACAATAAATAAAGGCGATAACAGATAAGAAGAAGTCCAGAAAAACGCTTTACGTCTTTCTCCTGATGTAGAGATATTTATAAATTCGACTTCGGAGAGGAGAGGGGCGCATTCTTCGCACTGTTGGGATAACGTGGTATGTCGTTACTGTCTGTCTGTGCTGTCCCAATCTCCGATGTACAGGCGGTATCCTCGAGACACTAAGAGTTCTCTCAGCAGAACCACTGTCGTTATCGTCTCTCCTGTTCATATTGCCAGGATGACCATGGCGTCCCGGAAGGTATGTCCATTTCCTGTAGGTCGTGTATTTTACTGAATAAATTTAAAAGGAACATTTATAAACAATATATAACTTACTTATACTTTACATATTTATGTCTAAGTTTTTTACTACACAAATAAAAACAAAATATAGATGATAAAATCATAAAACAGAATATCTGCATTTAAATTCTAAATATAAAATACATAATCATTCATACGAAAACCCTGTATTGGTTTGATTTTTAGCAAAATGATATAGAATTCAGCATGACAATGAAAAGAGACGCAGATGTCTCAGTATTTGATTGACCGGGTTTTAAGCCCTTGATAGGGCACACATATATTTGTAGTTAGCTTGATTAACACATTTTGTTTTCAATACAGCATACTATTACAATATAATTATTACAGTGTATTATTCCTTTTAACACGGTTCGGTATATGGATAAGTTCATTTAAGCAAACACAAATGTTATAGATGCACTGTATTTCATAAGTGGCTTTAATGCTGAAACGTTCTCACATATTGATGCCAAAATGTCAATTTGAACCTATTGAGACAAAACATAATTGCTACGGCCATACACGTAATGCTGAAGCCACATTTCCAATTTGCAATACCAAAATTCTTTATGAAGTTAAAGACGAATTAATTAACTGTTGTCGCATACAATAAGGTCTAATTACCAAAGACACGCGCGTATTGATGCTCAGATAAAAAGTTTAATTACATCTTAGGAAATAGAATACATAATGTTATTGGCCTGCGGATCCTTGTTATGATGTACCATTTCCTCGCATCATTACGTCTGTGTCTGTTTTAGGAAACTGTTGATTTAATAGATTCGCTCGACGGTAAAACTTACAGGTTATGAGTAATCTTATAGAATTAAGAGCCAGAATAAATGTTATGAGGCATCTTTAAAGACTCCTTCCCCAGGTATAAAAAATTATGGGGTATTGTTTTTATTTTATTCATTACATGATAGTTATGTTTTTTCATGCCATTCATGTCGGACCGGGAAATGCTTGTGTCTTTATTATTAAGGTTCAGAAAATTGATTAAAACATAATCAGGTACTAAATGGGAACTGTGTATTTTTCACAAAGAGTGAAAAATTTACTTTTTATGTAAATAATACATGTTAATTTATAGCTTAAAATACAGTAAACGTATTTATTATGGCGTAGTCAAATTTAAGCGTAAATCCGATCAAATGTAAATTATTTTTTATTAGCGGATATAAATATTAGCGCAATTCGGTGATTTAATACCGGAAATGTCAATTTACAAAATTTAGCACTGTATATAAAGCGCTTTTTTACACCGGGAAAAGCGCTTTTTTACAGTGACCTAAAGTTCTTTAAGTATGAAGTACATAAAATGCATGAATTCGACCGGAATACTCACAATACAGAACCACGAAATGTAGCAATATTTCTTTACGATACAATCAGTTTCCACATTTTTCTGATTTCCAAACGTAGGAATATCCGTTTGATAAGTTTGGTACTTACTTATAGGGCAAGTTGGGCAGCAGTGTCCAGGAACTACTCGCGCACCGATACAATTCACGCGAGGACATATTAATCGCCTACAATATATCCTTCCGCCGACATTGCAAGTGCAGGGCCTACATCGACTGGCAGGGACACTTTCACCTGTGACAAAGCAAGTTTATAGACCATAATAATTAGTAATGTAATGAGATTAAAGTCTAAGTTGCAAATTCCATCATCGAATACAGGTAACAATGGTAAGATGGATGACCAAATAATGAAATACAACAGATTATTGATCCCTAATGTGCATTTCGCAAAAGAAAAATGCACATTAGGAATTAGGAATCGGTTGTTTTTCATAAATAGAATGTTGTATGGGTTTGTCTGCACCTCGTCCCATTGTAGTATATATGCTACATTTCCGAAATGAAAGTGTAAAAACAAAAAAATAAAATTTCACAGATCATTGTGTTTGAACGTTTGTTTTTCTAGTTTATGTACTCATAATTATCACAGTACTCATAAACCTAATGTTGAACATGTAAGACAAAAGAAAATCCGTACTTCGTCGTTACTATTTCTATGGACTCGTCCATAAAGAGGTTGCGCTATAATACATTATAGCTATATATATTGGCCAACGAAAATATAACATATCAAACCTGTTTCATATGATAATCCATTCCGTCTGCACACTCCTTCAGCACAGCCTACGACGAGGAGGAGGAGAAGTCCCCACACACTTGGGGTGACTAGGAGTCTGCACCCGTCCATACTGTCCCCTGTTGTCGCGCCCATTCATCTCATAATACACATAAAACTCAACAACTTTTGTTATATGAGTAATTAGTCTTTCTCGTAAATTTAAGAAAAAGACGTATGGATTCGCTATTTTTGTATGAAGTCGTGTACGAGTGAGCTATATCGGGACGTTCGATATTGTTTATGTATATACAGAGTAACGACAAAAGGTGTTTGGATTGTATTGGTATGCGATGAAGAATGTAGCATAGAATTGTTTGTCCACAAATGTTTTATTTCATCATTAAAATATCTTGTATTAAACAATTATTTATAACAATTGCATTTAAAATGGCATAATTAAGCTCTCTGTTATTGCTACCAAAGGTTATATATTTCATCAAAAATAAATCCAGCTTGCATATACGGGAGAGTTGTGTACATCTCAACATTCTGTATTTGCACATTACAGAGTTATCTGCCCTTGCGGTGAGGAGAAAACAATGGCGTCCCAATCGATACCTAACAGCAAGGGAGCTAACTCTGTATTATGCAAAAACGGAATACTGTATGCAAAGGATTGTATATCAATCATTAAGACATACATGTATCTGTACAAAATGTAGAATTTTAGATAGTGTTGTTATACCTATTTAAAAAATGTAAAAAATAAACTTTATTTATTTAACATCGATTGCGAAACAAGTTATACAAATAACTTTCGATGACCCGGAAAAAATCGCGCAAAGGTTCTTCGAGTGAGAAGAAACCGGAGTGCCCGGAGAAAAACCACGTGATCGGGCAGTTAAACCCTGACCTTTTCACGTACTTGCCGGGGATCGAACCCTGACCGCTAGGTGAAAGGCAAGCGGCAACCGACCACCCCTGAAAACATATTTTAGATATACTTAGCTGCATTGATCCGAGGCTTACTGGCAAGGACGGTTTATTTTCAAAGTCTGTGTATTTTCAAGACACGCTTGACTGTAAGAAATCCAAGGCTTGCTTTCAAGACCGGCTTAGATTCGATTAAGGGGTATTATCGAGTTTTTCGGGTATATTAATTTTCTCGTTATATTTTCTGAACTGAAGTATGAATTATATAAGAAAGATAGGGATTTTTTGCATAGACGAGTGTAGACCGGTAATTATCTACCTCTGAAACTCTAAACACCTTTTCTTATATGGTATGGAGTCAATGATTACCTCTTACACTGATTTTGGAAAAAGAATCATTTCTTTAACATTTTCTATTTCAGTTCAAATTAAACTTCCGATTTTGTCTAATATTTCCGATTCCCCTTGGGTCACTTATAGTTCACAGAGTTGTTTGCTTTATATTTCGGTCCACATAACACGGCCCGAACAACGAGAAGTTCATTAGACGTTCAAGAGGCAGTATCACTTACAATCATTAATATCAACTATCATCCAAATGTGATCGAGCTGGTATCTTAATGATTGTTTATGTATTCTAAGGCATAAAACTGCTGCCAGATCCCAGTTCTCGGGTATAAACAGAAATCAAGTAATGATAGTTAAAGAAAGTACCGGTCAGTGCAAGGTGACTAATTACATGTATTTCTCAAACAATTGATGATACTTGCTCCGTCATCTTTGTATCATTGCATGCAGCGAATGTTCATAACCATTACCGGCAAATGATCGATCTTGCTTAACTAAGAGTACATGTATAATATCTGAAAATAATGATTGTAATCTTATTTCTTGATATTTTGTTGTGTGTGAGTAAGGATCAAATATTTCTTTCTTCATAATTTTCCAAAACCATAATAATTGCAGGTTGTTTGATTTTACCTAAAGTGAACAACAAACATTGACAGTACACAATATTTCAACCGGAAGTAAGCATGTTTTATGATCTTGCACGGTTCACTTTATTCTCCAATTCTCCAATTGTTATCGTACTCTGATATTAAAATATTTCTTAATCACACGGTACTCAGTACTGTGGCCTTATTATACATTTTCCGGTACATCAGCATCTTGATTGAAAACTGGAATTTAGATTGGCAGTGCAAAGTGAAAAATAAAGGCTGAAAACAATATTGCATTTTCCCGGCTGCTTCTTATACCAGGAATACGTTGTGTTGCTTAAAAAGTGAGTTAAGAAAGAATATCTAAAGTTACTAATCGCAAGAACATGTACCACGCAAGATCATGTGTCGTTCCTGAAAACATTAAAAGATCAAACATTTCACAGATGTGTCTTAAATTAGAGTAAAATTTTATCAATATATTATCTAAGTACAACTGTAGATTGAGATCAGCATTATTTATATACCTATTCAGGACAGTGCTGTATGATAACGATAGTTAGAATAACTTCCTGTAAGCTCACTCAAATGCTCACCCAAAGAAACCTAGAATAATAACAATCATCACAAAGATGGAATTGCTTGTACAGGATGCCGTATGTTACCGAGAACCCAGCAGATGATAGAAAAAACACGTGATTTTACTGCATTCCTTCTTTCATCGAACCTGTCATCTCATAGAATGGCATCAATCATCTAAAACATGCTATATCCCTTTAGTTAAATTCCTATCTTAATAGTATTAAGGTCAAGCATGAATTAGGACGTCAGAGTGGTTTTTATCACTTCATCTTTTTAGATTAGAGATACGTTCACTATACGTAAATGTGACTCTGTTATACCGTGTGTGCATGTACATGTACATTTGTAACTGCATTGTATTCTAGAAATGGTATGACACCAAAATAAATTTAGAAGTGGAAAAAGACGTCCCACTAAACAAACTATGACTTTTTTTTATTAATATACGAAAACTATTTATTCAAATAAGTCAATAGATTAAAAGTTGAGTCTGTATGGGACCAGCAAAATAATTTGGAATAAAAACAAGGTCTTCGTGAAGACAATCTTGACATTATAGGTGTGAATTACTTTACACATGGCTTCCTTTGTCTCATGGTATTTTGTATTCCTAATTCATTCAATACCAGAAGTATATTTTTTTCAACTAAATTCTCTGAACTTACAAGATCTCATGACAGAGATAACGCTGCCATAGTCCACAAAAAGAGTTTGTACAGTTTAGCAGAATTGCTTCATGTTTCTGTCTAATTAGCATTGTATCCCTTTCACGTCTGACGGAATGTATAGGCTGAAATCCATTTCATTTGGTATGTGCAATAGTGCCCGGGCAAGCGGACACTATTAAAGTGGCACGAAATTGGACGTGAATGTATTGTGACGTCACCATTACATGACGTCATTATAACTTGCGCTTCAACCAAGACGTCAAGATGGCAGACAGGCTGTTGTGTGCGGGGATGGGAGCAAATGTTGCTTTTCTACAAAAGACAGTTATTCATGTTCTATATTGATCAACTTTTAAATCTTCGTGAAGCTGAATCCCAGTTTATAGAATCACAGATTTCTGCGACAATTCGTATGTTGTACTTTTAATGTGACAACTTGGTGTGGAAATGAAAATAGCGTTGCGAGGTGTCGTCAGACGTGCTTCTGTTACGATGATATGATAACGGGTCTCATGTGAGGGTGATGTACTAAACCCATTATGGCCTGGTTGAGATGGCACTATTGCCTCATAGTATTGTCTCGTGATGGAATATAGTGGCCAAGCCGATCCATCCCTCGACAATACTATGAGGCAATAGTGCCATTTCGACCAGGCCATAATAGATAAATAGTCTACAATAAAAGTACTAAATTGTGGTTGAAACTGAAATGCATTGACGAATGTATGGTAGCTTTTCTGAGGAAAAAATAAAATAAACATGTACTTTACTGTATTTATATATTAGAAGTGTCCTTGTCATGACCTTTTACAGAAATTATATATGATTATATAATTCACACGTTTCGTGATCGGGAATATAATTGAATTTCTTTATTTATACATTTCCTATTTGTCATCATTAATTACTACAGATCACGACATTTCTGACATCACAAACAAAACATGCGATAGGACTCTTGATCATACACAAAGCTAGTTGTCATGTTAACCACATGTCAGAATATGATAAATTATACCGCAGTTTACTACCATAGTACCAGCGCAGACAGTTAACTAGGTAAACAATATATATCAAATGTATTATCGGTGCTTAAAGGTAGTAAACAATTATTTTACTAAAAAGTCATCAGACAATTTCTCATTGCAATAAACGCCTGTAAAATATCAGAAAAAAAATCAAGATATGTTTGTTAATTATCTAAACGGACAAATACTTATGTCAAACAGTAAAGTATTGAGAAGAACGACTAAATACGTACATTTAAATATTTTATTAATATCTGAAATGACAATTGTACATGTAACATTCTAAGTAGTACCGACCAAACATTATTACATACTTGTAAAACCATTTTTTTCGCGGTTGCTATATTTTGCGATATCTATTTGAACACAATTGAATTTTAAAAAATTAATATGGAAATTACATTGTACTATCATAATAAGTTTTTATAAATTCGCGGAGGTAAACCGTACATAATTTACTGTGACTTCGAAATTCGCGTTAGTAAATCGCACGCAAACGAAAGTTAGATTACAGTATCTAGTTTAGAACACATATTTTATACTGATAAATTGGTACCTTAATTTGAAACCCGTCAAAACTTGGTTTTATTATTTATGACATTTAAGAAAACAATCTTCTATCATACATTATTTATTAAAAGTACCTTGAATAGAACAATAAGCGACCACATTATGAGCACTTCAACAATAATTCACCGCCTTACAATACTAAGGTTAAGACTTAACACGAATTACCAACGTTAACAATGGCCAGCATACATACAACATCGAGTTTGAGTTATCGGAACTGGAACAAAATGATTAACGACTGTTAGTATTAGCGGGTGTCAAAATGATTTTGTAATTTCTGTACATTATAATTTGATAAAAAAACAGCAGAAAAACAACTTTTAATTATAAACGTTTCTAAGTTTTAGCACCAGTGTTGTTTTCAGCTTTTATATGGATAAACATGACATGATAATATATTCAACTTCATTGTTTAAAATCAGATAAACTTGCTTTTACCGGTAACTATTAATAAGCTCCCCTTACAATAATACGCACATTATACATTAACTTAATCGACAACCAAAGGACTACACTATACATGTTAGAAGATACACATTGAGCAACTGTCCCTGCCGTTGTAATATCTACTGTTGAGTTTACAAATACATCACGGTAACATAAATCAACGATCTCCCAAGTACTTCCTACTAAGTTTTATGCTATTCAATGCCATGATACAAATGGTTTCAATGCAAGCTAAATATATGTATATATATATTGAAAACAGATTAATCTGAATTACTTTTGGATTTTCCAGAACTTTTAAAAAGTGTATTACTGAATTGAACTCTTCACCGGTACGTGCTATTTTGTTAAATTATACCATCATTTCAAGGGATTGATACGCCAATCGGAGATGCTATTGTTTTAGTTGCCATGTCCTATATGTTCGTAGTACATTCCTTCAGTGTGATGTCCTCTCGGTCGATGATGTCTTCATACGGCGGCTGGTCTCTTAATTCATCTCGCACCTGTCAACAATCAAAACGGGTAATTAACATTAATATGCAATTGCATATTGTGATATTTTATTTTCTTCTAACCTGATTGGATTACATCATGCATAGCTCTGGTTTTACGATGTATATTAAGTCAATATTATAAATAGGTTTCCGTAACCAATCAATCATCATCAAGACAGGATGATATGAACATTGAGAAGTCGAAAGTTAAGAAAAGTGGTTTAGAACTTCTGTCGTCTTTATCGGAGGGGTAGATTTTAAGATTTTAAAATAATAGTATATTACGAGTTGAAACTAACACCTTGAGGAGCATACTGGTTATAAAATAGCTCTCTCCCTCCCCCACCTCTATCTTTCTCTCGTTCTTCCCTCACTCTCTCCCTCTCTCTCTCTGTCTCAAATACAACTTTATATATGATGTATATATTCTCTTGTAAATGCCATCTTGTCTGTAATTTGAATGTTTTATTATTTTTGGGATCGGGCTTAATATAAGTTGTATAACTTGTGCCCAATCCCATTGCACATTTTGCAATAAAATATGTTTAAATCAATCATCGTCTAAAATTGGTAGGCAGCGCAGTAGCTGTTACATGTCTACAACGTCCCAAGATCGATATACTCTACTGAGACTATAATTATTTTCTGGGAGCTACCGATGGCGGTTTTTGTTCTCAAATGACTCGCAACAACAAATCGTCCAATAAATATTTTCCAGAGCTGTCGAAGTTATATTACACTCACTATGGTACATGTGTAGAATGTACATGTACAAAATGCCAGTTTACTCTTGACACCTTACACTCGTAAGTTACATGTGTAAAATGTGCATGTACAAAATGCCAGTTTACTCTTGACACCTTACACTCGTAAGTTACATGTGTAAAATGTACATGTACAAAATGCCAGTTTACTTAAGCATACTCGTATATCTATCTCCATTCTTGAACATGTAGTCCCAGGACACTTACCCGTTCGACTGACTTAAACACCCTCATGAAGTTTTTCTCCGATTAATTTCCGCAAGTCCCCTTCTGTCCACCCTCGGTTCCGGAGCTCCAAAAGTAGATCAGGGTATTTGGATGGGTTTTCCAGACCTATGGGTAACCTGCATTATTGAAAAATAAAAATTGGGGAAACGTTCAAATTTAAATTGTCAATATATTTACAAACGTTTTCTTATTTGGAAAACTATTACTCTTTGTCGCAATTAAAAGTTAAACTTGTCTTCTCTCTTTATAAAAAAGGATCCATTGAATTAATAAGACCACTAGTTCTGAATGACTAGTTATATCACATTTTACTTGTACATACTGTCTCAAGACAATTGGCTGAGACTGCGAGTCAATAATCATTCTTTGCCCATTCCGTAGCCTTTATAGACACAGATATAATTTTGTACTCGCTAATTACATGCTAAATAGCATTTTAAGAGGCAGTAATCATGATATCATCAACATCAAGATGAATATTTTTAATTACATCTAAAGCATTTTGAGGCAAGTGATTCCACATCTAAAACTAAACTTACGGATAAACCCCGTCGAAATCGGAGCCCAGTCCAACAAAGTCTGCACCAATTCTGTTCTTGATGTATTCAATATGGTCTGCCAAAAAAAATCATGATGTCAAACATTTGTTATTAAACAAATATATTTACATATGTCATAAAGTAAATATTTGTTATAATTTCTTTTCAAAGTGTAAATATGTTACTTGAAATAGATGCATTACGCTTTCAAACTCAATTATACATTCTGAAATACGAAGCTGAATCCATTGGAAGTGATAGTTGTAACGAACAGTATTCAGTTATCAGTTCTGTCTCAGTTTTTTTCATTTCAGATTTACTTTTCGTTGTTCTGTAAAGATTGTTCGTTTCAGATTTGTTTTTCGTTGTTAGGTAATGATCGTTCATTTCATATTTTTTTTCGTTGTTCGGTAAAGATTGTTCGTTTCAGATTTGTTTTTCGTTGTTCGGTAATGATTGTTCGTTTCAGATTTGTTTTTCGTTGTTCGGTAATGATTGTTCGTTTCAGATTTGTTTTTCGTTGTTAGGTAATGATTGTTCGTTAAACAACTGTTTTCGTTGTTCGGTAATGATAATTCGTTTCAGATTTGTTTTTCGTTGTTAGGTTATGGTTGTTCGTTTCAGATTTGTTTTTCGTTGTTAGGTAATGATTGTTCGTTTCAGATTTGTTTTTCGTTGTTCGGTAATGATTGTTCGTTTCAGATTTGTTTTTCGTTGTTCGGTAATGATTGTTCGTTTCAGATTTGTTTTTCGTTGTTAGGTAATGATTGTCCGTTTCAGATTTGTTTTTCGTTAATGGTTGTTCATTTCAGATTTGTTGCTCGGTAATGGTGATGATTGTTCGTTTCAGATTTGTTTTTGTTGTTAGGTAATGATTGTCCGTTTCAGATTTGTTTTTTCGTTTTTCGGTAAAGATTGTCCGTTTCAGATTTGTTTTTTCGTTTTTCGGTAAAGATTGTTCGTTTCAGATTTGTTTTTCGTTGTTCGGTAATGATTGTTCGTTTCAGATTTGTTTTTCGTTGTTAGGTAATGATTGTCCGTTTCAGATTTGTTTTTCGTTGTTAGGTAATGATTGTCCGTTTCAGATTTGATTTGTTTTTCGTTGTTAGGTAATGATTGTCCGTTTCAGATTTGTTTTTGTTGTTCGGTAATGATTGTTCGTTTCAGATTTGTTTTTGTTGTTAGGTAATGATTGTCCGTTTCAGATTTGTTTTTTCGTTTTTCGGTAAAGATTGTTCGTTTCAGATTTGTTTTTCGTTGTTCGGTAATGATTGTTCGTTTCAGATTTGTTTTTCGTTGTTAGGTAATGATTGTTCGTTTCAGATTTGTTTTTCGTTGTTCGGTAATGATTGTTCGTTTCAGATTTGTTTTTCGTTGTTCGGTAATGATTGTTCGTTTCAGATTTGTTTTTCGTTGTTAGGTAATGATTGTTCGTTTCAGATTTGTTTTTAGTTGTTCGGTAATGATTGTCCGTTTCAGATTTGTTTTTCGTTGTTAGGTAATGATTGTTCGTTTCAGATTTGTTTTTCGTTGTTAGGTAATGATTGTTCGTTTCAGATTTGTTTTTCGTTGTTCGGTAATGATTGTCCGTTTCAGATTTGTTTTTCGTTGTTAGGTAATGATTGTTCGTTTCAGATTTGATTTTCGTTGTTAGCTAATGATTGTTCGTTTCAGATTTGTTTTTCGTTAATGGTTGTTCATTTCAGATTTGTTGCTCGGTAATGGTGATGACTTAATCTGTGTAGGAGAACTCACCTGCCACTGTCTGAATGGTTGTATTTTCATGTTTGTTTGGTTCACAATTCAGGTGCTTAGTGAAAAAATTCACCATCATTATACCTCCATTTTCTTTCTACAAAATAGATGTAATGATGCCATTTTTGCTTCATACAAATATCTAGTTATCTAATAAACATATCATACAAATATGAAGTTATCTAATAGATATATCATACAAATATCTAGTTACCTAGTAAATATATCATATAAATATCTAGTATTCTAATAAATCATCATATCTAGTTACCTAGTAAATATATCATATAAATATCTAGTATTCTAATAAATGCATACAACTGATTTTACAGTAATTAAAATATGCTGCATACAGTATCAAAGACTAAAACTGTATTTGAAATAAACTGTATTTGAAATCGTAATATATAGAGATAGCCCCAAAATATTGAAAACGATATTTTTCTGACATATCGCTGTGAGTTTTTTTAGGTTAACAGAATAGCATCATGTCGATATAAATTAGTCACAATTATAACTATACACTGCACATATCATTATCATTCAATAACTGTACCATACATACTTATAACATTAAATTAATGTTGATATGAATTTCATCAGACAGATTAATGATTATGATACACGGTATACGGTTACTCCAGTTCAATGTAACAGCGAACTATGAGCATTATTTTGACCTTGACTTACCAGCATGTCAATGACGTCATCCTGTACATTTCTATAGTTATTACAGAGAGTAAAGACGTTGGAATGACTGAAGATAACGGGTGCTTCTGACGTCATGATAGCATCAATCATAGACTGGTGCGACACGTGCGAAAGGTCAACAATCATACCGAGACGGTTCATCTCCTTGACAACGATCTGTGGAGATGGACAACATTTAAGGCAAAGGCTTCACTACGTATTAGAATATGAATCGGAAAATAGTTCATTTGCACTCGGAAAGGAAAATACTCAAGAATTTTAATTAATATGCAAACTAAAATAGTGATGTTTTTGTTACATTTAGATATGCTTAAACATTAATCTAATTAACTAAGATACTGATAAGGATGGTATCAAAACGCCTAGCTGCTAACCAAGATGCATAAACAAATTACTTTAATGATTAAGAGAAAATGTCCATTGTCAAATGTTACTAAATGTATAAGTATAACTTTCCAGTGTTGAGGGTACCTTGCCAAATACAGTTAGTCCCCTTGTTGATGTCTCGTTGATGTCAACAATAAAGTTGTCAGCCCTTTAATAATAAACAATAATATCTGATTATTAAAACTCACATACATTAACTTGTTTATATCGAAATGTTTTAAATGCAGACATGTAAGAATGCAGTAAACCGCTAAACTTCCACGTTTTACAAATTCCTCTCACATAATTGATTTTTGTTAAAACATTGGTATCGTGTTTTGAATTGAAATAAAAACAAAATATTAAAGACATGTGTGTGTTGAGGTGGGGATCTCTTTCAGATTTAATCAACTTTCGTTTTGAATTCAATTCATAACGATTCACTCAAATTTTACCATCACCTGCACTTTTCCATTATTCGTGCTATGACGTCACTCACCAGTCGGTGTCACAGCTGTGGGTCAAGGTCATGTAACGGGCTCCTAGTTCGTAGAACATACGCAGTACTCCGAGTGTGTTGCCGATCATGTGACCCCCTTCGATTCCGATACCGCTACCGATTTTGTTTTTGCGGAAGGTGTCCATTATATCTGAAAATACAACCGTTTATCATGTTAAGGTCGCCATAACTTGCAGATATGGCCGGTATCGCCAGTATTCCGAATTATTAGTATTTGTTCACTACAAATCAAGAAGGGAAATGCCATATAAATACGCGGGAATACATAGGGTCCATATACGATAAAGGCCGGATTTGACCTTTCATCGGTTCTTCAGAGGAAGGGCAACGCAAAATTGTGTTCCACGCGCTGGAAAAACTAATTGTTCTTGATGAAACTCAATAGCCATCTTGTCCAAAAATGATCTATTTAGACAATTATGAGTTACGATGTCAGAATGTATGACTTTTTTTCTATACATTTTGGTTTGACAATAAAACGTATTTGCAATTTCCACATAGAATGTGGTCATATCAACTACAAAATAATGGTTGTATCAATGCTATTTATCGCTTTATTGAACTCATAACATAAGAAACTATTATGACTCTCAAAAATGAATTCATATGAAACTAGCACTCGTTAGTTGTATTTAGTTGTAATGATACCATACCGTCAGAACTCCTGATCAGATCAAAAACATCTGAGTAACGCCGTATAAGCTTATAAACGACATCGATCTGGTCCAATCCCATCCGAACGGCATCTTTACCCGAGGAGGAACACGCCACAAATATCGCCCAGAACTATAAAGGAATAAAACATTGCTAGTAAGTATACCTCATGACGGTATCCCGTCTTATGTATGATAGTCAATTTGACTCTAATGACGTTTTGCTGGTTGTTAAGTTCCATGTCAACCCGAACTAAGTACAATAATCTTGTGAAAATACAAATAACCATCTAACTGATGGAGATGATACTTGAAATATCTCCTGGTAACATGGAAAACAGCAACTTTCTTTATGTTTATTGAGTGATTAAATGGTAAATGTATCCGTATTAAAGTTCGGAGCGTTGACAGAAATAACTATTTAACGTAAGTAAATGATATAAGAGTACTTCGTAAGACTCGATATGAGTTATGAACTATAAAACAAGACTACAATAATTAGACATATAGTAATACCAAGAGCTTAGAGTGTAGATCAAAGGATGTTATATGGTTAATAATTAATATATCACGAAAAATCGACAGATTATTTCTTTCCAAAAGTAGAAAATTCGAAGATAGATATTTTGAAACTGCTCTCTTTCTTGACTTTGCCTGGAAATTTGAATGAGTTGTAACTTTATAAGAATTTTCTATTGTATCTATTTTTTTTGTATTCAGACATTGTTTAATGCGCACCTAATATAAATCCCACTATTTCTTGAATTAATACTATTCTTTGTCCCTGCATTACTCCGAAACTTACCTGCGTGCCAACCTTCCCTTTCAGCAGATTAGGAATACTGGTGCTGGGTGGCATAAAGGGGATACTTGGATCAGTTACGTTGCCGTCCGCTGTCCATACTTCTCCAAGGTCACCGTTGAAATCGAAGGAATTCACTTTGTTCTTAGCGGACTGACGAACTGCCCATGGGAAATCATTATGCCTGGAAGAATTACAATATCAACTAAATTGTTTGATTCATAACAGAAACTATGCTTTTGATTCTCAGGGATCAGTGGAGAACATTTCAAATAATACTTACGAGAATTTAAATGAATACAGATTCTTTATATATAAGAAGTAAATGGTGTGTCGATTTTGTTTGCTGGTTGCAAAATGATATCACGGTTTTTTCTGTCTCTCTCTAAAGAGTGCATCTATATTCAAGAAATTTTGTTACATGTATGTAAAAGATCGTTCTTTGGGTTTTCAATTGAGATCCGGATTTCTGAGTATAATATAACTCTTATTTTTATTAATTGCAATTTCCAAAACTGTATCGAATAAAAGCGGATTTTGTGTATTCCGTCCTTGTATATTGCACTTACGTGTAGGTAATCATTGTGACGTCATTTTTAGTGAACGAAACTCATGTCATTTCCCTGGAGAATATGACTTTATGGCCGCAAACACACTTCATAACAATAAATACCTATATAGACTAAAAGGACAGATAACTCTGTAATGTGCAAATACAAAAACTAACATCTCTGCATTAATCATATACTCCATACCTACCCATCTATGAGTGGAAATCCGTCCAGAACTCTTTGAACCACGCCTTCATGGCTATCATCCACCTGATTTGCTATAACACCGAGAGCCACGCCCAGTATTACGGCTAGTGCTCCAATCAGGAATAGACCGGCCAGGATCAGCGCGCACCGGTACCGTGTCCATGTCGTCTCGGCCATACTGTATCTGAATGATTATTTAAGGATTAACTTAAATAGATTTTTTATGTTATGGAGATATAACACAAAAATCTGTGTGTACTCTAAAAAACCATAACAAAGAAAAATTCAAATTAATCTTTATAATTCAATTTACTAAAGATATTTTCTTCAATATTCAAAATTCATTTTTGAACTCTTTTGTCTATGAACTTATTACACCGTCATCTCAACCAATCAGAAGCAACGTTACAAACGGCGACGCCATTTTTTCCTTTATGGACTGATAAAGTATTTTTTAAGCCAATGAAAATGCTCGTAACAAGCAAAATTGAAATATTAACGGAAATGTTAACCTATCCATGTCATTAATTTTCAACATATTTTAATGTAAAAAAAATGAAGATAGCATCCATCAGATAGATATTACAGTATAAGTTTACTGAAAATATTCCAAATTTAAGACAATACAATCCTATTCCGTAGTTAACATGTTCAATGTTATCATATAACCTGGTTGTGAAACTGATTTAACCGTCCTTAAATCACACTGTGATGATAAATGTATATGCCTAGATATTCAAGATCTAAAGACTCTGATGGATATTGTTTAAGGCACATATACTGTAGGACGTTAACCAAAGTTTAATGCATTGTGACCTAAGTATTAATACGGTAAGATATACTTTTTTAAACTGCAATATTATGTTCTATTTGTTTGGCTTCAACTTAAATGGAGAAAAAACTTAAGTCGACTATTTTTGACAATAATTTCTAGTGTATGTAATAATAAAGTTCTATACATGCCGTGTTCATTTAAAACAGACCAAAGGCATTACTGTAACTCTCAATAAACAAGTAAAGATACGTGTTTTTTTTATGTTTGCTTGACAAAATACATTCCATATAAGTAGATTTCTCTATATGATATGGTAATATGGGGACTTGGCTATCAACATATTAAATAGAGATTTTATCACGAGTAATGATTATCATAATAACATACAGGTCCACATGCCCGGCTAGACGGTGGTGCCCCTAAAGCCTAAGCAGCGGCCCCCACAGCCTCACCAGCAGCCCCTACAACTTCAGTAGCGACCCCCTAAAGCCTAAGCAGCGGCCCCTACAACTTCAGTAGCGACCCCCTAAAGCCTAAGCAACGGTCCCTACAACATCAGTAGCGACCCCCTAAAGCCTAAGCAACGGTCCCTACAACATCAGTAGCGATCCCCTAAAGCCTAAGCAACGGCCCCTACAACATCAGCAGCGTCTAGCCCCTTCGACATCAGCAGCGACCCCCTAAAGCCTAAGCAACGGCCCCTACAACATCAGCAGTGGCCCCTACAACATCAGCAGCGACCCCCTAAAGCCTAAGCAGCGGCCCCTACAACATCAGCAGCGGCCCCTACAACATCAGTAGCGACCCCCTAAAGCCTAAGCAGCGGCCCCTACAACATCAGCAGCGGCCCCTACAACATCAGTAGCGACCCCCTAAAGCCTAAGCAGCGGCCCCTACAACATCAGCAGCGACCGCCTAAAGCCTAAGCAACGGCCCCTACAACATCAGCAGCGACCCCCTCAAGTCTAAGCAGCGGCCCCTACATCAGCAGCTAAAGCTTATCTGGTAGTTTCTAATTACAAGGAAAATATAGACTTCCTATGCCGTATTCAATTATCTCCAATATTTTATGTTTGTTTATAGTGTTCAAGTTCAAGTGAGTGGTTTAATTTGTGAACTGTTTAGTTTCGAATAGAGGAATCAAATATTTATATTCTGTGTACAAATAATCGATATCTATCCGAAATAGAGAGTAGAACTTGGAAATAACTTTGATTTCAATATAGCAAGTGCATTTTATAGTACATACATGATGTATTACAGTTAATATACTTTCTTAATTCGTATCGATCCTGTTTTTCAGCTTCGATGTCAGCACATTCAGATTAATGTTTAGGTTTCTAATCTGTTTATCAAAGGCGTCGAGATTCAATTTATAGACATGGATTTTTTTTAAAACAAAAATTTGTTATGGTGACTAATTAATGCATAATATTCTACAAACGAAATATAATTATAACAATATATGATACAATATTAGCGATTCAATGTTAACATATAATACAATTTAATCTTAGTTAAAAATATTAGTAATACATAATACCTTGTGCTTTCAATTATCTCAGTCTTACTTGTAATGTTTCTATATATACGATGCATTTAATCCATTGTAAACAACGACAATCCATTGTAAACAACCTAAACTAAATTCGGTTTCTCTTCTACAGACCAAGCTTTGTTCCTCATAGACATATTTGTCAAGATAAATTTATTAAAAAATGAGAAAGAATTTGAAGTTTTTGCATTTTACAGAATAATTTGAACATTTTATTTGTATATACTTACCTACCAAATGCAATGCTCAAAACTATATGTTCGGTCCCTTGAAAGTCACATCAACAAAGACAGACGCGTGGTGCCTCGAATTAGTTCAAAGTTGAAAGGTTATTCAATACTGCTACAGTGGCAGTGTGATGTACGAGTTCTGCTGCAAAGTAGTCTAAAAACAGCCTTACACCCACGCTGAACCACCATCATAGAACATAAGCCATACTAGATGGGTGAGTGCACTGCTGTTAAAGGGGGTGTCGAATTATCTAATGGATGTAGCATAACTCCTATGGGAGGGGAAGGAGAAGGGGGAATCTTTGTACTAACGACTTAGCAAGGGAAGGGATGGGAAAAATTCTGTTTTTATTTTATGCGATCAGTATTCCGATTAGACCGTCAAGCAATCATACCATCAGAGAAACATCTGTTAGGAAATTAAAAAAAAAAAATCCATTCAATAATGATATTAGGCTTGGTAACAATGCGGTAATGTCTTCGTTTGTGTTCACTAGTACTGTACATATCGATTTTATAAGGAAAGGCGTAATACTGGCCTTTCGATATTGTTGACTAATTTTGTGTAACGGCCACTTTCATAATCACTGTGGCCTTTTCTCAAAAAACCTTCAAAATTCCCAGAAGTGTATCCAGGGACCATGTGATGGGTCTGGATAGTATTCTACAGTAGTAAACATCTCCACAGGAAGCAGACATAGAAATCATATGATCAATTGCAGTATTTGCTGTAGTTAGCGACCAGGGCGCTTAAATAATTAGAACAAAGGGGGCGATAAATTAATGAACCAAAATGTAAGTTTTGGACGAAAAACTTCAGCCATATTTTAAACTTTCTGTACTCTGGATCTCCTACAGTAAACTTGTATATATGTCTTTTATCTTTTGTTATCAATTATCATGTCGAGATACACATATAAAGGATTTATTAGTTATTTAGCTTTTCTGTTGAACTACCCAAGGTCTTTTCTTAACTGAAACTTTATTTGACATAGGCCTACTACCGGTATACACATATTTACGTGTTCTTGGTGTGAGTGAGTCTTATATGAAATCAATTCTACATCTTTTGTACACTAAATAGAATATCTAATCAATTTGAAAGTAATTTCAGGGAAATGTTACTACTGCTGTCAAAATCTATAAATTATATCAAATTATAATATAAATCATGCACGGCATCTAGATCTGGGATCTAGCAATTGTGAAGTTGATTTGCATTTCATGCACAATGATTAGATTAGAACTATATGAAAAGAAAGGCAGATTTTTTTTTAACGTACTTGTTTCTGTGATGTCGCTTCCATGTAATTTTAAGTACAGGTCCATGTAAGGATTCACGAATAACAGAAAGGAGAAACCAGCAGCTAAATTCAAAACACAATTTAATTATATATACAATATTATACAGAGATGGTTTACAATATCTAAAGTAATTGGTGGTGGTACAAGACTAGTACGATGATTTAAAGTGTTACTTATCTGTATGCGAATGTCCTGGTATAATCCTTGATCCTTCCAGGTTTCAAATTAACAATAATCACAAATCCACAAGGAAATTGAATGTCCACCGATGATTTGTAAAGTTCCAGGCAATATGAATAAATCCACACACAGTGTTGTAATAATCCACAGATAAAGTCACAATAGCTCTCCCAATAGAATCTTATATGGCGCTGTACAATTCTTGATATGTCTTATTACAGGTCTCATTACAGTTCTGATTAGCCTTGGGCAGCTGGAGTATATATAGCTTAACCCTAATTCAAGAATATTGGAGAACCTTCTACTTCTAGAAATATCTAACCAAAAACAGTAAACAAGTAAACACACATAACTTTCTGGAAATAGATCATTCTAGATCTCTACTTAAAATCAACATGTTTACAAACATATTTGTTTATACATGATTAAATTCTAGAAAGTTCTATAACCTAAATCAATGATATGACCTTCATAGGATGTATTGATAAAAAAAGCTATAGGAGTTATCTCCCTTATCTCATAACTACATGTATTTAGTGTCATACATAACACACCCCTCCTTAAAGAAAAGAAAGTTTTCTTGAAAAGGAAACTTTCTTGACATATCAAGTAATATTTAAATCCTTGATAAAGCATCAGCTAGAATATTGTCTTTCCCTTTGATATGTTTGATGTCAAGATTGTACTCTTGCAAAGTCAAACTCCACCTGAGAATTCTTTGATTTTTGTTTTTCATTTTCCCAATGAATGTCAAAGGGTTGTGGTCGGTGAAGACCAACACAGGCACAACTGTAGTGCATAGATACACATCAAATTGGTTTAAGGCCAAAATCAATGCTAAACATTCTTTCTCAATGGTGGAATAATTTCTCTGGTGTTTGTCAAACTTTTTCGAGAAATATAGTCAATTTGTTCAGAACCTTCTTGCATCAAAACAGCACCAACACCTACATCGCTGGCGTCAACAAACAGTTTAAACTGTTTATTAAAATCTGGAGCAGTCAGAACTGGTGAGTTTGATAGTATGGCTTTCAATTTCTCAAAGGCAGACTTACATTCGTCTGACCAGACAAATTTGACATTTTTCTTTAACAAAGCAGTAAGTGGAGCTGCTATAACAGAGAAATTTTGACAAAATTTTCTGTAGTATCCAGCCATACCAAGAAACCTCATCAGCTCTCTCTTGCCTCCAGGAGCTGGAAAATCTATAATTGATTCTACTTTGGCCTGAACAGGTTTAACCTGCCCCTGTCCTACAACATGGCCTAAAAATTCAACAGTTGCATGACAAAATTCACATTTCAATAAGTTTACAGTCAATTTCATGGTAGTGAGTCTTTCGAAGAATTCACGAATCCCGCGTAGATGGTCTTCCCACGTGTCGTGGTAGTTGATGACGTCATCAATGTATCCATCACAGCCTTCCAGGTCTGATATCACGCTGTTAAGAAGACGTTGAAATGTTGCCGGGGCATTCTTCATACCAAATGGCATAACTTTGTACTGGTACAAACCTTGCGAGGTTACAAATGCCGACACTTCTTTAGCTCTTTCTGTTAATGGCACCTGCCAATATCCTTTCAACAGGTCAAACTTGCTTACGTACTTGGCTTTGCCAACTTTGTCAATACATGAGTCAATCCTTGGAATTGGATAAGAGTCTGTTTTACTGACAGAGTTTACTTTTCTGAAGTCAGTACAGAACCGGTATGTCTTGTCTGGCTTTGGCACCAGAACACATGGAGAGCTCCATTCACTTTTGCTTGGTTCAATAATATCATTGTCCAACATGTATTGAATTTCTTTCTTTAAGTGTTCTTCTTTCAAAGGATTGACACGGTAAGGATGTTGCTTGAGAGGTGGCGCATCGCCTACATCCACGTCGTGATAGATAGCATCTGTTTTGCCTGGTGTATCCGGAAACAAATGTTTATACTCAAGTATCAAATCTTTAAGTTCATTGCGTTCTTTTTCCGATAGATGACATAGTTTCTTGTCCAAGTTCGCGAGCACATCTGAATTCCGTAACTTAACACCACAGTCTAAACCTACATCTTGTACACCACCATCTAAGTCTAATTTACAAATATCAGCTGTACTTTCACTTTGTGATGGTACAGAGGCCAAAGTAGCAATAGGTTGAGAGGTCTTGCTCTCTTCTCTATCTACATATTTCTTAAGCATATTAACATGACATAATTGAGTTTTCTTGCGCCTCCCTGGAGTTTGTACAATGTAGTTAACATCATCGACCTTTTTCTCAACAACATAAGGTCCAAAATATCTAGCTTGCAAAGGCTGACTCAGTATTGGTAATAGAGCCAAACTTTTGTCACCTGGATCAAAACTTCTTGCAAGGGCATCTTTATCATACCATGTTTTCATTTTGGTTTGAGTAACGGCCAAATTTTCTTTTGCCAATTCACATGCCCTTGTCAACCTTTGCTTAAAGTTAGACACATACTCTAAGAGATTCACTTTAGAATCTTCGTCCAAAATTTTGTCTTTCAAAATTTTCAAAGGACCATGTACAGTATGTCCAAACACAAGTTCAAAGGGACTGAAGCCAAGAGATTCTTGTACAGATTCTCTAACGCCAAACAACAACATGTGTATACCTTCGTCCCAATCTCTTTTGTTTTCAAAACAATAAGATCTCATCATATTCTTCAATGTCTGATGAAAACGTTCTAAAGCACCCTGAGACTCTGGATGATAAGCGCTAGACTTATACTGCTTGATCTGGAGCTGGTACATGACTTGTTGAAAAATACCAGACATGAAATTCGAACCTTGGTCCGATTGGACAGCTTTTGGAAGACCAACCAATGTAAAGAATTTAACCAAAGCCTTGACTATGTTAGGGGCTTTAATATTCCTGAGTGGAATGGCTTCAGGAAAGCGTGTGGAAGCACACATAATAGTTAAAAGATACTCATTCCCAGACTTAGTTTTGGGTAGAGGACCTACACAGTCTATAATGACTCTACTAAATGGTTCCTCAAATGCTGGAATGGGGTGCAAAGGTGCAACAGGGATTTTCTGATTAGGTTTCCCTACCACCTGACAAGTATGACAAGACCTACAAAAATCAGCCACATCCCGTTTCAACTTGGGCCAAAAGAAGTGATCTAAGATCCTGTTATAAGTCTTGGTCACACCTAGATGCCCTGCCATAGGTACGTCATGAGACAAACTTAGAATATCTTGCCTATACCTCGGTGGGACAACTATTTGATTGACAACCTTCCAGTCTTCCTCGGGAGACACATCAGGGGGGCGCCACTTGCGCATCAACACACCTGACCTACGGAAGTAACAAACCGGGACTTTCTCCGCCTCTTCCTCACTCAAAGCCCGATCACACAGTAAGGAGATTTCAGGATCTTTTTCCTGTTCTACTATAAGCTCCTCTCTAGACAAAGATGATTTGCTCATCATGTCAGACAAAGAAGTACCCTTGTTAGGAACAACTCTATCACTATCAAAGTCTACAGGATTGCTCAAAAGATCACACTTGCTCCCGACATCCTCTATATCATGAGCCAAGAAAGTGTCACCTAACCCTGGACTATAATGATCCTCAACTACTGCAACATCAGAAACCTTCTTACTCATTGAACGAGTTACAGCACAAGAAGGGAAAATACCAGGAAATTCCTGTTGAATAGTCTCAGCATCATCTGTTTTATCAGGGATACTGGACACTAAGGGATCTACCCTAACTTTCTCTCCAGCCAAGTCATTGCCTAAAATGAGCGACACGCCCTCTATGGGAAGTTCCGGTCTAACACCAATGGTGACAGGCCCAGTTACTAAGTCTGACTTTAAATAAACACAATGGAGAGGCACATTAACAAAACCTAACTCTACACCTTGAAGCAAAACACTACTACCACATGAGGTCTCCTCAGACAAAGGCACTACGCCATCTAATATTAAAGAATGAGAAGCCCCAGTATCTCTCAAAATCTTCACAGGTTTCAAGTTGGTGATATCACTAGTAAGTGAAACAAAACCTTCAGAAATGAAGGGAGAGTACTTCTCCAAGACACTATCAGACTCTGAGCTCTTAATCTCAACAGACACTTTAGAATCTTCCACAATATCACTAAGTTTCTGACTAGGCTTTGACATAGCTAACACAGAAGGAACTGACTGTTTACGCCTTTGCTCCTTACGCTGGAGAGAATAACATTCAGACATAGTATGCCCTACTTTCTTGCAGTAATTACAAACAGGACCAGAAGGAGACCCCACACCTACCCTATCATCTGTTTTTTTAGAAGCAGACTTAGTTTTATCACCTAATTTAGGTTTGTCATTGGAAGGGCCACTAAAGGTTGGGGTTCCTAGGTTGACCAAATTTACTAGTACCTGTGGTACTGTTTTTGTCTTGAGAACTGTTTTTAACAAATGAGCCTTTGTGGGTGAGAGCGTAATCATCAGCCATTGTAGCTGCTTCACTAAGTGTTTCAACTTTTCTCTCATCTAAATGAGTTTTTATGTTTGTGTGGACACAACGTTTAAACTCCTCTATCAACAATAATTGCCTCAATTTACCGAAATCCTCATCAATTTCTTTAGAATCACACCACCTATTAAATAATTGTTCCTTTTCTCTGGCAAATTCTACATGAGTTTGTTCATCTCTCTTTCTCGAGTTTCGAAATTTCTGGCGGTAAGCCTCAGGAACTAACTCATAAGCTTTCAAAATAGCTTTCTTGACTACTTGGTAATTTGAAATCTCATCTACAGATAAAGAAGAATAAATGTCTCTAGCTTTACCAATCAAGACACTTTGAAGAAGCATTGTAAGCTTATCTTCAGGCCATTTCATACTATCAGCTATTTTCTCAAAATGCAGAAAATACTTGTCAACTTCTTTCTCTTGAAAAGGAGGAACTAACCTAATGTTTCTACTGACATCAAAACCTCTGTTTCCTTGAACTGTCCTAAAAGTTAGATTACTTGAACTGTCTTGAGAAGCTAGCTCTAATTCTTTCATTCTAAGTTCTGTTTCAGCTTGAATTTTCTGCTTCTCTAGCTCTAACATCTGATCTCTCTCAATCTCTTTTTCTTTTAATTCTCTTTCAATTTCTTTTTCTCTTAACTCTTTTTCTATTTCCATTTGTCTTAGTTTCATTTCATGTTCAAGTTCCATTTGTCTAATTTGAATTTCTGAGCTGACTGTTTCCTCTATACTATCTAATGCACTAGAGTCAAATTTGTCATTGTCAACAAAATATCTTATAATTACATTCCTAATTTCAGCTTTCCTCAAATTAGTTTTGATAGTAAGGCCTAAATGTTTACCCAATAACAGTAAATCCTTCTTACTAACTTGCAAAAGAACTTCCAGGGATGGCGCTTTAACAAACTGTTCTACCTGCATAGTAGTCATATTTATCTAGCTGTTGGTTTCAAATGTAAACTCAAAGTTTGTACACAAATTTTGAAAATTTCTTAATTAATTTTTCAAAGTTAGATTTCACAAATTGAATATCGATCTCGGACACGAGCCCCCAATTCTGTTACATTAACGAATAACAGAAAGGAGAAACCAGCAGCTAAATTCAAAACACAATTTAATTATATATACAATATTATACAGAGATGGTTTACAATATCTAAAGTAATTGGTGGTGGTACAAGACTAGTACGATGATTTAAAGTGTTACTTATCTGTATGCGAATGTCCTGGTATAATCCTTGATCCTTCCAGGTTTCAAATTAACAATAATCACAAATCCACAAGGAAATTGAATGTCCACCGATGATTTGTAAAGTTCCAGGCAATATGAATAAATCCACACACAGTGTTGTAATAATCCACAGATAAAGTCACAATAGCTCTCCCAATAGAATCTTATATGGCGCTGTACAATTCTTGATATGTCTTATTACAGGTCTCATTACAGTTCTGATTAGCCTTGGGCAGCTGGAGTATATATAGCTTAACCCTAATTCAAGAATATTGGAGAACCTTCTACTTCTAGAAATATCTAACCAAAAACAGTAAACAAGTAAACACACATAACTTTCTGGAAATAGATCATTCTAGATCTCTACTTAAAATCAACATGTTTACAAACATATTTGTTTATACATGATTAAATTCTAGAAAGTTCTATAACCTAAATCAATGATATGACCTTCATAGGATGTATTGATAAAAAAAGCTATAGGAGTTATCTCCCTTATCTCATAACTACATGTATTTAGTGTCATACATAATTTTAAGTGCAGGTCCATGTAAGGATCAGGCAGGGGGTGATACATGATAGTCACCAAAATTTCTCATTTTTGCATCACAGAAACATCTCACATAGATAAATGAAAAACACCATTTTTTCTTGATAATTAGTTCACGCGCACGGTGCATTTGAAATATGGACAAATACATATCTCCAGGGCTGACGGCTGACCTAATTGAGTAATTATGTTTACATCAATATGATCATTAATTTGTGATAAAGAAAACACTGGGGCATTTAGCATAGGCAGTGATGCGCGTTAGCGCACCATGATAGATGTGCTAGAACGCCCAATGGATATTACACACCAATGCATGTCAAAATATGACAACCAATGCTTATAGTAAACTGTTATATAGCCATTCGTATTCTAAAGAGAAAATAGATTAAAAAAGATGAAAATATAACTATTCTGCTTATTGAAATTTCATTTGATGGAACAACCTTAGACTTGGCGGGAAATAGTGGGCTTCCTGCGTGCTGCCATGGACAAGTGACTAAACAATAGCAGTTGATGAAATACTCCTACCGATAAAGCAGACATACAATGATAAATAACAACACTTCAATCCATTTAAAATATTCTAATTAGAATATTTTTTCATATTGAACAATTTTAAGAATATTAACAGATTTTTCATGACTTCTTGAACTCTGATTATAGTATTAATACACAAGAGCCTAACTGACAATGTTAATATTGGAAAATAACACACATTGGGCTTAGTAGCAACATATAGGTAATGTGTAGTGGCAATGTAAAAAATTTCAATGATATATATTTGCACCTGTTATAATACTAATTCATGTAGATATACCCAGGCATATCGAGATCTAGAAAATATCATTTGAACAGTGTTTTTCAATAGATGGCGACGGATGAAATATATGTCACAGTTTCTTGGTTTTGGTATGCAATCCATCGCCTCCTCGAACCCATGCACCAGGTATGAAATTCCAATGCCATATAAGAGAGGAAATATAGCGCAAACAAGTTTAATATTTGTTAACTTGAGGTCAAAAATAGGTTTCAGTGATTTGATTTTGGTACGTCACAAACAACCTTACCACCGTGAAACCATACATCACATGGGAAAAGGCCATAACAGATTTAGTACGTCACATGACATTCATTATGACGTCATATATTTGGTCGCGTGCTCATTCCCGGGGGACTATACTTTAGTAAAGTTCCCGTAGTCAGGTATAGTCTCCCGTAGTCAAGAAGGACAGGGAACTGCCGCAATATAGATCATGGCTGTTATCCAATCGCATTCCTAGTAATTATCATGTGATGTACTAATGCTTTTTAGTATCGGGTTTAAGTCTAGACAAGACCATGTACGCAAGGATGAAAGATAGAGTGGAGGAAGGACGAATGTACTGACAGAAGGACGGTCAGACTGACGGAACAACGCGACACAAAACTATACGTTTGTCCCTTGTTGACCATGTACGCAAGGATGAAAGATAGAGTGGAGGAAGGACGAATGTACTGACAGAAGGACGGTCAGACTGACGGAACAACGCGACACAAAACTATACGTTTGTCCCTTGTTGGCTATAAAAACAACACCAGTACATAGTTTTTATTCATGCATGATTCAAGATGTTAGAAATTATCTATTTGTCAACCTATTTAATAAAATGGTGGTCCAATTGAAAAAAGGTGTCCGAAAGTCTTTTTTTTACATTAATAACTTTCTTAAAGGCATCGGCACATAGGATTCTACGTATATTAAATTTCAAAATATGATTGACTGACAGTAGGGGTGGGGAGATAGAAAATGCTCTGGTTTATTGGATGTTTTACAATGATAAACCTCTTAATACATGTTCTACTTTTCAACATAAAAACGTAATACTACAAATACACTATATACTACATTTTGACGATTTTAATTTTAACACGCTTCCGTACACAAACCATACAACAGACCTCTCAGATGTCCCCTGCACTGAATGACATATGACCTGCGCATGCGTGGTATGAATTGTAAGTCGTATACAGAAATGTTTTGTTTATTTCATATAAAGACAAATACAATTAACTTTAAACGAGCTTTGTTTTTCATTTTCACACGGTGATTCGATGTTGATAACCTGTAAAGTATTTTTTCTTCTTTATTTTCCATAGCTTTATGACAAAAATGAGAATATCGAGAAAACGCGACATAATTATATGACGTTACAATAAAACCATTGATGTTGCATATTTATTTACATTTTACAAACAAAGTAAAGTCTTGATAAATCAATGGGATCGTACATCAATTTGTTTGAAAAAGTGAGTATAAGCACTGACGTCACTGTTTTTAATTTCTCATTTAAATATGAAAAGGTATTTAAAGGTGCAAATAGATTCACACTGTTTGCAAACAAAGTGCCCCATGTCTCCATTACATCCAGTAGGGCCACGGTGGCCGAATGGTTAAGATGTCCCGACACATTACCACAAGCCCTACACCACTGGGATGCGAGTTCGAAACCCGTGTGGGACAGTTGCCAGGTACTGACCGCCGGTCGGTGGTTTTGCTCCACCAAAAAAACCTGGCAGTTTCTAACATGACCCTGGCTGTTAATAGGACGTTAAACTAATAAAGCCAAACTATTACATTAAGAAATAGCGACATCAAGTCCTAAATCAAGTGTAACGTGTGTAGCCATTGGGAATTCCAATGTACCATATGATGTCCTAAAACGAGGGTCATACGGAGACTTTTGTAACATGGTTTGTCATAATCTTATCATTATTAATGCATGTTTGTTGCGAAATCAAAATTTAATATTTTTTTACACAATTCATATTTGTATCCACCTATGTGGGACAGCTACAGGGTGCTTATTTCAGATGTAGATCGGCGGTTTTTCTCCGGGTAAGTGTTCTATGTAATTCCCTCCATTTACGTCGATACATTATGTAAATGTCCCATCCTGTTAATCGAACATTAAGTAAACCAAACTAAGCCAAACTGAGCTTTCCTAGTGATATAACGTGTTATGTAACTTCGATTCAAAAATAAATCCAGGATGATTTGCTTTCTTGGTATACTTAGATTTAGTAAATCAATTTGATTTAAGCCACTAAACCCAACAAATCATAGAAATAAAAATACTGTTTTCAAATTGCGAATGTGCTTTATTGTTACACTGTATTTAGATCAAATACCATTCGAATGCCTCCGACAGGCACGGCGACATGCTCTTCTATTCCGGAACCTGTTTGCATTTCCTCCACAGCCGTAGTAGGTAAGTTTCCTGCATCTCCCGCTGAAGTGGTCATAGTAGAACCACTCGGTCAATAGACCTCCACATTGCCGACCGGGATGTGGAGGCATTCTACCTGTAGGTGGAACGTCAGAGAATATATACTCCTCACATGTTTTATTTGTATAAATTCAACGAACTATTCTTATTTTCACGTTTTTGTTCGCATACATGTAATTAAAGGTTGATGAAACGATACCAAAAAGCAATTTCTTTAAAATAACCATAATACCATATTAAGCTACATGTAAAGTTTATTTGTTATTGCATATATCAATATGAAATCATAGTTTAATAAATAGACAAGCGTAATGTTTAAGGATGCAAGTTATCTAGCATGTTGCCCTATCATACATTTACTGAATTCGACGGTGAGAAAAGAAGAACCTAGGCAGACTGATATCATATAGCAATACATCTGGAAATTGCAGTAAACACGTGTTCTTACACATTTTGGATTATTATAATAACTCATACTTACATCTACGACGGCCTCGTCTTGCGTCTATTGTTACAATCAGCAACAAAACTACAAAAGCCAGCAGTAAGACTTTCGTATTCGCCATTGTTCTCTGAAAAATGTAACAAGTAATAACAAGTGATCGATCTAAATTGTGACAGAAAATTTACAATGAGTTAAATTTAATGATTGAATCAATATGAAGCTACACCAAGAAGTAATGTGTCTAATGTGTTAAGCAGAGAGTGTTAAGTGAGATATTGCTTCTGTTTTTCAGAACTTAGAACTGGACTAGCTGTTCATATAACATATCTACATATTGCAGATTGAGCGAACAGCGGCAACACACATTAAGGCAAATAGTGTATATCATTTTGATATTTCAAAATGTTCGCATGGGAATATTACTAAACCTGGTTTAATATAGTATCTGTATTCTTGTTGAGATGACTGACAGACGATAGATAACAAGTACGGTAAAACAACTCTCTTTCGCGACTATTATACATCTCGCAATTTCTATGGCAAAACAATGCCACATTTCGGCAATTTAAACATAAAATTGAACTACCTATCCACATAGAGCATTTATATATACACTCGCGGAAATAAATTATCCCAAATTTACTTTAATCGTAATGATCGCAAAATTAAAACTTAAGCCAAAGGAAGTTGCTATGTAATATATATTGTGTTCGTATCATATAATGCTCAGATAAATAGAAATATGGTGTACCTACCGTATGTAGAATTTCTCGATGATATCCAATGATACAATGTAGAGACACAGATACTTATATAGTGTACATGGTAACAGATGTAGCACCAGCCGTCACAGGTGCCTTTAGGGTCGTCAAAATATATTAGTTTATTTTTGGAGAATGATGGGAAATATATTATCGTGAATTGGATGGCAAAGGGTCTAGAATTCTACAACAATACGAAGCTATCGAATCTCTGTTAAAGCTGTTAAGTTCGTAATAAGTGTTCTGATCCATCTTAATAATAACCCCGGACTTATTATTTTGACTAGTCTTTTGATGAGTACAATATTTCAATATATATTTAGAACAAAATTATGCCACTGCGTCATGAGAGATGCACAATATATGAAAAGTCATTTTTTATTCTATTGGTAAAATGCAATGACATAGTGTGAATACATACATAATACTGCTGTATATCAAAGGGAAATAGTGGAAAATGCTAAAAATTGAAGTTTGATTAAAATACATGAAAGTTAATATGAAATCTTTACTTAAATATTTGAAGTTACACATTTGAAACTGTTGATTGATTTTTTTAAAGTACAGGAGTATGTCTGTATTGACTTAGTTTTTTGTTTCATTTTTGTATTAATCTCAGTTTGTTTTCTTTTTGTTGAGCCAAGTGGTCTACACAGAAACTTCATTTTAATCTAAAATGACATGTGTTATTTATTGGTAGTTTGAATATTTACACTCTGCCACGCAGAGACTGGCATTACTCTAATAATAACCATGAATGAATTAATGCAGTCTAGACTTCATGTAGTTATACCTACATGTATACTAAGTTAGTCCGCGCAGGAAAATTGACACTGTAGTTAAAGTAACCAGTGTAGTTATATAATTATAGAAAATTATTTTAAACGTAAGGATTATTAACGGTAAACTGAAAAGTTATTTGAAATTTGTTTGTTTGTTTGTCTCCCAAATTATTTATAGGAACTAATTTTATCATATTTAACTTGGCTGTTCAGGTTAAGTAGTGGGGCCGCGGTGGCCGAGTGGTTAAGATGTCCCGACATATTACCACAAGCCCTCCACCTCTGGGATGCGGGTTCGAATCCTATGTGGGGCAGTTGCCAGGTACTGACCGCTGGCCGGTGGTTTTTCTCCGGGTACTCCGGCTTTCCTCCACCAACAAACCTGGCACGTCCTTACATGACCCTGGCTGTTAATAGGACGTAAAACTAAACAAACCAAACCAAAGTTAAGTAGTTGCAATAGGAAATTCAAATGTCGTGTCTAAAATATGTTTTACTGTGGAAAAAAATAAAAATGCAAATATATCAATTGTAACGAGTGCTTTTCTGTTCATCTGTCACCAATATAAATATCAATTTAACATTTCTTAATTGTTAAATAAAACGTTAATGTTTCGTTCTAAATATATTTGAGTATTCATACATAATTATTTATTACACCGGATAAATTCATTCATAGTAATGTAAAATCCTGGACTAGAAAATGGTAATTTGTTTCCCGAGGTCAAACCCGTGTGATTAATGACATTAATTAGTGATGACATCTGTTGGCCTTGAGCTCCCCAGCCAGTCGTGAATAACAAAGTCGTGGTCACTGACTGGTCATCATGATAAACAAGTGTACCTGATAGGTTATCCAAATAAACATTTAATTTGTGAAATGATATATAATTATTGTTTCTGTTGATTACGTTTGTATCACTTACATAATCATATTTTACTGTTGTTTTCGTTCTAGATTTTACTTCGATGTCTAAGGATTAATTACGTAAACATATCATATGCACAATGCTGTAAATATGGAATTTTCCATGTGCGGGTATTGTCAGCTTGTAAGCTTACTGAGGTTTGGTAATTTTCGGGTTTTGTGGCTATGATCTAGTTTCTTACATGTCAAACGTTGCAAGTACCAATAGGCTTGCGGGGATCAAATGATAACGAAATTAGAAAAATAAATTCGCACTCAAGGAATAATTCCACTTTAACAATAACTGAATATTAAATATGTATGTACATGTATTCCGAATTTGCATATTACAGAGTTATCTGCACTTCCGGGTAGGTATTGATCGTGACGTCATATGTTTCGGAGCGCAACGTCATACGTTTCGGAGAAACGACGTGAAGTGCGCTCACAAAGTAATGACGTAACAATCGATACCTACCGGCAAGGGAGCTAACTCTGTAATATGCAAAGACGGAATAATATTATTCTGATGTTACATGATTGTCTTTATACAAAAACTGTTAAGTTCAACATCGCGGCCGTGGCGGCCTTCGTGGATTTCAGACCGACCCGAAAAACACATACACTTGGTCGGGACCATGTCAGGATCATTTCATGCAAGATTTAGATAAAATCGCACGGATAGAACTTGAGAAGAGGTTTAAAATCCGAAAAGTTTACGCACGGCGGAGGACGGACAGCGCACAGATGACTTAAAAATGTTTGTAACTTTTGATAGTAAATAAAGTATAAAAAGCTCGTTTTATTCGTCTTTATGAAAATTACGGCACACATAATTGTAAGTACAGCTTATCAAACAAGCAAAAATTGAATATGTACCGACACTGATTTTGGTTCTTAAAATGTAACTGTAAAACGAGTTTGATGATTTTGTAGATTCCCCAAAGTTTTAAGCTCTCACATATTATCGATTCGCGGATAATTTTTAATTGATGAATTCATTGCTAATTTCCATATGCAGGTTGTCCTATGTTTACCAGCGTCGTTCTAATTACCGCGCAGGATTTTTTTTTAAAACTATTTTAGTTTCGGTTACATAGTGGGTATTTAATAGATACAATAACATGGATCGATTATGTTTATATAAAAGACGTGACTTTTCGAAATAAATGGAAATTAATAATTAACTGTTTAATCTAGATGGTGTTGAGGTGTAAATTCATTATTCTTATATGGAAAATGTTAAGGCGTATTTCACATTAATTATTCTATGTCAAAACATACAGAGAGAAAATGCAACAATTTTTTTTCAGTTTTGTAAAGGGAAATCCAAACTCGTCCCTTTACGAGGAAGCTGATATCATCGTCTTCTCAAAAGAGACAGCAACGACAACCGCACCTTAATGTGGTGAAACGATATTACCAACCCACCTTGTGGTAACTAGAGCTGTCCAATATGACACATAAAATACTGAATGTACGTCAGATTATATTAAAGCAGTCATATTAATATCACTCGTTATTTGTTAAATAAATTGAAATTTTGACTTTTCCGTGGTCAATTTCTGTTGGATGGTATTGTATTAATAATGTGAAATACGCAATTACATTTTCCATATTAGAATCATTATTTTCCAGTTCAACACTTTTTGATTTATTATCAAAACAATGGCGTAGGTCTACATGCTAATACCTCATGAAGCCAAGCATTGTGGCGAGAAATCTACTAAACTGTTAGTGCATCAACTTTTTTATTCACAATTTTTGCTTTACATGTGAAAACGGGAACATGATCTACATGTATATAATCAATAAAAAGTTATGTTAAAAGCACAAAACAGGTCAATTTAATGTTATCAAAGCTATGTTATCATTCTTATCATCCCTTATTTTACTAAGGGTCACAGGAAACGTTTTTAAACGTTGGGTATTCAAAAATTTTCATTAGACTTCAAAATAGTAGTATTACTAGCTGCCAGTTGGAGTTTACATGTACAAAAAGTGACTATTAATCAGTTACTTATAATTAGTATATCGAACAGGTTAACCAACTGTCCATCAACAATATTTACAATTTGGGTAATAATTGATGTTTGATCGTGCATATATGTGTCCAATTAACACAAAAATACATATTTATTTTTTACAACCAGAACTTCATTTCATAAAGAGCATATATAGTGCCGTGGTGTTTTTGCGGGATGCAATTAATTATTTTACTTTATTCAATTTTAAAAGTAAAATTAGAAACTGAAACTTTTCAGTGATGGTAATAGTGTAAAGTAAGTAATTTTTGTTACCTAAACAATTACTAATATTCTTCTGCTTTTGTTTTAATAGATAAAAATACCATTTGTCGGCACCTTTAAGGAACATGGATGAAACTTGGGCCAGATTTATGGTCACTTAATGTTATAAACGAATTCAAAATAGCCGTTTATATCACCCTATATAGTATTAATAAACAATCAAATAGCTTTACATTATATAGCTTTATCGTGTCTTCACGAATAAAATCTGGGTTTCAAGTTCTATTACATCATTTCACTGTTTTAAAGTTCTATGACATCTATATATTATTTAACTGTTTTAAAGTTCTATGACATACATGTATTATTTAACTGTTTTAAAGTTCTATGACATCTTTATATTATTTAACTGTTTTAAAATTCTATGACATATATGTATTATTTAACTGTTTTAAAGTTCTATGACATACATGTATTATTTAACTGTTTTAAAGTTCTATGACATCTTTATATTATTTAACTGTTTTAAAGTAAATCATTTCACTGTTTTAAAGTTCTATGACATATATGTATCATTTCACTGTTTCAAACTTCTATGACATCTATGTATTATTTAACTGTTTTAAAGTTCTATGACATATATGTATCATTTCACTGTTTTAAACTAAACTATTTCACTGTTTTATGACATATATGTATCATTTCACTGTTTTAAAGTGCTATAACATCTATGTATCGTTTCACTGTTTTAAAGTTCTATGACATCTTTGTATCATTTCACTGTTTTAAAGTTCTATGACATATATGTATCATTTCACTGTTTTAAAGTAAATCATTTCACTGTTTTAAAGTTCTATGACATATATGTATCATTTCACTGTTTTAAACTTCTATGACATCTATATATTATTTAACTGTTTTAAAGTTCTATGACATATATGTATCATTTCACTGTTTTAAACTAAACTATTTCACTGTTTTATGACATATATGTATCATTTCACTGTTTTAAAGTGCTATAACATATATGTATCATTTCACTGTTTTAAAGTTCTATGACATCTATGTATCATTTCACTGTTTTAGAGTTCTATGACATCTATATATTATTTCACTGTTTTAAAGTTCTATGACATCTATATATCATTTCACTGTTTTAAAGTTCTATGACATCTATGTATTATTTCACTGTTTTAAAGTTCTATGACATCTATGTATTATTTAACTGTTTTAAAGTTCTATGACATCTATATATCATTTCACTGTTTTAAAGTTCTATGACATCTATGTATTATTTAACTGTTTTAAAGTTCTATGACATATATGTATCATTTCACTGTTTTAAAGTTCTATGACATCTATGTATTATTTAACTGTTTTAAAGTTCTATGACATATATGTATCATTTCACTGTTTTAAACTAAACTATTTCACTGTTTTATGACATATATGTATCATTTCACTGTTTTAAAGTGCTATAACATATATGTATCATTTCACTGTTTTAAAGTTCTATGACATATATGTATCATTTCACTGTTTTAAAGTTCTATGACATATATGTATCATTTCACTGTTTTAAAGTTCTATGACATCTATATATCATTTCACTGTTTTAAAGTTCTATGACATATATGTATCATTTCACTGTTTTAAAGTAAACCATTTCACTGTTTTAAAGTTCTATGACATCTATGAATTATTTCACTGTTTTAAAATTCTATGACATCTATGTATCATTTCACTGTTTTAAAATGCTATGAAATCTATGTAATATTTCACTGTTTTAAAGTTCTATGACATCTATGTATTATTTCACTGTTTCAAAGTTCTATGTAACAGTTACATGTTGCCCTTATAACGTCGTTTGATAGTCATCGTCATTTTCGTCGTCGTTTTCGTCTGGTTATCGACATCGTCTTTTTTTCCTTTCAGCGCCAATTTATTACGGTATAAAAAGTGAAACTATTTTATTAATTTATTACCGTTGTTAGTTCTGTCATATTGTCGTTCAAACAAGTGGAAACCGTGAGAATTATCATTTCTCTTTTTTACATTGTATAACTAAAACAAAAGTCTTCATTTCATAAGCAGTAAATATCTCAGAATTGATACCATGGTTGTGCCGATGAAATTCAGCTCACATGATAAACCTTATGCCATTTTCATCATGGCTGCACTAAACCTACAATTTGGTAACCGGTCAAAGGTGACCGACTCGAGTGTAATGCTATATACATTTGCATTCATATTCCATTAGGTTTCCACATGATTTGAGACAATATGCCATCTCTACAGAACCACTGAGAACAGTTAGATTTTAACGCTTCCCTTGTGGTCTTTGGTTACATGTAGAAGTTCATAGCTTTGTAAATGTACATTGTCCTCTCAGGTTACAACTAATGGTATTAAATCAAATCAAAATAAGAAAATATTAATGTAATTGTATATTTATTCAACAAGCGTACTTCAGAAAACGAATCAATAATTCGGGTATCAACATCATGCTGAGAAACCTTCATGCATTTAAGAAACATCTTTGGTGAGACAAATGTTAGACAAAAGTTTGACAAATGTTTATCACAGACCTCTAGCAGGATCAGTATCTTTGGTGAACTCATAACAAATATTGAAGTGAACAATGAATGAGATATATTAATAACCTTTGTACTAATTTGTTGAAAGTGAAAGAGAAATTAACATCAAACATAAAAAATCTCACATAAAACGTTCTTATACCATGTAAGGCTGACAACAAATGGTATAGACGCACTAAAAACTAAACGACTTTTTGCTGGGAGAACACATGCAATAAAAGTCTTACACATATCCTTACACAGAAAAGATAACTCTAATGGAAGAGTTTTCCGTAATGGAATAACAAACATTGAAATGAGTTAAGATGAGTCAAAGATTATTTTCCTTGTTTCATTCATACAACGCTATCATACACAGTATTTCCAATTAATTACAAAGTCACAATTGGAAATTCAGCATCCCTCTTTTAAAGCGAAATTATCTCTGCGGCTTCCCTCTTCTTCAGAGAAATGATTTCTGGGGCTTCCCTCTTTTTCAGAGAAATGATTTCAGGTGCGTCAGCTTCCCTCTTTCTCAGAGAAATGATTTCTGGGGCTTCCCTTTTCTTCAGAGAAATAATTTCCGGAGCTTCCCTCTTTTTCAGAGAAATAATTTCCGGGGCTTCCCTCTTTTTCAGAGAAATGATTTCGGGAGCTTCCCTCTTCCTCAGAGAAATAATTTCCGGTGCTTCCCTCTTCTTCAGAGAAATAATTTCCGGGGCTTCCCTCTTTTTGAGAGAAATGATTTCTGGAGCTTCCCTCTTCCTCAGAGAAATGATTTCTGGAGCTTCCCTCTTCTTTAGAGAAATAATTTCCGGGGCTTCCCTCTTCTTCAGAGAAATAATTTCCGGGGCTTCCCTCTTTTTCAGAGAAATGATTTCTGGAGCTTCCCTCTTCTTCAGAGAAATAATTTCCGGGGCTTCCCTCTTTCTCAGAGAAATGATTTCAGGAGCTTCCCTCTTCCGCAGAGAAATGATTTCTGGGGCTTCCCTTTTCTTCAGAGAAATAATTTCCGGGGCTTCCCTCTTTTTAAGAGAAATGATTTCTGGAGCTTCCCTCTTCCTCAGAGAAATAATTTCCGGGGCTTCCCTCTTTTTCAGAGAAATGATTTCTGGAGCTTCCCTCTTCCGCAGAGAAATGATTTCTGGGGCTTCCCTTTTCTTCAGAGAAATAATTTCCGGGGCTTCCCTCTTTTTAAGAGAAATGATTTCTGGAGCTTCCCTCTTCCTCAGAGAAATAATTTCCGGGGCTTCCCTCTTCTTCAGAGAAATAATTTCCGGGGCTTCCCTCTTTTTCAGAGAAATAATTTCCGGGGCTTCCCTCTTTTTCAGAGAAATGATTTCAGGAGCTTCCCTCTTTTTAAGAGAAATGATTTCTGGAGCTTCCCTTTTCCTCAGAGAAATGATTTCCGGGGCTTCCCTCTTTTTTAGAGAAATTATTTCTGGGGCTTCCCTCTTCTTCAGAGAAATAATTTCAGGTGCTTCCCTCTTTTTCAGAGAAATGATTTCCGGGGCTTCCCTCTTTTTCAGAGATATAATTTCCGGGGCTTCCCTCTTTTTCAGAGAAATGATTTCTGGCGTCTCAGCTTCCCTTTTTCTCAGAGAAATGATTTCCGGGGCTTCCCTCTTTCTCAGAGAAATGATTTCAGGAGCTTCCCTCTTTTTCAGAGAAATAATTTCTGGTACGTCAGCCTCCCTCTTCCTCAGGGAAATAATTTCTGGTGCCTCAGCCTCCCTCTTTTTCAGAGAAATGATTTCCGGTGCTTCCCTCTTCCTCAGAGAAATGATTTCCGGGGCTTCCCTCTTTTTCAGAGAAATGATTTCCGGGGCTTCCCTCTTTTTCAGAGAAATGATTTCCGGGGCTTCCCTCTTCCTCAGTGAAATGATTTCCGGTGCCTCAGCCTCCCTCTTCCTCAGAGAAATGATTTCCGGGGCTTCTCTCTTCTTTAGAGAAATAATTTCTGGTGCCTCAGCCTCCCTCTTTCTCAGAGAAATGATTTCCGGGGCTTCCCTCTTCCTCAGAGAAATGATTTCAGGGGCTTCCCTCTTTTTCAGAGAAATAATTTCCGGGGCTTCCCTTTTCTTCAGAGAAATGATTTCCGGGGCTTCCCTCTTTTTTAGAGAAATGATTTCAGGGGCTTCCCTCTTTTTCAAAGAAATGATTTCAGGGGCTTCTCTCTTTTTCAGAGAAATAATTTCTGGTACGTCAGCCTCCCTCTTCCTCAGGGAAATAATTTCTGGGGCTTCCCTCTTCTTCAGAGAAATAATTTCTGGGGCTTCCCTCTTTCTTAGAGAAATGATTTCCGGGGCTTCCCTCTTTTTCAGAGAAATGATTTCAGGAGCTTCCCTCTTTTTCAGAGAAATGATTTCAGGGGCTTCCCTCTTCCTCAGGGAAATAATTTCTGGGGCTTCCCTCTTCTTCAGAGAAATAATTTCCGGGGCTTCCCTCTTTCTCAGAGAAATGATTTCCGGGGCTTCCCTCTTTTTCAGAGAAATGATTTCAGGAGCTTCCCTCTTTTTCAGAGAAATGATTTCAGGAGCTTCCCTCTTTTTCAGAGAAATGATTTCCGGGGCTTCCCTCTTCTTCAGAGAAATAATTTCCGGGGCTTCCCGCTTTTTCAGAGAAATTATTTCCGGGGCTTCCCTCTTCTTTAAAGAAATGATTGGTGAATCAGTTGGTGCAGAGGAGCCTGTTGGATAGATAAAACTAGATATATTCTTTTGTTGTTTTTTTTCCATTAATTTTTTATCATTGCATTTGATTTTATTTTGTTACATTTACATCCCATTATGCATATTCTTTAGTTAAATTATGTTTTATTCTTAGTTTTCAATGGGACTGTTTGTATACTACTCTCATTTTATTGTCTTCACATACAGATATTACTAATAAAGCGTTTTAAAGCTGCGAGTATTACCAAGTAATTTAAAGAGGAACGTACCAAACGATGCCAGGCACACCACGGCAATAAGGGAGATCCAAACACACTTCATTATCTGTGTTGAGTCAACTCAAGTAGGGTTTCTGAAATCAAAAGGAACAGTATTAAATGGCTTTGCCTCGACTAATTCTTGCAACTTATTTAATGCCTTTTTATAACTATAACCAAAATGCCCGAATCTATCATTGCGCTAATTGACCAGTTTAGTTTTAAAACAAAGGGTGAATTGCTTAAAAACAAACACTGATTGTAACATAGTTCATTGTAAGAACAGATCGCTTAATCAGATACAGAACCAAAAAAGTCCTAAATAAAGATAGAATTTAAACATATACAACTGAAAATTATATAATAAAAAACCATATTCTTATTCTATAAGCTGAACCTGCATAGCAAAAGTTCTTAGTTTCATATAAGAAATGGAATATTTCATGCCAATAATCATGTATATTGTTTATGACGACTATAGTTTACTTTCACTTTAATATATACATAATTCACTGAGTCAGCTTATGTTTTAGGCATAAAATAGAATGCCATTTTCCCGAGAGAATAATTATTGGCGATAAATACTAAGTTCAGTGATAACGGTATAAACGTATTAATCGTATCTTATGCTCTAATTACGATGTTGTATTACAAAATTACTCCAGACATCAGCAAAGTGCAAGATATGAATATATAAGTGTCCGTGCTGACATCACTTTGGGAGCGTTTAGTTATTATTGTAATTTCGCAGATTTATTTCAGATGGATTATATAGCAACTCTATACAGCAACATCACGCATAATCTAAAACAATTGTTAACCTAGGTTAAGTTCATCGTCTAATCTCTGATGAAACATCACTGTTATGCCAGAAAATTATCTTGAACAAGCTACCAGATTGCGCAAGCGCGATAACTCTTATCCATATCGTTTAATATACTTCAGAGATACATTTTGTAAGTTATAGTAATCCTATATTATATCTTCACATTCTACTGTAGGGGTATACAAACATCATACCAATTGTATCAGAACTGTACTCGATATTTGAAATTCAACAATTTAATCACTTAATAATAGGTTTGAACATTTTATGGATTTGGGAATCGCAAAAAAAGGCCTAAACCATATACATAGTCCTTTTTGTCAATTTTATCATTTTTGACCCCTATCGCAGCCCCTGGTGGGTTGAGTGCATATGATCACAATTTTGAATGACCTTATACTAGAGAAGGTTTGTGCAGAAAAAACATTGAATTTGCTTCAGCAGTTTATGGTGAAGAAGTATAAAATGTTATTTCATTACGACACACGACGGACAAAAGGCGATTAGATAGATATAAGTTACTTGAGACTTTGTCTTAAGGTGACTAAAATGTTGAAAATAAAAAATAAAACTAAACTAACATACCCAATATCAACACTATTAAATCTTAATTATCACATATATGTCAGAAATAGATTTATATTGCAGTGCAATTTCTAGCTTAAGACCTGTATGAAACATGAATTAGTTCGTCCGTAAGAAACCTTTCTTTAAAAATTACATTTATAATGTTAATATCGTAAGCAAAACAGAACAATAGGTTTTGATTTTGTATCAATATTTGTGTTGATATTTTAGCAGTCAAATCGTTTGCTAACAACTAGTGTATATACAATTTTACAATATCCTCACGATTAGCTATAAAGATATGGTATGAATAGCGCAAGACGGCACATTAGTATACAATGAAAAAAGAGGCTGGATTATTATCATAGTTCGGTTGATATTACTTTCATTTACCCAATAGCTTCATATAATATTGTGTAAAATTCTGTATCAAATTAGTAAAGTTGAAAAAAGAAATCTTTAAGCAAATAATATTCACATGCAGAAAACATGTATTTGAAAAAATAACTTGTACGGTACAAAAAATATATCTAAAATGTAATGATGTAGCTTATATCTTACCTTGTAGTCAGAAATGGTATATCTTTGCGTTCTAAATTCTGAAGTATCGGTATGGAGCAACAGGATGAGAGGAATGATCTTGATCGGCTTGTCGTCGGCTTTTATAGGTAATTTCTTGGCAGAAAACCTAACCATTTTTTGTTTGTTTGGTTTTCCACGTGATACGTTTCGTTGTATCGGTCAAATCGGGTAAACAAAAAATTTTGGTCGTTTCTAAGAACTGTTTTCGTAATTTGGACAGGAAAGTTACAACGTATGCAAATGACAATAACAAGGCATTAACTTATCTTTCAAGAGGCGGAACGAGTATTCGCTAACCACTAGTGATTGATGTGTGTGACAGCCGAGGACATGCCAATGGAAAACCCTAATAACCTCGTCAAATGTAAATATGCTGACCGCAGTCTGAGTACAATTCTACGAATCCAGGTGACTCCTATTGTACCTGTGGCCCTTGTTTACCTCCAGAACGTAATTAATTGTACATAACATTTTGATATTATGTAGAATTAGGCCTTTTCACCCTACTTTAAAATCTGGACTATCCTTCTCCCTTACCTTGAATCGTTAGAGTTGTGTTTGTACATGAAAACAACTGCAAGTAGCTTTCTAGGTCACATTGACGTCCTGTTACCAGTTCCACTTTCAAAATTTGTTTTTGTAGATATGATATCAACTTGTCTTTACTAAACAAATAGTTTATCCTCCCTTTTTAAGAACGTTTAACTTTGTGATAAAAACCTATAATGCTTACCTTAAATTAAGTTGATAGTACTTTTAAAATCAGCATCGAATGTTAAATACCTTTTCAAAAACGTTTTATGCAAGACAAAGAAGTGTTTAAAATT
The DNA here is from genome assembly GCF_041381155.1 of Argopecten irradians. Taxonomy (NCBI): domain Eukaryota; kingdom Metazoa; phylum Mollusca; class Bivalvia; order Pectinida; family Pectinidae; genus Argopecten; species Argopecten irradians. The sequence continues at coordinate 4,128,747 of NC_091135.1, forward strand.
ATCGACTTTTTTCAGGACTGAGTTTTTAAAGTTGTTGAAAAAGTTTTATTTTCTTAAAAAAATGCAAAATATAATGATTAATTACTGTTTACGACGTGTGTGTTGTTTTGCATAACGAAAAATAAACAAAATATAACGAATGTGCATCACAAGCATTCAATGTTTAGAGACAATACTTAGAATGGTTTATGAATTAATTTTATTTTCACTAATTACAAGCAGTGTAATTTAAATAAAGGTATGGTACATTACCATACATTCATTGTTATGTGTCGCCATTGTATTACTAATACAATGATGACATGTGCATATAATTATTAATCGCATATTCATATTATCTTAGTCACTTTCAGTGTAAGAGACTACAATAAAGCAATTTATTTTCGCACATCATTTAACTTCACATATTTCGTGGCCGATATGAACACATATAAGTAATAATCGTTGTTTTTTTTTCAGGTAAAGTAACAGTACATTTGTAGAACTATTTGACTCGTAAAGTTATGCATGACGTCGCAAAATTAAGTCACTGCGAAAATAAGTGATTTTGCGTATTGTATTGCGTCACCGTAACTTCGAGTGAAGTTTTTTATGTTTAGCGATTCCAAAAGTGCATTTTTTATTATTTCATTTCACTACCGATTCGTGTTCAGTCATACAATACTGCATGAATCCAAATCCATGTATTTTTTTTATATTTATTATTACCAATATCAGTTACATTTTCGTGTGTATCTGAGGTTGAAAAAAATGAATAGCTCAAAAGATACCAAATCATTGAACGAATAAGCATGTAACAGTATCATGCAGTTGTCTCGTTTTCTAAGAATCGTCAGTGATAACAAGGGTCAAAGTACTTGACAAAGCCATGTGCTAATAAAACTATGTTTCGTTGAAATCATAAATTCATATTTCGTTGAAATTATAAATCAACCAAGTAAAATAAAAGTTCTTTTATTAATTAATGTGATGCAATTTAATTGCAATTTTATTTTTCGCTATCAAAAGAAGAAATGTGATAAATGGTATGATAAAAGACACATATATCATAGTGGCATTTGACAAGCTACTGCACTCTGATGGACAATGTACCAGGATACAGCAGTTCACATGTAAAACATTTTTACAGCTTCACACCTATGTAAATATGTTAAGTCCTCGTCCGCCAATGAAACGAAGATCTGTGGGGCTACTCAGACCATAATCCGATTATTAAAGATTACGATTGGAGAATTTGAATCAAAACCAAACGTTTACATTTTTTATCAAACTTTAATTACAGATTAAGATAATATATTTCTCCATGGTGAGCGTTCCGATTGCTCACAAATGTTTTACCGATCCATGCAGCAAGTAAGTATATCAACGTGTAGTAATAGAAATTTCATTTTCTGTATACTGTAAGTGCAACTTAACTACCAGAAACAATTATGCGGCACACAAGGTAAAAATATTCAATAATCTTCTTAATATAAATATAATATAAATACTGGAAATTGCCATACATTGCGTTTAGTAGCAATAGGAAGCTACTGTGCAGTTGCAATGCAAAAAGATTAGATAAGAATATATTAAAGATGCTCCACCGATGACAAATGGTGGTTTTTTTCACTGTCAAAGACAGGAGCAGACGAGTTAGTATTTTTCATCAGTTACTTACTTTACACCATTACTACCATCGGAAAATTGAGCTTCCAATTTTACTTCAAGATAAAATATTAAGAATAATTAATTGCATCCCGATAATATCAAAGTACTGATTGTGTATGTGACAAAACCAAAATAAATCCTTTTACATTATTTTTGTGTTAATTAGACAGATATATATATACATATATATGATTAAACACCAATTATTGTTCAAATGATGAGTACCGTTCATGTTAAATGACTGTCGAACTATATATTTTGTGCAAAGTTAATTTTATATTATATGCTGAAATCAAACTGAAACCTATTTTCAGTTCTTAATGACATCAGTTCCTGATGAATATGTGAAACAAAACATTGATATCGACGTGATTTAATGTTATCTTATATAAAATATCTTGTCAGAAAATATTGAAAATTTCAAAACTTTTATTAACGAACGAAGTCTCACTTTAAATGAAATATTGGATGTCAATTTAAACTTTCGGTATTATGTAACAAGACCGATACAGAAATGACATTTACATTATTGTAATTATGTCGTATTTGGCATACAGGATAAATGCGTTCTTTCTCCATCTTTTTTTTAACTGACCGAAGTGTAACGCATAAAAAAATTGACATTTTACCCTAAAATTATATAAAAAAACGTGAAATGCATTGAACCATAATCAATGGAAAACTAAAACAAATTGTGCTGCAGTATTTTTAATTTGCCATACTGGAAACATGACTTTTTTGCTAGTGCTTATTTTCGCGATTCGTGTCGTTGATGTTATCACGATTTATATAACTTCGGGCTTTTGGTAATATAGTTTATATATTCACAAAATTTTACGAGCGGTAGAAATTTTCGCGGTGAAATGTATTCGCTTAATTAGAGAAAATCCCCTCGCGTAAATTTCAATGTTAACAGTATATTAACCTACACGTTGACATTATCATTGAATTCCCATGGCTTCAAGTGTTTAGTATGAACTACACAGCGATATGTTTTATAACCAATATATATCAACATAACATAGATTCAAAGTTTATAGATTTTAGCACTTTGTTTCAATTTGGGAGAAACTATCATTTACGCAAACTCTTAAAGATGCTCCACCACTGACAAATAGTATTTTTACTCAATAAAAAAACCTAGAGCAGACGAATTAATATTTATCTTCAGTTACATACACGTACTTTACACCATTACCACCAATGAAATGTTTGAGCTTCTAATTTTATTTCAAGAAAAAAAATAACTGCATCCCAAAAAAGAATCCGTGGCACTATGTTCTATATGGAATGAAGTAATGAGAGTGCAAAACCAAATTATTTTACATTATTTTTTGTTAAATATATACATGATTAAACACCAATTATTGTTCGAATGAAGAGTATCACATATGCTTTGCGGTGGAGCATCTTAAAACTGACTTTCTAAAAAGTGGAATGCGCAATTTTCAAGCCAAAAACATGTTCTTTTATTTCGGTTTCACAATATACCTTAATGCAAATGTATGTTCATCATATGAGTTTTTCAGATAAAAACACTGATGTACCAAAAATGGAAAAAAAATAATGAAATATTTCAAACAAAACAAAACACCATGTTAAAACGTACATATATTCTAATAATAAAATTATCAATGTTTAAACAACAGTATGGACCGAACACATTCACGAGGTGTACACATGAACCAAATTTGAAAGTTTTATTAGAAAATAATTAATTTTTCTTTGTTTTCATACCAAATCTGGCATTCTGATTGGCCAATATTTTTTTTGCATACCACTATGAAAAAAAAAAAAAAATCCGAGAATGGCGCGAAACCCCGACGTTAACGTGACGTCACAATAGAGACATTGACGTTGCGTATTGATTTGGAAAAAAGAATCCCTTGAAAAACCACTATAATGTTACATTTAAACATACTTCATTTTATCAAATAGAGTATAAAATTAATTATAAGTATTGATGTCACTGTTTTTTTTAATTTTATCGGGATATGAAAGAAAATTGTTTGTAAACTTTTAAGCGAATCCGCTACGCGGATTCACACAGTTTGCAAACATTTTTTTTTTCATACCCCGATAAAATTGAAAAATAGTGACATCAATGCTTAAATGTAATTTGGCAATAAACACATGCATATGTAAAACGATCATAAAACGTCTTTTGGCACTTGTTGGTGTTTTATTCAAAACCACTCAAGAAATAAAAAATACAGCAGACTTGGAATAATAAATCATAATGTTTTAAGGGTATTTCTAAAGGGACACACCAACAAAAGATTTTTGGTGTACGTGCCAAACGGGAATTCCACCGAAGTAGGACCGGTGTTTTCCAAGTTTTGTAAAATTCCAAGCGGGACATACGCAGAACTTGCCCGAATGATATAAACATATAACGAGGAGCGGCTAATCCCTTTAATGTGACAGTATATAAGGCAGAAGTCTGTGTGTAATGTATTTCTATAGTTAGGTGACAGCTCATCATCAACAATGTGGGCAGTCGTTTTAACAGCCGTGTGTGTCAGTTCTGCTTTAGCCTTACCTCCCTACCGTATCGACAAGACTGAAGGAAGACTCGGTGTAGACTTATCACCTGTAGAACTACCTGTCGAGAACAATGACTTTTACTACCAGCATATGAGGCTTCCTCTCAGCATCTTTAAGGGACAAAACGTATGTAAGGTTACTTTTTAGCTGTATAGTTACCCTGACAATAGGTTTTGCTTTTTTGTTCTGTTATAATTGTATCTTTCGTTGTTATCGTGGTTGGTTGTAACCCCTCGATCACCAGGAATATTACCGTTACATGTTATGACGTAATCAAGGGTTTTCACAAACGGAATAATGAAATATGAATATCCCAATAAGTGCATGTTTATTTTATATAGTAAACCTATTTTGTCTTGTGACCGAATGGTTTAGATGTCTAGAAATATCACCACGAGCCCTTCATCTCTGTGTCGCAAGTTCGATTCCTATGTGGGGCAGTTGCAAGGTACCGACAGTCGGTGTTTTTTCCCCGGGTCCTCCTATCTAAATATGAGACATCCTTAATGACCATTGCTATTAACTGGACGCTAAACTTATCAAACTAAGACAAATCCTGATGAAATTTTCATTCTTGCTGCATCTTTATCCTAGCATAAAACAGTTATCAATAGCTTCCAATGATGTTGTTATGTTTATAATTGCAGAGAAATCAAACACCTATCGTTTGTTAATGTATCATATCTATTACAGAAAGTTGAATATGGCTGTTCGGCATTTCCGCTTAAAGCAAATGAATATATCGGTGAGTACGTGCTTTATGATACTCGAATCGTCTGGTACATTTGTTGATATGTAATCCGTTTTATAAAAAATATATAATATCACATTTAAATTTCCAACAAAACAATATATTCGCAGTGACATTGCATTAACATTCCTTTTAAGTAAGATAATAACACTAAATTCGTGATACTATTAAATTATACTGAATTTTTATCGTGATTTTATTGAATTATACATATCGTGATATTATTAAATTATACATATCGTGATATTATTAAATTATACATATCGTGATATTATTAAATTATACATATCGTGATATTATTAAATTACACATATCGAAATATTATTAAATTATACATATCGTTATCAAATTTAAATTATACATATCGTGATATTATTAAATTATACATATCGAAATATTATTAAATTATACATATCGTTATTAAATTATACATAACGTGATATTATTAAATTACACATATCGATATATTATTAAATTATACATATCGTGATATTATTAAATTATACATAACGTGATATTATTAAATTACACATATCGTTATATTATTAAATTATATATATCGTGATATTATTAAATTACACATATCGTGATATTATTAAATCATACATATCGTTATATTATTAAATTATACATATCGTGATATTATTAAATTACACATATCGTGATATTATTAAATTATACATATCGTGATATTATTAAATTATACATATCGTGATATTATTAAATTATACATATCGTGATATTATTAAATTATACATATCGTGATATTATTAAATTTTACATATCGTGATATTATTAAATTTTACATATCGTGATATTATTAAATTATACATATCGTGATATTATTAAATTACACATATCGAAATATTATTAAATTATACATATCGTTATTAAATTATACATATCGTGATATTATTAAATTATATATATCGTGATAAATGTATTAATTTGGTTACAGTATGAAACAAAAATTAAAAAAAGAAGTCAATATGTACATTAATATCAATATTACGCTAAAATAAAGATATAACAATTGTACTGGGACATGTTTTGTGAAACGTTCAAAAAACAATTCTGTCATTTAACAGTTGAATACAGAAAACAAGACATTAATTACTCATGGATTGTCAGTTACGTATTTTTTTCACTGCGTAATGTAAGGTATTTAATTATCTCGTTCATAGAGAAGACAATTAGTTGTTTAATTTCCTGTTATATTTCAGCTGACTTTATATTAAATACAAACACAGTATATCAAAGATCAAAGGTTAAGATTCAAGACCAGCCAAGGGACAAACGAAAAATGGTCCTTATAGCCAGGTGGTTTTTACGTTGAATTGTGATTTTATTGAATCTGAACCCTGAAAAGTCTTTTAAGTAGGTGGTCTTGATACACAAGGAGTCGCTATGGCAGGTTTTATTGTAAATTGAGTGAAAGTTTTATATAAATTAGTTAATCTAGAATAACTAATTTGTATTAAATTTCTACTTGATTCACCAAGTTAATTACCGAAAAAAAAAAAAAAAACCAACAACAAACAAACAAAAACAAAAACCAAAGATTTTTTGGCAAAATGCAGGCATCAATGTTATTTTAATCTTCAAATGTTGACTATTTGTTTGACTAGTTGAGTACCTACCACTTGGAGAACGTGACGATACCTACCACATCACTATCAGTGTTTGTGACGCTGTCTATGACGAGTCCCCGATTTGGTAAGTGTGTCTCGCACCACGTTACCTGTCATTCGACCTTGTTGTTGTAAAGGATGCTACATCTTACTGTCACATTTAACATAATTACACACATACAATGCAAGGGCGATGAGTATGCATTCCCCCCAAGGGCATATTACATTAATAAAATCCAATGGTTTGTATTGAAGCGATACACTAACAGTGAAAGGCTATATTAGATGAATAAAAACTTTAATATCTGTAGTGTATACCAACCTGAACAGAACAAAATCTAATGGTGATAGCAATTTTCAGGATTTTAAGTATATGTAACGAAACTGTGACTATAACTCACCATCAGAAGTTAACGTCTGGTTTTAGTTCCGTCCTTACCTGTAAAGTGTTAAATATTTTATTCAAACATACTACCTACATTGGTAAGTGCTTTTCCTTCACCCAAGGTAGGTTTCAACTGCCAACTACGGGGGATTTTTAGGGTTTGTGATAGGCTATAGAATTCAGAACACTTTAACCACGAGGCCGGCGAGGTTAGACACTGCTTGCTTTAACTGCAAATTTCGTTTTGCAGGGAATGTATGAACCCTCTTCATGTGTGTAAAGGCAAGAACAGGGAAGTGATGTTCGCCTGGACAAACGGAGCCCCTGGGTGGATCTTACCTGAATGTAGGCTAATATTTTATCTTTTAGTCTAGCTATTTGAGAGTTATATCTTTTATTCTTCAAAAATTAAACGTATTTGTACTTGTCAATATGGATATTTGATCTCCGTTTATTTTAGAAAAGTTTAACTAAATTCTCAAACGTTTCTATGCAACATTTATTCTTTGTCGCTCGGAAACAAAACTCAGCAGAATGAGCAAGTGAGTGTTTTTGTAATAATGATGCAGAAAACGTTTATCTGATGGTTTAACATTAGTAACTTTTATACTAGAGTATGGAAAAAAGAGTTTATTCATTCTTCATACATGTATACCGTTATGCATGGCATAACAATTCATCTGAAATAAGATGTTTCGCTATATTGAATCTGCATTCATTTTCTTATATCATAGATGCCGGAGTATTTACAGGAAATACATCCAAGTACATTGTCCTACAGGTTCATGGCCGTGACGACATTTCAGGTGAGAAATACTAAAGAATTACGCAAATATATGTATTGAACTGGTCTACATCTGAGCGTTACAGTGTTGTCATGTTTTTGTTTACTTTTAGTTCACTTTTCTGTTTATTTTCTTCTTGTTTCGTTGTTCCTGTTTTGTTGGTTTTTTGTGTATTTTTTTACTATTTCTTTCACAACCTTCTTTTCAACATTTTCATATAGCAATTTTATTAAAGAATTTATATTTACAAAATTGGTCGGAGAAATAGAGTAATTCGGAAAATGAAAACGCTTAAACCGTCGTTGATAGTAGTCAATTGCAAGTAATATTTATACATGTATATTGATTGTATGTTGTAGATGAGCGGGCTGCAGACTTTGCACATTTACGACTGAAAATTCAGAGAACAAGGTAGCTTACATTATAATTGTTTCCATATGCGATGGCATTTCATGTGTTAATCCCAATTACAGTTGTAGCTACAATTTGGGAAATACATGACGTATACTTCACGCATCATTAATTAACTAGAATCAGACAATGGATATGCAGTCAAATGATGGAAATGTATCATTAACCTTATTTTACACCCATGTAAAGATAAAAATTGTCAAAAACATTTCCTGGTAACCAAATACGTATAACTCAGGCCAAGCGATATTCAGAAGATATGCGTAATGCGTCTTTTTACGATTACGTAAATATTATATGATAGCAGCATACTTTGGTCTTCACGACATTAACATGTATGTATTTTGTTTCAGACCTCAACTCGATGCTGCCATTGGTATCTACGCTGTCGGTGGACATGTACCTGCAAATGTAGAAAGTAAGTAGGGTTTTTCGCCTATGTATCATAATGTCATATGTCGTAATTATTATGTTTTGAAGGCGTGACAATTATTCAATAGCTTCTTCTTTTAATTTGCTAAATGATAAAATTAATTTGGATTCACTGCCAAACGTTTTCAATAAACTTGCCTGAAAGATTCCTTAATTAATATAAATGTAATTGATATGTAGACTTGTTGAAGATCCTGTATATATTTTAATTATCTCAAAGTTAAAATTACAATGACGAAAGGACACTTGAACGAACGGAAAATGTTTTGGACGTAATGAGTTGCTTTTTTTTGCCTGTGATATAACTTCAAATTGTATTGTAACGTTGTTAAACGAATTAAATACGCCATATTTATTACCATCTAATTAACAGTTTTGAATAACGAACTATTTTCCATTTAGATTTCACAGCTGATGTTGCTTGTGAGTGGAACATGACCACACCCGCCCCTATCATGGCATACGGATTGCATACACACAGCAGAGGTAACCAGATTGTTTATATTTGTCGCAAAAATATGATTACAAATATGATAAAATAATATTTAAAAACTTAAATAATGGAAATATATAAACATAATAAATATTTACAGAAAGACTATTGAAAATAGACACAGATGAGAGCGATACTATAAACCAACTTCCTTTCGTGGCTATTAAATTTCGCGATTTTCATTTCCAAACAAGTTCGCGAAGATAAATATTCGCGGTTTTAACAATAATAATTGAAAATTATTTTTTATCCATATTGATGATGTAGATAATTATATTAATTCACGAAAGTAAATCGCACGCGAATGAAAGTTGGTTTACGATATTTTATATTGACGACACTTCTATTTGAAGCCATAGTCTAACCCTTGGCAGGAATAAAATATTTTATACTTTATAAATGCATTTACAAAATATTAATATCTTGTTTCTTAGGAATAGCACAATCAGGTTACATCATAAGAAATGGCGAGTGGATCGAAATAGGACGCGGGGATCCGTTGTATCCTTTGGTGAGTATAAGCACCTCAGTAACGTTATTACCAACTTCGATAACCAGAAGGCCCTGTTAATTTTATCGAGGGCACATTTTCACTTGCTTTAACTTATGTGATTTATCAATCCATTAACTCATCAAAAGTTTTCGTAAAGGGAGAAAGACATTCCTTTAATTAATAAACAACATATCCTTGCTTTTATTTCTCTATTTCGCTACGTAGTCTGCTTTCGTAGCTCGAAGTTTATACATTTTAAACAAGCAACTAGATGTCCCTGGCCCTTATGTTACAAAGACGAGAGTTAAATGTTGTTTGAACAGCTATTCAAAACATAACTTTTGCCAAACTTTTGTTACAGGTATTGTTTGATATCACCGACAGAGACTTGTGGCTCCAGCCAGGAGATATCATTGTAAGTAATAGATAACTGTATAACCCATTAAAATGAAGTAATAAAGGTCAAGTTTCATCAAAGTTCCTTATTGTAAGATAACATAATCTTTCATTTAAAATCATGCTAAAATTGAAAGGCTTCTTAAAAAAACTTTCCTTAATTTCTATAATGTTCATCTCTGGTAAATATTTAGTTAATAAATGTAATATGAAACTGGGGTCGGATGATTCCACAGTACTGTTTACTCAAGTATATAATCATACTAATGCTGAGTTAAATTGGTAAGACAGAGACAATAACTGCAGTGTACAATATTTGAGCTTGAAAGAAGTGTATATCATGTGTTTCTAAGGGTAAAGCGACTTCTAATAGGTATACATGATGCAAGTAGTTACTACGTTTGACAAATGGCTGTACCACCAAACTTATTTCTTCTACTGTAATAATTAATATTTCAGGCATCAAGATGTACCTACAGAAACACAGGTAGTGCTGATATCCCTATGGGGTAAGTGTCTCATATTAATACCCTCCGAGACATTCAATGAACTAAGCTCAGTTTCTCGAGTATAATGTGAATCATTTATCACATCGTAATCAAGTATAAGCTGCTTTTCTTTTCAGAACGAATTAGGATAGTGGTAAAATGGTATTTCCGTTATTGAACTACCGAATTACGTTTATTTATAAATATTCAATCTAATAAAATAAAGACGTTTAAAGCATTCACTGAGCAAACATCTTTGTTTCGTCTTCAGACTTAATCTCAATCGATATCATATTTTTATCAATTATAAAAATAGCTTTAGATAAGTTAATATACAAAGATGTACTAACAGACGGTTTTAATTTCCCCAGGTTCACCCACTTGAAAGAGATGTGTAATTTCTTCCTGCATTATGGAGTGCCCCATGAAAACCTGGCCGAGACCAGGTATTTGTCGTGCTCCGCCAGTGCCCAGGAGTCAGCCTGGGACAAGTTCGACAACATTCCAGCTGACGCTAGCAACCCGAACGGTGACACCGACCAAGCTAAATACGTTAAGCAGTACCACCTTACTCATAACTATTAAAGAAATCCTATATATCATTTTTTTAACTTAACGCGAACATTTTAATGCTTATACGTTTTGTGTCCTCAGAGTAAATGACATTGTTGCGAATTCTACTTTATCGAGAAACGTCACGCGTTAAATGCTTTTGCTTTTGTATTCAGAGTTATAATGACCCGTGTTGGTAACAAGGAAGATTATTTGTCTTGTACGTGTAGAGTAAAATAAGTCCATAGTTGGTGGTTTCCTGTGAGAGAGTGTTATGAATTCAAAACTGTTCATTTGCGTATACGCATAATTTATTTCATTTACTGACAAAACATGACAGAGAATAAATATTGCAAATCTATGTTAAACTAGTACTGGACAGGTTTAACACGTTCATCCCAGAGAGCACTTTACCAGTTCTAAGATGTGGACAGTTCACGATCGTGTCACATGTATGAATGAGTTTGACAAGACATTTAGCATTCTGAAACATCTTCAGCGGTGTTAAGTTAATTCCGGAGAATATGTTCAGTACTCAGGTTGTGCTGACGATGAGACTTAACCTGTCCCAAGCATGCCATGTATTCCAAAGACAATGTTTGAATTATGTTTTCAAACACCAATCTGATGTTGTTGTTCATTTCATCAATAAAATATTGCAACTCTTAGTTGGATATTAGTCTGATATTTTAACATACTCTTTTTCGCAATTACTTAAAGCATTTTTTCGCAATTCACATCTATGCATTACGATTCTGACTTGTACGTTAACCCCACAATTTTTTCTTCATTGGTGATGTTTGATAAATATACTTCGCTGTTGCATATACATTCATTAATTTCATGGTTTATTTTTTCATGTTTTACATACTAATTTATTTAATTACCGTCCATGTTTTTTTGCCATCTGATTCAAATTTAATATATATTCTGTCAATTTCGTGTCTTGTGATTTTATCGTTAATTATCCAGAAAATAAAGTAAAATATTTGTCAAAATATGTAGTATTTGTTGTATGTCCACGTATCAATCATAAAATTAGTGTACATTATAGTGTATATACTATATAGAAATGGCGAAACTAATCTTTCAATGGATGATTTAGTCAGGGATTGCATTGAAATCTTGATTTACAAAGAAAATTATCCCTGTTCTTATGAAAGTTGTTAATCCCTGTGAAGTGTCCATTTCCGGGAGAAGTGTATATGATGTCACTCTCCACCATTATACAGTTTACCTTTTCAGATGTACGATAATGTGTGAAAAGTACAAGAGAGGGAATTGGCAACTCACAGGTTATAGATATAGCATCCATATCCGACTTAATAAATCGTTTTCATGCAGCTATACGATCAAGAATGTCAATGGTATCAATTAAGATTATTTTAATAATGATGTGGAATTAGTCGATATTTTGTGCGTTATTTCTCATACGGAATGTAGAACAATAAATTTAATCTATTAATTTGCTTCATCCTTTTAGGTTATAGCTATCATAACAGGGAGTTTTATATAGATAAATATCCGATAAGAGGATTGTGTTATTCTGGCGCGCACCGCTCATAGATAAAAGATCACTACAGCGCTTGCAGTAAATCACATCGTAATGCTCGTTTTAATTATTGTAAAGTTTATTTATTTTCCATTTTCACAACAAGTTGGCATCCATACTCCCATAATTTGTCAATTGAATGCAGTGTAAAGTTTAAATATGTACACTGATCTGGATTTTGCACAGGGGTCGATGCAAATTCATACAAAATGCACAACATCACTTTATTTTTTGTATTTTGCTTTAATTGTTGAAGACATTTTACAGTGATACATTTATAAACCATGACTCACATTCACATTTATTAACCATACTCAAACAAGTCAGTACAAGAAACATACATTCTCTGATCCACTATATATACTCTCTCAACACTCTCAGTAATTTTTGCACTTCGGGTTCAACAGCTGCATAGAGTTGCTGCCTGATCTGCATAGAGCTTCCTGTCGATCTATAAACTATCATATCATAACTAAGCATGAAATGCCACTGCCGCGGGGATATGGGTATACAGTTGATATATCTCGACTGTTTTTACTTACAAGCAGGTACTATTTAAGCACCACTCCTTCTGCCACAATGAAAACTTAAATGTAAAGTAATTCATTTACAAAACCGATGACCATTTATATACAAACGACGGATACTCAGCTTCCAACTATCTCACAGACAATTCTTTCCTTCAAGTGAATTGCACCATATCCTTTTGCTCTTTTTTCAGCGAATTGCATAATTCCTTTTCGCTTTTTCTACCGAATGGCATAATATCTTTTTGCTCTTTCTATTATGATGCACCATGTCGGTTTGCTCTTTCTTTCTAGTGAATCGAACTAAATCGTTTCGGTTTTTTTTGCTGTCTCTAGTGAATTGCACAATATTATTTTGCTCTTGCGCCACAATGTGTAGATCTTTCTTGACCATAAACAAGATCACCAATCATAACTAGAATCTATAGTATTTAAATATCTGCTGCAAATAGCAGTGAGATTGTTACTAAGTCTTCCATTTGTGCCACACTTTAGACCTCACAAAGAAGACCCCTTGACATATTTACAACACTCCTGGCCGGAATGAGCATGTGTTAGGCGAATGTCACAGAAACTTAATCACATACATAAATACACATTTTCCTATTTAGCCGGAATCAAATACAAGGAAATAAATAGTTTTCACATATTGTACAATAGTTCTTTGGCTCAACTAACCAAAATAGTCCTGAAATTGAAACAAAGTAGGGGTTTAGCAAAGAAATGTCGATCTATATGGTATATACATATGGTACAGTATACAAATACACTTTTTAAAATGTACTTTAAAGCTTAAACTACGTCTTTATTGTGAAAACTACATACAGACTTCACACGCTTTCATACAAATTTCGCACTTCATTTTTTTTTGAAGACAAGACAGCTGACTCGTATAAATTTCCATGTATAGAATTATACAACTTAAATATGAATGTGGGGCATGCCGTAATTGATAAACATTGATAGTGAAATCTAGATTTCAAAAACATAATTACAATGTAGGGGAGATCATCTCTACTGAAAATGTGCAACTACAGTCCTTAAGATTTATTAGGTTTTTTTTACTAAATTCTAGAAACATATTTTTTTTATTTTCATACTGTATGACATGATCAAAAATAATGATTGATTAAAAACAATTTTAAAATAAGCAAATTCAAATTTTCAGCATCGATCTACAGTCAAATATATTTCTAATCTCAAAGAACACATTTACACTCACTTTTGTACATCAACACACGAATATATGGCCGAGACATTAAAGACACTTACCTTCTCTGTTGGCACAAGAAACGGACTGAACCTTACAGTTACAACAGTTTCTATAGGAAGTGTCCATTAGAGGCTGGAAGGTCTGACAACACAATCCTGTAATATCGACCAAACTCAATTAATAATCTAATGGGTTGTATAATTAAGTCTGACAACACAATCCTGTAATATCGATTAAACTCAATTAATAATCTAATGGGTTGTATAATTAGGTCTGACAACACAATCCTGTAATATCGACCAAACTCAATTAATAATCTAATGGGTTGTATAATTAGGTCTGACAACACAATCCTGTAATATCGATTAAACTCAATTAATAATCTGATGGGCTGTATAATTAAGTCTAACAACACAATCCTGTAATATTGATTAAACTCAATTGATAATCTAATGGGCTGTATAATTAGGTCTGACAACACAATCCTGTAATATTGATTAAACTCAATAAATAATCTAATGGGCTGTATACTTAGGTCTGTCAGCAGAATCCTGTAGTATTGATTAAACTCAATTGATAATCTAATGGGCTGTATAATTAGGTCTGACAACACAATCCTGTAATATTGATTAAACTCAATAAATAATCTAATGGGCTGTATAATTAGGTCTGTCAACAGAATCCTGTAGTATTGATTAAACTCAATTGATAATCTAATGGGCTGTATAATTAAGTCTGACAACACAATCCTGTAATATTGATTAAACTCAATTGATAATCTAATGGGCTGTATATAATTAGGTCTGACAACACAATCCTGTAATATCGATTAAACTCAATAAATAATCTAATGGGCTGTATAATTAGGTCTGTCAACAGAATCCTGTAGTATTGATTAAACTCAATTGATAATCTAATGGGCTGTATAATTAAGTCTGACAACACAATCCTGTAATATTGATTAAACTCAATTGATAATCTAATGGGCTGTATATAATTAGGTCTGACAACACAATCCTGTAATATCGATTAAACTCAATAAATAATCTAATGGGCTGTATAATTAGGTCTGTCAACAGAATCCTGTAGTATTGATTAAACTCAATTGATAATCTAATGGGCTGTATAATTAAGTCTGACAACACAATCCTGTAATATTGATTAAACTCAATTGATAATCTAATGGGCTGTATATAATTAGGTCTGACAACACAATCCTGTAATATCGATTAAACTCAATAAATAATCTAATGGGCTGTATAATTAGGTCTGACAACACAATCCTGTAATATTGATTAAACTCAATTAATAATCTAATGGGCTGTATAATTAGGTCTGACAACACAATCCTGTAATATTGATTAAACTCAATTAATAATCTAATGGGCTGTATAATTAGGTCTGACAACACAATCCTGTAATATCGACCAAACTCAATTAATAATCTAATGGGCTGTATACACAATCCTGTAATATCGATTAAACTCAATTAATAATCTAATGTGCTGTATAATTAGGTCTGACAACACAATCCTGCAATATCGACCAAACTCATGTATTGGGTTGTATATTAAGTCAATAAAAGTGGCTATATTTCGATGGGATGTCCCACTTCCTCAGGTCATCAAATATTTATACACAAATACTGATGATGTTATATGTTGATATCAATGCTAATGGTTTAAAATTTGTAAATGATGATTGGAGTTTCGGAAAAACATCAGTTTCTCAAAGTTAATTAATATGACAACTATTGACACAATTGTCATTCTCAATTTTCAGATTCATGGAGTTTTTTTTAAAGTTTTTGTTCAGCTCTTTGAATACTAAAATGGGAAAATGACAAATAAATGTAGATACATACCAAAAGTATGCCCTTCTTTACAAGTGATTGTGAAGTTGTCACCAAGTACAGCTGGTAAACGTTGGTCAAGGAAAATATATAGCAACTACATAACACCATTCTACAATTAATCTTTTTTGGTAAATAAAAACAAACTTTACCAGAGCCTGGAATGATAACACTATCAATTTTTGTTATAACTTACATTGTAAAAACGATGCAAAATAAAAGTTTGGAAGAATTAGGACAAAAATTATTGTTTAATAACAGATACTAATTCAAAAGCTTATTATAGCCAGTTTCCAATCTACCGGTAGTTGTAGAAGGTCAGGGGTGAAGTACCCAACACCAAATAACCAATACACAAACCCATATCTAGCTTCACCAAATGAACTATTCAATCTCACTCTTCACAAATTAAAAGGTTTGGGTTTGGTTTACTTTTGAAGAAAGTCCAATCAAATCTCTGGTCAATTAAAGAAAGTCATTATAAATGTTATATCAAACATGCACATGTGTATGAGTGCTTGCAGGGTTGGGAGACTGTGGTTCATTTAAAGTCTCGTTATATTTAGTACTATCCCGTCAAAGCTATGACACCGGCAGCACACTTATCTCATACGAACGGCAGCCATGCAAAGCTACACTAGTTGACTCCCTCCTAAAATGTTGAGCAGTAAACAAGAGAATAAAACAACACTGTATATCATTAGCTGTTTAAGTTTGTGGAGAAAAAAATTGCAGTTTTATCTTTGACATTGTGCAAAAGTGTAAGTAGTCGGATAGATCAAATATCATGGCTCGGTAAAAATAAGGAGGTTTAACTCAACTCGTTGCCTATAGTGTCATAGTCCAAAAGTCTAAACAATATCACCAACTTAAAATAGCATGAAAATTTGAAAATAAACACACACCGGCGTACTTTAAATCTTTATCTGGTACTTCAATTCATGTGTTATGGAATTCATAAGGCAGTTTTGATATCAGGTAATACTCATTTTAAGTCATCCATTCAGTACAAATGTTGGATATCAGGCGAATTATGTGATAAAAAAGTCAATGCAAAAAATAGCATGATAAGAAAAGGATATTTTCACCACATATACAACAGTTGTGATCGATGGTGTCAATTTCTTTAAATAACTGCCCTAAGGTCTCCATTTTGGCATGTAGAGGTGTATCGATATATTCATGCTGGTGATGTTTCAAAAATTGTAGCATACATGAGCAAACATATCTATCTGCAAAAATAAAAAGATATTAAAGAAAAAACGTTTTAAAAAGATGAACAGTTATTTACAAAAGTGAGTCTAATGTTGATAGAAATAAATACTATTGATGGGTGGATTTTGTGCCTGCCTTATAACCAAACAAAATTAAAAGCTTTTCCTAAACAGGTATAATCAATAACGTTACACGTGTTAATTAATTTGATATTGCACTTGTCTAGAGGATTATGACTTAAGATATTGTCGTGTCATCTTCTTCTTCTTTGACTTTATTCCTCCATAAATGAAGAGGTTATACAAAACTTTAAGACAAAGAGTTACAAAAAGAAATATGCAAGCGATTACATAAATAACACATATTTGACGTCCTAAATCAGGACATTATTATAAGTAAATTGAGAGAAAAAATATATAATAAAGGGAAAAAGGATTCACCAATAAGGAAAATGATTAAATACAATCTAATGTCTTCAAAGACATAATGATATAAATGTAAAAATGTACACATATTTGCTGAAAAGTTAATTTAGCAGCTTTCACAGAAAAGCAACAACAATTAACGTAAGCAAATCTTGCAGAATACCCATCATCCGGTAATAGTTCCTGTATATAATCAGGGGTGTACCCTAATTAGTCTCTGATTGACATTATATTTCAGTTTCCTAATATTTTATTAGCAAAAAGATGTTAGTGTCAATTCGATTAGACATCAGGCATAGCCTATCCCATATTATATCCTTTTTATATCAGAATTACATATACAAATACCAATGACAGATAACTTTGATCAATTTACAAATTACAAAATGTAACAATTAGAAAATACATTTTTGTATGAATACATTTTCAATACACTTGCTCTAAAGTTTATAAAACATAAAAAAATATTAAACATTGTTTTGGCCACATTTTGCAAACAATTTTCTTTTATAAAAATTGTTTGCCAGAATTACACAATTGTTTTCTGTTCAGCTGTTTTAGCCAGCATAAAATATTGAAGTATAGGTTTTTGGCAGTGGAAATTCTGGTACCTTGGTATGTTTTGAATATTTCTATTAACCAAAGTCAGCTTTCAAACTGTTTGTCATGTGTTAATATTGGTGCTGTATATTATCAATTAAATTATTCACAAGCCATCTTTGCACATGTATATTCACAAAGATTTAAAGATGTTCCGGATGCAATTAATTATTTTTTCTAATTTTAACTTGAAGTAAAATGAGAAGCTCAAACTTTTCAATGGTGGTAATGGTGTAAAGTAAGTAACTTTTGTAACTAATGAAAAGTACTAAATCGTCTGCTCCTGTTTTTGATAGTGAAAAAATACCATTTGTCAGCACCATTTTACCACAACACAAATAATTTGAGTTTTATAGTATGCGTTGGATGATTCAGACCAGCATTGCTCACCTTTGTCTTGCATCATTTCCTTTCGACTTTGAAGAAGCTGTAAAGACTCCACAATGTATCGTCCTATGATTATCTGTCGCAGTTTCTGTATATTTTTCTCAGCATAAGCAACTTCCTAGAACAAACCAAACAGGCGAATAAAACATCATGTCCATTGCCTTAACAGTCGTCTGAAATCTAAACACAAAGTTTAAAATTAAGGATTTAGCAATTCCATTTTCTATTAAAAAGAAAACTTATCTACAGAAAAGTCCTACTAAATATTAAATTCTCATACATATGGTATTGGCAATTTCAATACTCCTCTCACAATGGTATTTCACACTAATTATCTTTAAGCATGTGCAATTTCTGCTCACTAGCTTTAGAAAAGTAGTGATATTTTTATATGCAGTAATGACATGTTTCTTTGAAATGATCTGTTCAGATATAAAAAATATTTGACATCTGTCCATATCTGATTAAAATCTACTTTGAATTTAGAGTAATTATCTATTAAATTTCGATTTTATTAAAATAATTATTTTAAGATTTTTGTTTTTATATCTTGCCATATTTTCACTACGATCTCCATGTTACCTACTTCATTTTCTTCTGAGGAATCTGGACTTCTTGGTATATGTAAAGTAATAGTGATGAGAAAATATCTGTCAGGAAAAAAAACAAATGAAGCCATAATAACATTCATTATTAATTTTGAAACATTCAAATTAAGTCTGGTCTATAGTAAGCTAAAACCAGACATCAAATGTGAAGCTTAGTATACATACATTCTATATATAGACATATTAACTGCCTAGTAAATAAAATTGAATAAAACATCTGGTTTTAAAACAACAAACAAATAAAAAAACTAGAAATATGTCTGTTAGACATTAAGTGCTCGCTAACTACTTCCTAACCTTAATTTCCAGTATGAAATAATCCTCGGCAACAGGTGTCCCCGTGTACATAGCACTTTCGCTCATTATCTCTGGGACTATTGCAAGGAGATGGTTTACACCCTTGGTGTATTGTAATAGATACATTCCTTTACTTCATCAGAACTTTAAATGTGAAATACCTTTGAACTTTGTTAAGTGTGTTCTTTGTTACATAGAAGCGTGTTTATTATTATATAGATATTGATACGATAGACTCAAGACTTGATTCGCTGTTCAAAATAGTCGTCCGCTAGAACACTGTCTAGTCTCTGTGCACATGGTGACTCACCTGTGCCACGCTTGAACGCCTTTCTGGGGTACATTAGATCTAGAGCTCAGACACCCAGACTGATATTTTATATTGTCTTTTTTTGTTTCACTCGTATGATAATGCGCTTCACAATGCGTCTATATTTATCGACTATTTGAACCTTTTTAATACATCATCGGTGAGGTGCTTGGATTTCTTGAGCGATACAAGCGTTTGTATGTTTATACGCTTCCAGTTCCATAATCCTTTATCGACTATTTAAACCTTAATGCACATTGGTGTACAAAATCGGCGAGGTGCTTGAATATATAGAGAGTTGCAAGCGTTTTTATGATTATACGCTTCCAGTTCCAAACGTATTTTTGTGATAAGTGTTTAATCCAGGTACGTTCTTGATTACTGACAATTGCATATGTAAATCGTTGCAAAAGAGTTAATATTTAATTTATGTTTATGAAATCATAAGCTGTGTATGTAACCATAAGCCAAAGACCAACAGAATATAGTTATTCAATACGTAGATCTCACTTCCGGTATTTCATGCGCACTAGGCATAACGGATGTACACAGACTCTACACACGACAAGGAAAACAATAGGGCGAGCGTACTCTGCTCGCCCTAAAAACAATATTGGCACCAAGATCATGAAAGATTTATAAATTTAAAACAGTCTTAAGGCTAGATTATGCCCATCACAAATGACATTACAAAAAGTTACATTCTTTTTTGATTGGCTACGCAAACCACACAGGATTTAGCCATTGTTACCTGAGGACCCGAAGCCTTTTTAGCGGTAGAGAGTACCAGGATGAAGGGTTAGAGATGTCTGTTGTGACAGATGTAGCCAAGTCTTTTCCTTGCCAAAGGTGAATTCGGAAGGTTTCCATGACATCAACCATCAATGTCAAGGGCACTTTGATTTCAAATAAAAAAACAAAAACTTTTTATTACATACAGTTAAACATATCCTCATTGGTATTAACTTATTTCAGATTGGTCAAGGGAGATAACTTCAACATCTTAATACATGTACATGTATGTATAATTTATATAATGTATAATATACAATGTGAATTCCAGGAGCTGCATAATTATACAATGATATATAAATTTTATCTGGGATAAAGAACATCAATTTATTAATTAATCATGATACTAGTATAAAATGTCTACAACTCTCAGTACCTGTTTGATTTTCAATCATCATCTGTACTCTTTTCTGTAGCCTGCTTATCTCCTCTGTTTCCTGGTGCAGTGGCTGGATGTGAAACTGTAATATAATTGTATAGGAATAAAAAATAAATGTAATGTATAGAAACATTGCTATACTTTTTATGATATTTTCTCCATATTTCATTAAAGATGCTCCACCGCCGACAGAGCATAAATGATATCCTTCACTTGAATAATAATTGGTGTTTAATCGTGTACATATATGTCTAATTAACACAAAAAAATAACAGAAAATAATTTATTTTGCCTTTTGTGCATGCGCAATCAATACTTCATTCCATATAGGATATAGTGCCACAGATTTTTTTCAGGATGCAATTAATTAAATTATATTTTGTAATTTTAACATGAAGTAAAATTAGAAGCTCAAACTTTCCAATGGTGGTAATGGTGTAAATTAAGTAACATTTGTAACTGGAGAAAAATACTAAATCGTCTGCTCCTGTTTTTGTTAGTGAAAAAATACCATTTGTCAGCGGTGGAGCATCTTTAACAAGTTACATATAATTATCAATAGTTCAGTAAAATGATATGAAATTAAAAATATAAAAATCATGACATAGAAGGGTGATAAGGTGATGTAGGGGTTCTCCTTTCACCTAACCGCCCAGGGCATGAAAGTGAAAAGGTCAGGGGTCACCTACCTATTTATGTAGGCTTTCTATTGGCACTCCAGTTTCCTCCGACTCTAGGACCCCTTACCGGCTTATTACATCCGGGCCATCAAAAATCATTTGTATAACTTGTTTCTCAATCAATGTAAAAAAAATGAAGTTGATGTAAGAGAATTTCTGGAGGGCAGTGTATGACAATTAACTCATTTATATATAAGTCACTTACCTCGAGTTGTTTCTGGAACATTCTAATCTTTAATGCATCAAACTTCTTTTTTGATGATCTACAATCAATATAATGTATAGAACTCAAATATAATGTTAATTCTTAATGATCTTACTTTATGATTTGTAAGTAAGGACACTTTGTGACACCCTGCAGTTTGTACAAAACATTGAGCACATTGCATGTCACCCTGCTATGGAGGCTGTCTAGTGCCAAATTTATAGTATAATCGCACTGAAATGAATACGGTGCTATGGAATGGGGTGGACGTAAAAACACTACACATATCGTATAAACTGCTTATGTTTCCGCACACTCCCACATCATTTTATTTCAAATTTGCATATTACAAAGTTATCTGCCCTTGCGGGTAGGTATCGATTGTGACATCATGTGTTTGCGAGCGTAACGTCATACGTTTCCGAGATAACGACGTGAATTGCGCTCACAAAATAATGACGTAACAATCGATACCTACCCGCAAGGGAGCTTACTCTGTAATATGCAAAAACGGAATAGTTACAGCTGCTGTAATTAAAGACAATAGTACATAAGTCATTCAATACTCCCTCCATCCTCCAACTTGTACACCCACTTCCTCCCCCTCTATTTAATGATGAGATATTGTTTGATACGTACACGAGTAGAGCGCTGAATAGCATGGCGTTGTCCGACATATCTACCCCGTAACAATGCCAGTCTTTGTTTTGATCTGTTGTGGTAAAGCTGGTGTTCCACTGTTGCAGATTCACAGACACGCCTGTAACAAAGCAGTGAAAGATTGATGTTGATTGTAAAATTTTCTGGAGATGAATTAAACATGTGTGCAATAAAAATGTCTGCTTTTTAAATAAATATTATGTATTTGCACATAATAGTGTTATCTGCGGGTAGGAATTGATTATGACGCCATGTGTTTGCCAGCATAACGTCATACTTTTCTGCGAAAACAACGTGAATTAAGCTGCACTCACAAAATAATGGCGTAGCAATCGAGATCTACTGACAAGGGAGCTAACTCTGTAATATGCAAAGACGAAAAATTAGGTCCATTAAATCCTATTCATGTTTTTAAGTACAAATGTACCTAATTTCAACCCAAAGCACATTGAGGACATAAATGGCAATTTCTTCTGGTACTAGTATGCTCAGATATGTTTTATTGTGTTGTAACTACAGATTGCTATTAAGTACCTAAAATCATCATATATACAGCAGAAGTTTTACCAATATAATTCTTTATTTAACAAGTTTTAAAATTTGACAAAGTCTTGGATAAGATAATGCTGAACGGACAGACATGACAAAAAACCACAAGTCCCTTATCAACTCCCGTAGTACTAGTCTTCACAGGAGATTTGGGCCCAGTTTCACAAACATTACTTAAATTTAAGGAATCCCTTAACTTAAAGATCATGCTCCACCTCCGACAGAGCATAAATGATATTAATCATTTGAAAAATAATTGGTGTTTAATCGTGTATGTATATGCCTAATTAACACAAAAAATAACATAAAATAATCTCTTTCACCTTTGGTGCATGCGCAATCATTACTTCATTCTATATAAGATATAGTGCCAGGGAATTTTTTCGGGATGCAATTAATCATATTTCATATTTTTAACTTGAAGTAAAATTAGAAGCTCAAACTTTTCATTGGTGGTAATGGTGTAAAATAAGTAACTTTTGTAACTGAAGAAAAATACAAAATCGTCTGCTCCTGTTTTTGATAGCGAAAAAATACCATTTGTCAGCGGTGGAGCATCTTTAAAATTTTTCCTATGGGGAAATTTAAGGCATAAATAAAGATCAAAACTACACAAAACTTTATAGATTTGCAATAATTTCATCTTATTAGCACCTTTTTACTTTTTTCAATATTTAAGACGCCCTGGGCGCTTATTTGGTCGAATACAGTATATATACAGTATTAATCAATACACATGTTTTGTGTGAAGAGTGCAACTTTGGGGACCGATTACATCCTACCTTCCATCATTGAGCTGAGAACTTTCACCTACCTTTATTTGTGACGACAACATTTCCCCTGAAAAGAAAACCTACCTTTATTTGTGACGACAACATTTCCCCTGAAAAGAAAACCTACCTTTATTTGTGACGACAACATTTCCCCTGAAGAGAAAACCTACCTTTATTTGTGACGACAACATTTCCCCTGAAGAGAAAACCTACCTTTACTTGTGATGACAACATTTCCCCTGAAGAGAAAACCTACCTTTACTTGTGATGACAACATTTCCCCTGAAGAGAAAACCTATCTTTACTTGTGACGACAACATTTCCCCTGAAGAGAAAACCTACCTTTACTTGTGATGACAACATTCCCCTGAAGAGAAAACCTACCTTTACTTGTGATGACAACATTCCCCTGAAGAGAAAACCTACCTTTATTTGTGATGACAACATTTTCCATGAAGAGAAAACCTACCTTAATACTTGTGACTAGAATACAACATTTCCCCTGAAGAGAAAACCTACCTTTACTTGTGATGACAACATTCCCCTGAAGAGAAAACCTACCTTTACTTGTGATGACAACATTTCCCCTGAAGAGAAAACCTACCTTTACTTGTGATGACAACATTCCCCTGAAGAGAAAACCTACCTTTATTTGTGATGACAACATTTTCCATGAAGAGAAAACCTACCTTTACTTATGACAACAACATTTCCCCTGAAGAGAAAACCTACCTTTACTTGTGATGACAACATTCCCCTGAAGAGAAAACCTACCTTTACTTGTGACAACAACATTTCCCCTGAAGAGAAAACCTACCTTTACTTGTGATGACAACATTTTCCATGAAGAGAAAACCTACCTTTACTTATGACAACATTTCCCCTGAAGAGAAAACCTACCTTTACTTGTGATGACAACATTCCCCTGAAGAGAAAAAAACCTACCTTTACTTGTGATGACAACATTTCCCCTGAAGAGAAAACCTACCTTTACTTGTGACGACAACATTTCCCCTGAAGAGAAAAAAACCTACCTTTACTTGTGACAACAACATTCCCCTGAAGAGAAAAAAACCTACCTTAACTTGTGACGACAACATTTCCCCTGATGAGAAAACCTACCTTTATTTGTGACAACAACATTTCCCCTGAAGAGAAAACCATCACATGTGGAAAGTAGTAAGGTCTCGTCCTTGTATCGTACAGCTGAAACATATCACAGTACACTCAATTTTACCTCCGTTTCACATCAAATTGTGGAGTCCAACCATGAAGGCCATTGAGAAAAAATCATCTGAACCCTATATATTAAAGTAATTTTGTATGTTTGTTTTGGTTTACTAGTTTAATGCTCTATCAACAGCCAGGGTCATTTAAGTATGTGTCAAGTTTGGATGGTGAGGAAAGCTGGAGTACCCAGAAAAAAAGCAGTACCTGGCAACTGCCCTACATGGTATATATTAGAACTTGAAACCCAGAAGTGGAGGGTGTTGTGGTAATTTTAACTCTACTCGGCCACTGCAGCATTTATATGTAAAACTCTACTGTATCATTAGTATAAAATGTTGATCTGAGTTACCTGTGATATTCAGCTCCGTCTCTACCTGAACATGAGTTGTGTGGTGTAAGACCATTTTGTCATCAAACAGATTAACCACATACACCATTAGGTAATACTCCTTGACTAATAATACCAAAATCTGGTCCTGGAAAACACAGCATTTAAATTGGTAACATATATGGTTCACAGAGATTTTTCATAAAACCTTGATGGACTTTTCA
Source organism: Argopecten irradians (assembly GCF_041381155.1). Classification (NCBI taxonomy): domain Eukaryota; kingdom Metazoa; phylum Mollusca; class Bivalvia; order Pectinida; family Pectinidae; genus Argopecten; species Argopecten irradians. The sequence goes on from NC_091135.1 coordinate 4,154,567, forward strand.
AGGAAGTTTCCCAGTTTCCAGGGACTGTATCACCGGTTATTATAATGAAAACAACAGTGAACATTGTTAATTCACAAATTCACCTTATAGCCAGTTATGTTTGTGGGAATGATATTGTTTGCGCTTTCATGGGGAATTACTATGAACACAAAAATTTGATATTGAAACCCAAAATTTTGAGAAATGGTTGAATTACATATACCATATTTGACTCAATAAGTGCCCAGAATGTTTGAAAACATGTTAATAAGACGAAATTATTGCAAATCTATACAGTTTTGAGTAGTTTTGGTCTTTATTTATGCCTGGACAATTAAAATTGAGTCCTCAAAATGGGAAGGGACAATTATAGGGACATGGGCCCTTATTGGGTCGAATACGGTAAATTTGAAAGGCAAAATGCATAAACTCTGACCCGCATAAATTTTTTCTGAATGTCTACATCATTTGTATTGTGATGTTTGGCTCCTGTACATCAGTTACACAATGTAATCAGTTGTACCAGTCAACTAAAGACGTTACCACTGAAAAAAACATGGCCCCTTTTCTAAATGTCTTGAAGATATGTATTCTTATACACGTATATTACAATTGAGAACAGAAGACAGCTGAAATATTAACACTATTTCAGGTTCATTACCTTTGAAATCTGTTTGATTGTAATATCAATCACTGCCAAAGAATCTTGATCACTGTGGAGTGATATGGACGATACTACATCTCCGTTCTTTAAATTCACCACTACCATAACAACCGTTCCATCCTGGTATCCAGTGACCATATAATCCAGGAGTGTGCCTATTTCAGCAAATAAAATATTAAAACAAAAAAGAGATTATCATAAGAAATCAAAAAGTGGTCAATAAGCTAGAGAGGAAATCAAAATTTGCACAGATAAAGGATTCAAATCAGGTGATTGTTAAATTAAAACAATCTATGTTTTGTTGTCTGGTCCCTTCTTGCTATAAGTATCAAAACAAAACACATAATAAGAAATGGTTATGTCATATACAATATATGCTCTAAAAATCAGATGGTGAAATTTCAAAACCGTTAAAATTTAATTTGCTTATTTTTACTTAGAATAATTACATGTATTGCGAAATTTTTGTAACTTATATAATTTGATTACCAACAACCTGATGAATGAAATGAGCAATCATTTGAATCAATAAATAAGTGTTTCTTACACTGCCTGACCTGTACATGCATTGCTTGGATCACACATGTTTCCGGGATAATTGATGGAACTCTTTCCTTTTTAATGCACTACTATGATAACACTGAGTATGTATTAAAAGGATATTGAATGTGTAGAGTCTTCTAGTCATTTAAGGGTAAAAACTATCATGCAGTATTAGTTACACAGTTTGTTAGTGACCTAATACGAAAAAATATTGGGTCTAAAATAAAATTGTATCGCCGAGCCTGATACATGTTTATTTTAGACCCAATATTTTTCTGTATTAGGTCACTAACAAACTGTGTAATGAATTTATCCCGTCGAAGACCCTTTCAATGAAGTAACTGCAAAATGCATTATGTACGGAAACCCAAACGACTCAAACTTAAACAATTTTCACCTCATTGAAGACTCGAATGTGTTGTCATGGTCCATTTCTGTTAAATAATCCTAAATAAGTGTTGCCAATTTCGGTTTGCTTTGAAAGTGGTCATCAGCACTATCATTCAAACCTTTTGTCTCCATCTTTTGATTGCCGTCGTCGCGAAGTGTTACTTGACCGCCATCTTGTTGCTAATGACATTAGGGGCAAAGAACGATAACTCTATCGTCCAAACCTGATACGATTTCTACTTACCTAATACGACTATATATTGGATATCACGTGACGTCATTTTAAGCAATAGGAATACAAGATTTTTGTCAGAGGCGGGACAATACCTGTTGGCATGTGTACTGGCTTCTGTAACCATGCTATTGCAGACGGGCAAGTTGATGTAAAGGTCATTTTCTTCAAAAGTCTACATTGCTCCCTGTTATTGTAAATGAAAAAATAAATGTTAGCTATATATTAACATCATTTTTTGAACCGACACAAGTAATATCAGTAATATATATAATTCATTCTAAGAGTCTGAGGAGAAACCCTTTCAGACAAGTAATCACTTATGACAATATTTTAAAGAAATATAACAATTTTCTAGATAATTATGATATTTAATATGTTGTATTTTACATATGATTTATATAAATGAATGTTAAAAAACATAAAATGACAAATGATTTATATAAATGAATGTTAAGAAACATTAAATGACAAATTATAACATAGAAATTTTCAGAATGTAACACAACATTGTTTGAAATCTTGCATACATTTATATATGTCAGACACTTGATATGTAACTTACCGAGAATAACATGGAAACTTGATATGCCATAGTAAAACATCACCATTTCTCATAGCAACAGATAAAATGGCCGCCTCTGCTAAGCAGCTGACAGTGTTCTCTCCATATGCTGGCGTCCATGCTATCTCTGGATTTCATGTAGAAATAATAGTGAATATATATAGCTGTATGATTATGACATGTCACAAATGTGTCAAGCATTTGAGAATTGAAAAATTTATTTATTACCATCTCCATCTTTGATCTTACACAGTGGACCTTCAATAAACCGGACACTTCCGTCCCTAGCCAAAACCACATTCATATTGGGAAATCTACATATTGACACATTCTTCCTACAATGTACTGTTAGTCAGTACATGTATTATACAGTTGTTTCATGACTTATCAGTCAACAGTCAAAACTATTTTCCCAAGGTGTTGGGACTATCCTGATGAACTTTTCCTGAGGCTGGAGGCCAAGGGAAACTATTTATAGGGTTGGTCTCAACACTGAGGGGAAACAGTTTTGACTGTTGACTGATCACTAAGACAACTGATTTGTTACCTGAACCGTAATCTTAAACTTGTCACAGGTTTTCGAGAGAAAGACTTTGTTCAAAAAAGTATCAAGGTCCAACGTTCCAGTGTTTATGACATCAACATTGAATTATGATGTCAACAATTATACGCATGCAAAAGTTCTTCGCCTGTAAAGAGTCAAACTAATGACCGATCAATAGTTTCTGAGGATTTGTATATTTGTAACAAATTTCAAGCAATTTCATGTGAAAACAGTCTAAATAACTTTATTCACGTTTACATACAGTATAGAGAGTCAGGTAACAATGAAATCTGTTCCCTGGCATTTCATGCAGATTATGAATTTTCTTGTATTTTCTTGGATCCATTAGTAGTGTATTCATGTGTGAAAAAATAGATTGTATTCAATTGTTTGCTGTCATGAACGTGCAGTGAGAAGCAGAAATTATTTCCATTCCTTTGTAAATTATAGCACTTGTCCACTTCTTCTCATGAAATCTGTTTAAAATACATTTTAACCTCACTTTTACAAACCATTATAAGAGCTGTTTGAGAACAGCAAAGCTAAATTCTAGCAGCCTTATAAGACCTAAGAGCTTAATCATGCGAGTACATTTGTGCCAATTAGGCATGTTAAAATTCTCAAAATCCTGTGCTTTCCCTTTAAAATGATTGCCCATATCCATAACAATTGATCATGATTAGTTCTTTAATGGCTGTCACAGGCGAGCTTTGCTGTTCTCTAACAACTCAGTTGTTCAGCTTGATTATGACCTATCAAGTACATATAGCTATAATATGTACTTGCCAATTACAGTGGAACTCGGTTAATATGAACTCGAAGGGACCGAGATAAAACTTTGAGTTATCTGAGTGTTTGAATTAAGCGAGTTCTCATGTCTAATGACAATCTCTTTACTTGGTATATATAGAGGAGTGCCATGTCGTAAAATGATGTGAACAAGAGATGTTAAAATTGCCGATTGTAGTTGCAAAATTATAACAATAAAACCGAGATATATATTTTGAAATGCTATTCTACAGCAGATTTATGGGGAAAAATCAGCATTTTCGTCGAACTCGTTGTCTAAAAATATAATTTCGAGTTATAAGAACATTTTATTTATGATTTTTGTAATTCGGACCCAAAATTAACTTTGTATTATCCGAGTTCTTCAAGTTTTCTGAATTCGAATTATCCGAGTTCTTTAAACAAAGATAAAGAGGGGATTCGGCCGGGACCGAAAAAGTACTTCGTTTTAAGCCAGGTTGTCGAATTATAATAAGTTCGTATCAACCAAGTTCCACTGTACATGTTACATTCATTCCCATTATAATACTTCATTAATTAGTTGACGGAATCCTTTCCTACCTAGAGCAGACACACTGTGCATTTTAGTTCTGAGGTAATGGATGTCCTTTGGATCGCCTGTATTCCACTCAGAGTTCTCTAGATATAACGAGGACAGATCAGCCACCTGTAGAATCATGTTCAAAATAGGGAAATTGCATCATTATTCATATACATGTATATACAATTTATAACAGGAAAAGTTGATGCAGTTAATTACATTATCAATGCAGCAATAATAGCGAAAGATCCATCGATGTATTGCTTATTTTTTTCTTTCAAATAATTTTTTTCTTTCATATACCAAGTAAATCAAAATGTAAGTCAGGGAAGGTATAGGTATTTTGTATATTAGTATCTGTACAGAGTCAGGCAATATACCACAAATATGACAGTTATATATAAAAGAATAAGATAGATTACATCCTTTAAATTAATAAATGTGAATTTAAGTGTTCTATTCTGATCATTAATCTATATCATAGCAGTTTTTCAGCTATTGTACATTATTACAATACGACTATTTAATCACTTACCACTTTCCAGCTTGATTGGGTGTCGAAGGCACTGTGCAACAGTAGTTGGTGGTCATGTGACAGGGTTGCTAGGATACATCTAAAATCACCATTAATGCCAGGTATTTATAGTTAGAAATACAATATCATAATTCTACAAAAATCAACTTTATTGCGTTATGTATAATGTACATTCAATAACATTGTATTAAAATAGAACCAAGAATATTTGATATATATACAGTAAAAACTTCCTAATCAACCACCTCTATATCAATATACTGACTGCTTGTATTAATAATTAAGATAAATAAGACCACTTTTCTAGGATTCCAAATGACAAATAGCAACACAATTCACCTGTGTATAAAGACCAACTTGCAGTATAGCTCATTTTGCCTCTGTCCCTTGGGTGGTCATTGAATTTATAATTACTAATGTGAGCATTATACTAAGCTCCAGGAATATTTGTATTATGTAACTAAAGGTAACAAAGAACATCATCTCTCTTAATATCTACTAATGAGAGTATATATGAACCGACCTTAACTGGCAGTGTTACCTCCCTTTATATAAACTGGCTAAATTAACCTCCCTTTACATGTAATGACTAAGCAATACGTCCCTTAACACCGAATAGGATTGTTTGAAGTACCTTCATAGTACCAGGTAATGTAAGTTATGTAACATAATGTAATGCCTTTCATTATATGTATTACCTCCCTTTACATGTTACTGATAGTATACATGTAATGAAGAGCATTAATGCCATTACTTCTCTTTACATAGAATGTGAGAATTATCTCCCTTTACTTGTAATGAAGAGCCATAATACCACCATTAAATGTAACAGAGAGAATTACCTATACCTTGATAATGTAGGAAAGTATTATTTCTCTGGTTAGAGATACAATGTATATTTCTCTTACCCCAGACAGGGATATCCACGTCACAGTAATAAGCCAGAGGGGAATTCATTCCTTGAGGGGAAATTTACCCATAAACGGTAATAAATTAGAGCTAGATTGATCCCTGACATCACAATGACCACCACGCGTTGACAACAATGCATTAAGGTCATGTCATCCTCGCTTGCATTAGTGACACATCATTATTAGAGACACAAAATGATGCACAGGGTATGAGTCTATGAGAAAGAGAATTATTCATCCTCTTGGGGATTAGACATGAGATCTCGACCCTCAGAGTTAGATTGTTAAGATGTCAAACACTCAGCAAAGCCTCATGTTTGACAACTTGAAAATCTTACCTTTTGGGTTGAGATCTCCTGTCTCACCCCAAAGAGGGTGAATGATTCTATAATGATCCACACGTCTATGCTAGTGGGGGAAAGATATCTATACACACACAACTAATGTATGATGTAACAACATTGAACAACACAATGACGTCCCTTGTGAGTGATACAATGTGAATCTGAACGTTAACTCTCATTGTAAAATTCTGGTGTTAATTATTGAAAACATAAGAATCTTACTGGTACCCCTAAGATTGCGATTTTCCTGTCTCTCCCTCAAAGCCGTGAATTTTTATCATTAATCTCTCCTTATATAAAGGAGAGCATTACCAGAGTATCTAGTACACCCTTGAGAGTATGACTCCCAAAAATCAGATTTTATTCTCGAGATTTAAAACATGTGTCTATTTATCATATGTTTTGACTCTTCAGAATTCTGAGAAATTGTGATTTGGCTTCTGAATCTGCTAAAAGTCAAGGGTCAACTGGATGTCCAGATCACCTCCCTTTATATTGTGGACATTACAGCTTCATTTAAGTGTTACCAATAACATTAATTATCTCCCTTTATATTTAATCTACAACATACCTCTGGAGGTTGTCTCCACCCAACGGGGACCAGCAGACTGTCCGGTATCCCGTATGTGGATGTGCAGACTTCACAAGTGGACATAAAGTATGGTCAAGGGCAAGTTCCTGCTTTAAATCTGTACAGAACAATATATAATAATATTAAAATACCAGTGTTATACAGCCAAAGCTGTCCTTTTCACAGAAGTACTGGAAGGAGCTATAAACAATTCGCAGACTCAGTACATTTAGAAAATAAATCTAAGGCCGTTTTCGATTATACAGTTTGGCTGGTTGGACCAAGTTGTTCGTTTATTAATTAAAGACGAACCTGGTGATTTTATATTGTTTTCAGACGAGCCTTGGCAAAGCCCTCACAGGCCTGTATCAAAAACTGCAGGTCTGTCAGGTTTTATACTTGAACTAATGACTTTAACCAACGGTCGAACCGGTTGTTCCGAATAAACGAAAACGGCCTAACAAAGTAACAAGGGGAGGGCATTCCTCAGACAATAAAATACTCTGAAACCTATTCACAGCTTATTGCAATTTAAATAAATTTATGAATTAATGAGGCAACCACATACAAGATACTACCCGTATCTAAATATATATAACAGGGTTGTCAAACCGGTCGGAATTCGCTAACCGGTTTCTCAGAAAATCTTCCAACTCAGTAACCGCGGTTAATCAGTAAACTTAACATTGATATAAACAGTAATTTAAGTGGCAGCTTATGACAGTAAATTAAACCACAGCAAACTCTACCAATGTTTTGTTAACTGCTAATCATGATAGGCCTTTTGTTTATAATTGTTGTTATATAATCAATTTGAAACCGTTATCACAATAAATTGACTACGTGTATGTTAACCCGTGTGTCTAGCTATCGATCATTTGTTTACCGATATGGCTGCACAAATTATTGACTTATCTTGCGAGACTGAAAAGTGGCATTGTCTATTTTTTTGTTTGCTAATTTGTTTAATAGTGTAATTCAAAAATATAAAAGTTCTGCCAAATGAATACTATTGAAACACATAATAGCCATTTTACATAATAATCAACACAGTTTTCTTGATCAGCATATATGAAATGGTTTGCATAATGATCATCTTTCCCATTTATTTGGCATTTTACGACATTGCAGTCTAACATACATGAGTGATATCAGTACAAAAGTACAATATAAATGTTATTTAAATGTACATGTAATGGTATCTGTTTAAAAAATAAACATTGATAAATTTGGGAAACATACATTTATGTACATAAGTGTCGAACTGCTCTGTAGGTTAACATGGAGATTCCTGTTACACAATATTTATACAAACAGACACATATATACCAGTCTGCTTATTCGGTTAGGCAATTTTGCAACCGGTTATATTATATTTAGTAGATTTCCGACTGAGGTAATCGTAATTAACCAGTTAATCGTTGACAACCCTAATATATATATATACATACATATATGATATTGTTGAATTTGTTGGTGATATTACATCAATGTGGAAGAATTGACACACAATATATCAAATGTATTACTGTTACACAATACAAAAATTATAAAAACATTAATATGTATATATATATAGGTACAAACTTAAAGATGCTCCACCGCCGACAGAGCATAAATGATACTCATCATTTGAACAATAATTGGTGTTTAACCGTGTGTATATATGTCTAATTAACACAAAAAATAATATAAAATAATTTATTTCGCCATTGGTACATGTGCAATCAGTACTTCATTCCATATAGGATATAGTGAAACAGATGCAATTAATTATTTTTCATATTTTTAACTTAAAGTAAAATTAGAAGCTCAAACTTTTCAATGAGTCTTTAAAGATGCTCTACCGCTGACAAATGGTATTTTTTCACTATCAAAAACAGAAGCAGACGATTTAGTATTTTTCATCAGTTACAAAAGTTACTTTCTTTACACCATTACCACCATTGAAAAGTTTGAGCTTCTAATTTTACTTCCACCATTGAAAAGTTTGAGCTTCTAATTTTACTTCAAGTTCAAAATATGAAAAATAATTAATTGCATCCCGAAAAAATTCTGTGGCACTATATCCTATATGGAATGAAGTAATGTTTGCGCATGCACCAAAGGCGAAATAAATTATTTTATATTATTTTTTGTGTTAATTAGGCATATATATACATGATTAAACACCAAAATATTGCTCAAGTGATGAATATCATTTATGCTCTGTCGGCGGTGGAGCATCTTTAAATGAAACAAACCTGGAGATTTAGTTTTTTCCTGAATGTCTCGAAATTCATTTTCATCCAAACCAGACATGTTGTATTGAACTTCCAAAGCTGGTATTGATTTGACATGACAACTTGATGATGACACAAGCTGATGAGGCGAATATTCAAGTTCCTATATAAGATTAGTGATAAAACATGTACATTGTCAAGCAAAAATATTTGTAATGTAAGGCAAGTTGTTTCAAATTTAATCACATTTCCTTCAGGGGTCGGTCCTGTTATACAATTAAAAAGATAAAACTTTATTTCGAAGTTTTTACAGTTTCTTTCATTGTGACTTAAAGTTATGTGTCGTAACTGAGCGATGATTTTGTGTCGTAACTGATCATGAGCGATGATTTTGACATGCTATTTTTTCATCATTAATTCATTAAAAACCATAAGGTTTGATGAATAAAGCTGTATAAACCATTCAGATGACTTACAAACATTAGTTATAACACAGAAATTTTGTACCGAAAAATTGTTGTTTTTATGCCTTAAATATGTTTAAATGAAAACATACCTGCAGAATTAAGTCACTTTCTAATTACTAAAAACATTGTATCGGTAAAAATGTGTAATGAAATTGTAGACCACAATTTGGCTTCATGGTTTCACCGTATGTACTCATTTCACTTCACTATTGATGTAAATTAATGATTTTTGGCAGTTTCAGCTCTTATTTGTACATGTAAAATTAAAACCTATGCGTTGAAAGCTCTGTAATTTTCAAAAAGTTGGTAATTTTTGGTGATGAATAACATATTAACATATTAAAACCTTATCTTGATTCGTCAGTATGAAAAATACGGCACATATAACTTTAATAATATGGTACTCTTTTGTGTTGTGCAAGATTAGTGCGGGGGTTATCTCCCATATCTGTCAAATTTGTGTGGGTCTATTTTTAGCATTGTTGTAGCAGACGGCCCAACATTCAAGAATGGTGGTTTGCTGAGAATTGACATTGGGTGAAAAGGAACAAGTGGTCTTATTAAAAAAAGACATTGCAAAAATTGTAGACATTGCCAAAATTGTTGAATTTTCTCATTTTACTAACTGTTATGTTTCAAAGAATTTCAAAGAAAGAGAAAGCATTGAAAATAAGTAGAGAAGCAGGCGGCCCAGATTAACAAGTGAATAAGGGGATCAACAAATTTTCCGCATATATGTAGTAAAACATGATCGCAGGCAAATATTAACCAATTTACCTACATTCAATTAATTTACTCATATAAAAGTTTAATAACTGTCCCTCACGATTGAATCCCAGAACACATATGTACAACGAATAAGGTTAGCAAGAATATTAAACAATTAGGCCAATTTAAACCCTCGGTAAAACCGATACATTTGTACAATACAATGTAAGTTACAGTCATGTACATACATAATGTATGTAACGTTACATTGTATGATCGATATTGTCAATAAGTAATCGTAAACAGGTATACGCGCTCACTGTTTGGGAAACGACGAAGCCTGTGAAGAGAAATTTACCGTTATAAAAACACATTCGTTTGTTGCTATGGCAATTCGGCCATCTCTCGACCATTTTACTGCGTTGTAGCAACTTGGTGTCAGGTTGAACGAATATTTGCATTTCTCTGTTACATCTGCCGCCATTTTCGCTTTTCGGAATATCTCTGACGTTTTCTTCCGAATTTTACAAAACGGATGCTGATTGGTTACTTTTCAATATCACGAACCAATGATAACTCTTGTCTCATATTCGTTTTTGATATCCCACGTGTGCTTCTACTTTCATTTCACCGAATCGAGAACTCAGTGATGGCATTTCGATTTAATTTTCCGAATCCAGATCACCCATCGGATAATGATAGTGCCATAAATGATGAAGCAAAAGGTACCAAATAAGTGACGATGACCATTGGAATGATCATTTTTACTTTAATGATATCGATAAGGAATGTAAGCGAAATTATACAATTTTTTGTATGTATATACTGAGTGTGCAATAGAGGATGAATACATTTGTTGTACAAACTGTAGACAAGGCATGTATATTTATAGTCATACAATATGTATCTTATAAACTGATTTTTAACGTGTTAATTTCTGTAAAATTTTGTTGTAGTTGAAGAAATCACTGAGAAAAAAGAAAAGTCAGAAAAGGAGCATGTGGCAGAAATATTTCTAAAAGATAATGATGTAAGTAGCTTATAAATGTATGTACATATATGATTATACACAATGCAGCATACAATTTTGTATGTATATGTACATGTACATGTAAATTAGTGTGGAAATTATATGGTTTCAAGCCTATATAGCATGTGTACAAACAGAGTAAGTATATGATATAAATTAATATGAGTGAATTAAGGCAATTAAATTCATAAAGGACATAGTTAGATATCACATTTCCAGATATTTTAGTAAACATGCAAATAAAAACTGAGGAATCTATTGTGCAATAAGACAAATTGAATTTAATGAAGATATACATGTACACGTAATTAACTGAGCTGGTTTTTGTATATTTTTTTATTCATATATTTCATATTCTGTCTTTCACCTCTATCCCCATTTGAAAGAAGTATCATTTCTGTATCAGATACCGTATTCGACCCAATATAAGCGCCTGGGTCCCCATTTTGAAGCCTCGATTTCAATTGCCAAGCATAAATAAGACTAAAACTTCACCTTTTAGTTTGAAGTCTTATTCGATTTCAATTGCCCAGGCTTATATCGAAAGATTAAAACTGGTAAATAACAAAACTTGTAGGTTTTGAATAACTTGTGTCTTATTGAACGCCACCTTGCAATCAATTTCTAATATACCCTGGCGCTTATTGGGACGAATACGGTAACCTTTTTTAAAATTCTAGATTACCGATTTTTAATTAAAAATGAACTCGGCTTTATAAAATTGTCATCATGCTTTAGATCTGATGAAACAAAATCAAATTACATAGTAATAAAATAGTATATAGTATAAATCAAATCAACAAAACTTTTGTGGTTCATATTGAGTGTTATATTAAAAAAAAAATTTTTTTTTTTTTTATTTAATTGGCCTTACAGTTTGATATGCCAGATGATGTCACTGCCACCATACATACCTTTGGTGACACAGAAGTTCACTGTTACAACAGCGAGTCTGTGGAGGAATACTTGTGCAGGAAGAGACCCGAATCATCAAACTTTGTTACAGCAGTGTCTGCCCATTCTGATCTTGTTCCGGATAAATATGAAGGTTTGAACTTGTATAGTCATTTCTGTATATTCGCCGTAATTAGCGCTTGAATAATTTTATCACATAATCCGCCTGATATCCAGTGATTACGCCTATGTATTATTTTTGCATATGCAATGTCACTAGTGTAATATGACCTGGATCATTTTTCATCTGCTGGAAATTCATTGTGTGACGTTAGACAGAAACAATAAAATGACGTCAGGAAAAAATGACATGACGTCAAGATTACGAGAATGACGGGACAAAATGGCGGCTTCTGCTGGATTTTAGCAATACATTTTGACGTAAATTCTTTGTTATATAGGTATTTGTAATTATGTGATAAAAGAATCTTAAATTTGTGTTCAATTTATATGAGATTTTACGAAACTCGTCTCGAAGTTTTAATTTTTGCTCGCCAAGGCTCACAAAAATAAAACTTCTTAGACTCGTTTCATAAAATCTCATATGAAATGATCACTCATGTAAAGATCCTATATGTAACAAAGGGGAAGCACTTATTAGTAAACCAAAATGTAATGTATGTAACGTTACATTGTATGATATTGTCAATAAGTAAGAAATCGTAAACAGGTATACGCGCTCACTGTTTGGGAAACGACGTAGCCTGTGAAGAGAAATTTACCATTATAAAAACACATTCGTTTGTTGCTATGGCGATTCGACCATCTCTCGACCATTTTACTGCGTTGTAGCAACTTGGTGTCAGGTTGAACGAATATTTGCATTTCTCTGTTACATCTGCCGCCATTTTCGCTTTTCGGAATATATCTGACGTTTTCTACCGAATTTAACAAAACGGATGCTGATTGGTTACTTTTCAATATCACGAACCAATGATAACTCTTGTCTCATATTCGCTTTTGATATCCCACGTGTGCTTCTACTTTCATTTCACCGAATCGAGAACTCAGTGATGGCATTTCGATTTAATTTTCCAAATCCAGATCACCCATCGGATAATGATAGTGCCATAAATGATGAAGCAAAAGGTACCAAATAAGTGACGATGACCATTGGAATGATCATTTTTACTTTAATGATATCGATTAGGAATGAACAATTTTTTGTATGTTCAGTATACATTGTACATTGTACGTGTGCGTTTCTGGAAATACTGAGTGTGCAATAGAGGATGAATACATTTGTTGTACACACTGTAGACAAGGCATGTATATTTATAGTCATACAATATGTATCTTATAAACTGATTTTTAACGTGTTAATTTCTGTAAAATTTTGTTGTAGTTGAAGAAATCACTGAGAAAAAAGAAAAGTCAGAAAAGGAGCATGTGGCAGAAATATTTCTAAAAGATAATGATGTAAGTAGCTTATAAATGTATGTACATATATGATTATACACAATGCAGCATACAATTTTGTATGTATATGTACATGTACATGTAAATTAGTGTGGAAATTATATGGTTTCAAGCCTATATAGCATGTGTACAAACAGAGTAAGTATATGATATAAATTAATATGAGTGAATTAAGGCAATTAAATTCATAAAGGACATAGTTAGATATCATATTTCCAGATATTTTAGTAAACATGCAAATAAAAATTGAGGAATCTATTGTGCAATAAGGCAAATTGAATTTAATGAAGATATACATGTACACGTAATTAACTGAGCTGGTTTTTGTATATTTTTTTATTCATATATTTCATATTCTATCTTTCACCTCTATCCCCATTTGAAAGAAGTATCATTTCTGTATCAGATACCGTATTCGACCCAATAAGCGCCTGTGTCCCTATAAGCGCCCTTAATTCCTCCATTTTGAAGCCTTGATTTCAATTGCCCAGGCATAAATAAAGATTAAAACTTAACAAAACTGTATAGGTTTGCAATAACTTCGTCTTATTGGCACCTTTTCATTTTCTAAACGCCCTGGGCGCTTATTGGGTCGAATACGGTTTTCTGTTTTTGGTCAGCTGATTTCACTGGAATCTTGTAGGGAATGTGTGTAATTGAACGCCACCATGCAATGGCAGATTTATAAATATACATTGATGTATTGGGACTTTGATATCATGTTAACCTTTTTTAAAATTCTATTGCATGTAAATTTCTTTCAGCCATACTAGTTCTATAACAGATGACCGATTTTTAAATAAAAATCAACTCGGCTTTATAAAATTGTCATCATGCTTTAGATCTGATGAAACAAAATCAAAGTACATAGTAATAGTATATATCAAATCAACATAACTTTTGTGGTTCATATCGAGTGTTATATTGAAAAAAAATATTTTCATTTTTTTTTTTATTTAATTGGCCTTACAGTTTGATATGCCAGATGATGTCACTGCCACCATACATACCTTTGGTGACACAGAAGTTCACTGTTACAACAGCGAGTCTGTGGAGGAATACTTGTGCAGGAAGAGACCCGAATCATCAAACTTTGTTACAGCAGTGTCTGCCCATTCTGATCTTGTTCCGGATAAATATGAAGGTTTGAACTTGTATAGTCATTTCTGTATATTTGCCGTAATTAGCGCTTGGATAATTTTATCACATAATCCGCCTGATATCCAGTGATTACGCCTGTGTATTATTTTTGCATATGCAATGTCACTAGTGTAATATGACCTGGATCGTTTATCATCTGCTGGAAATTCATTGTGACGTTAGACAGAAACAATAAAATGACATCAGGAAAATTGACATGATGTCAAGATTACGAGGACGATGGGACAAAATGGCGGCCTCTGCTGGATTTTCGGAATACATTTTGACGTAAATTCTTTGTTGTATAGGTATTTGTAATTATGTGATAAAAGTATCTTAAATTTGTGTTCAATTCATATGAGATTTTTTGAAACTCGTCTCGTAGTTTTAATTTTTGCTCGCCAAGGCTCACAAAAATAAAAACTTCTTAGACTCGTTTCATAAAATCTTATATGAAATGATCACTCATGTAAGATCCTATATGTAACAAAGGGGAGCACTTATTAGTAAACCAAAATGTAAGTTGTGGGCAAAAAAAGTCAGCCATATTTTAAATTTTTTTGTACTCTTGGTACATTAATCTGTTATGTAGTAAACATACATATGCCTTTTATCCTTTGAAATGCATTATTATATTGTGATTCGCATGTAAAAGACTCTCAAGGTCATGTAATGCGAGATACAATGCTGATGTTAGAGGCATCACGTGTTGTGAAACACATTTGTTAACTCTATGAGATGGGGGCGTTTATACAACTTCAACTCTTTTCCAGAAACAGTGCTCTTTCTAGGGGCTTTTTGGGGCCGAGAATGGGCCCCATTCCAAATGCAAAATAATTTCAAATTCATGCAAACTTAAAAATAAAACAATTTACTCTGGAAATTTACTTAACAATTTGCCTATTTCTTTCCCAAAATAAGGTAAAAAGGCCTCTTCCCAATTAAGTGGAAAAAAGCCATGAGAAAAAAGGGTCCAGGGGCACCTATAAGGGGAGGGGCGCTAATTACGACGAATACAGTTGTACATGGTCCAGGATACATATACATAATATATAACATTGTTTCTTCCCATGCAGATTAATTTATACAATTGCACATTCAGATGTTTTTGTATCCTAGTATTCATAACCTGTTTTAAAATTGTAATTAGAGTGTCTTGATTGTGAGTTTTAAAGTAAATGCCTCATTTAATACTTCATCAAGATCAGTACATTTATAACGGCCTTTACTGGGTTTATTGTCCAGACAGATTCAGGATTATTTTAAAGGTGTTGTACGTTTTTAACTGGTTGCTATGTTATTACTCTATATGTGAAGCTATATACATGTACACATGCTGTGGATCAAAGTACATAGATGATAGTTTAATTCTGACAAAAATTTGATTACTGGTTAGGTAGTGTTGATTTTTGCTGATTTATGACTCGTTGATATTTCTTCAATTCATGTCTATATACAGTGAAACATGTTTATAACGAATATGATTACAACAAATTCAGTGTTATATTGTACATTCTCATTTCCTGTAAAGGTTCCTGTAAGATGTCTGTGAAATGTGTATAAATTATAAGCTATGCTTATAATGAAATAACTTTGTTGGTCCCCAGAGGTTTGTTCATTATAACCATGTTTTATTGTATATTGTATGTTCAGATTTATATTCAAATATTTTTCTGATGTTTATAGGAGGCCTGACAGTATGGGAGTGCTCACTAGACCTGGCCGAGTACCTAACTACCATAAAGACACAGGTACAGGACAAAACAGTCCTGGAGGTAATTAAGCCATTCTATTATTGATTTACATTTACCCTCAGTTTGCAAATCAATATTTGCATCATTTTCTGACAAAAAACAATTTTAACAAAAGAAAGTACTTTCAATTAATGCTATTCAATATTTGTATCAAAATTAATTAGCTCTTAAAAATAAAAAGCCTATAATCTAGTAAATTACTTGAAAGTCTCAAGTATGGCTGAAAGAAATTTACATGCATGTACATGCAAACTGGAATTTAAGTACAGAATTATTTATTATTATTTGAAAAAATGAGATATAATTTGTATCTTGGTGATGTAGGTAGGTCATACACATTTCTGTAACATTACAAATGGTCTATAATTTGTTGTTGATTGTGTTCTTCCGTCTTTGCATATTATCGAGTTGTCTCCCTTGCAGGTATATATAGGTATCATGATTGCAATGTCAATATTATAATTTTACACTCAAAACTCATATAATTTTCTCTGAAGAGTATTATGGCTTTATGCTCAACACATACATGACATTACAATCAACAACTACAAAGAAGGGCAGATAACTCTGTAGTATGCAAACACAGAATTAGATCAACCATATTTCTGTCTGTTACAGCTGGGTTGTGGAGCAGGAATTCCAGGTCTATGTGCTATGCAATGTGGGGCATCAGAAGTTCATTTCCAAGATTATGTAAGTCTTCTAAGAAAAAAAATGAATGAATAGATTGGAACCTTTATAATTTTCATAATGTTTTTTTCAGCATCAAGCAGCTAGATTACTTAAGTAATCATGAACACATGGGGTATTTTTTTTGGTTTGATTAGTTTAACGTCCTATTAACAGCCAGGGTCATTTAAGGACATGCCAGGTTTGTTGGTGGAGGAAAGACGGAGTACCCGGAAAAAAACCACCGACCAGCGGCCAGTACCTGGCAACTGTCCCACATGGGATTCGAACTCGCGACCCAGAGGTGGAGGGCATATAGTAATATGTCGTTACATCTTAACCACTTGGCCACCGTGGCCCCTATACACATGGGGTAACTGAGGGGGTACATATATTATTTGTTATTACTATATATACCTTGTACATACATGTATACTGGCTGGGTAATATAGTGGGGCCAAATTTAAACCTATTTTGATTAGTATTATAATATGGATTAGCACTGTCAAGCCAATGAAAATGGCTTAAAACTTTATTAATTATTGGTTACAACCTCCAAAATATTTATAACTTTACCTGAAATCATATATTATTAATGTAAATATAATCAATGCTATTATTCTGAGAAACTTTTTTTTTTCATCTTTCCGGCATGATAATTTTAATTAAAATTTGCAGAATTAATTGCAAAAATCTAATAAATTTCATCACTATGAAATAGATAGCGAGGTTAGTAAAATCATATTGCTTTACTTTTTCAGAACTCGGAGGTATTAGAATATTTTACAATTCAAAACGTCCGCTTGCATGAGACATGTTGCCATTGTCGTTTCTTCTCCGGAGACTGGTCATATTTTCACGAAATTGTAAGACAACAAAAGTAAGAAGTGTAAAATTCTTTAGATATTTTATAGCACTTTATTTCTTCAGGGATTGTTTCTCCTGATCCACTTTGCTCAAACTACATAGTGTACTGTCTATGTGTATAGTTCATAATTTTACACAATGCCATGAAAAATGGTCTTAAAAATATTGATCCAAATGTTACTATATACATGTAGTTGCTAATATTCGCATGGGTTTTAATTTCTCCACATTCATGGATCCATCCCAAATCGCCACATTAAATACCTTGTAAAATTTTATCAAAATCATGATTACCGTTTCACCTACATGTAGTATAGTCTGCCATAGGAATGAGACTTTAAAAGGCTTAGAAAGACATTTCGAGAAAATAAACTCCCGCGAATAAGTTCAAAAAAGTAAATTGCGATAGCGCTTTTCTCACAAAAGTTTGCAAACAAAATTTATTTCATAACCCGATGAAATTAAAAAATATTGACTTCAATACTTATAATTAATTTTATACTCTGTTTGATAAAATGAAGTATGTTTAAATGTACCTTTATAGTTGTTTTTCAAGGGATTATTTTTTCCGAATCAATACGCAACGTCAATGTCTCTATTGTGACGTCACGTTAACGTCGGGGTTTCTCGCCATTCTCAGAATTTTTTTTCATAGTAGTGTGCAAAAAAAATAATGGCCAATCAGAAAGCCAGATTTGGTATGAAAACAAAGAAAAATTAATTATATACAAATATACAAATTATTGATTGTTCAAAGATTGTATAATCAAAACAATGTATTATGAGGTAGTTGTTAATATCGCAAATATATGACTAGAAATTAGGCAAGGAGCAGAGAGGTTGAGTCGTTTTGATCCATTACAACTAATTCTTACAACATAGATTTGTATGCTCATGATTATATATATGCAGCTGTGTTGAAATCGACATCGAGCATTGATCTTCTTCATTCATTTTGAGGACAACTTGTATACGTTTACACCTTTGTTTGATGAAGGTGACCATACATGTCCGTACTAGTTATCTTAATATCATACATACATATTTCACTGGTTGTACACCATATAACTATATTATTACATAAACCATACACTTTCCATACTTGTATGGTGCATTCACCACTGTGATGAAGGCACTTCTGTTTCTATCTGCACCCAATAGAAGATGCATTCGACAATATAATAATTATAGTTTTTGTATCTGCTACATACGTGATTAGCAGTTAAAAAGTCGGTGATAGATTCATCAATTATCTGTATAATTTGGTATTGGATGTACATAATATACATATCAATAATTCAAAATGTTACAGCATTAAAAGGTAGGCATTAGTTCAACACCATCAAAACTAATTCAGGGAGATAGCAAGAATCCCACTATTACAACAATATTCAAAACAAATAGAAGTTTTATGAGTCATATCAAAACATACAGACATTCATACACACTACATACATACACATACACACCTACACAACATAAATACATGTACAGACATTCACACATACATAACATACAGACAGACATTCACACATACACAACACACAGACAGACATTCACACATACATACAGACAGACATTCACACATACACAACATACATACAGACATTCACACATATACACATACAGACATTCACACATACACAACATATATACATACAGACATTCATACACACACAACATACATACACATACACACCAACACAACATAAAATACATGTACAGACATTCACACATACACAACATACAGACAGACATTCACACATACACAACACACAGACAGACATTCACACATACACAACAAACATACAGACAGACATTCACGCATACACAACACACAGACAGACATTCACACATACACAACATACAGACAGACATTCAAACATACATAACATACAGACAGACATTCACGCATACACAACACACAGACAGACATTCACACATACAGACAGACATTCACACATACACAACATACAGACAGACATTCACGCATACACAACATACATACAGACATTCACACATACACAACATATATACATACAGACATTCATACAATATCATGCAAACATATATACATACAGACATTCACACATACACAACATACAGACAGACATTCACGCATACACAACACACAGACAGACATTCACACATACACAACATACAGACAGACATTCACACATACACAACATACAGACAGACATTCACACATACACAACATACAGACAGACATTCACGCATACACAACATACATACAGACATTCACACATATACACATACAGACATTCACACATATACAACATATATACATACAGACATTCATACATACACAACATATATACATACAGACATTCACATCATACACGATATCTATACATACAGACATCTATACATACAGACATTCACACATACACAACATACAGACAGACATTCACGCATACAACATATATACATACAGACATTCACACAAACACAACATATATACATACAGACATTCACACATACACAACATATATACATACAGACATTCACACATACACAACATATATACATACAGACATTCACACAAACACAACATATATACATACAGACATTCACACAAACACAACATATATACATACAGACATTCATACAAACACAACATATATACATACAGACATTCACACAAACACAACATATATACATACAGACATTCACACAAACACAACATATATACATACAGACATTCACACAAACACAACATATATACATACAGACATTCACATCAAACACAACATATATACATACAGACATTCACACATACACAACATATATACATACAGACATTCACATCAAACACAACATATATACATACAGACATTCACATCATACACAACATATATACATACAGACATTCACATCAAACACAACATATATACATACAGACATTACAAACATACATACAGACATCAACAAACACAACATATATACAGACAGACACAACATATATACATACAACAAACAGATACATATATTGCATACAGGGGATGCTGCTGTCCTTAAATGACTGTATATAGAGGATAATAAACCAAAACCAAAAAACCAACTCTCATTAACCTCTTGTCACTGTTACAAAGAATGATACCACACATATTACATATTGTATACACAGACTATCATTAACCTCTTGTCACTGTTACAAGAATGATACCACACTATTACATATTGTATAACAGACTATCATTCTTGTCACTGTTACAAAGAATGATACCACACATATTACATATTGTATACACAGACTATCATTAACCTCTTGTCACTGTTTACAAAGAATGATACCACACATATTACATATTGTATACACAGACTTATCATTAACCTCTTGTCACTGTTACAAAGAATGATACCACACATATTACATATTGTATACACAGACTATCATTAACCTCTTGTCACTGTTACAAAGAATGATACCACACATATTACATATTGTATACCACAGACTATCATTAACCTCTTGTCACTGTTACAAAGAATGATACCACACATATTACATATTGTATACACAGACTATCATTAACCTCTTGTCACTGTTACAAAGAATGATACCACACATATTACATATTGTATACACAGACTATCATTAACCTCTTGTCACTGTTACAAAGAATGATACCACACATATTACATATTGTATACACAGACTATCATTAACCTCTTGTCACTGTTACAAAGAATGATACCACACATATTACATATTGTATACACAGACTATCATTAACTTGTCACTGTTACAAAGAATGATACCACACATATTACATATTGTATACACAGACTATCATTAACTTGTCACTGTTACAAAGAATGATACCACACATATTACATATTGTATACACAGACTATCATTAACTTGTCACTGTTACAAAGAATGATACCACACATATTACATATTGTATACACAGACTATCATTAACTTGTCACTGTTACAAAGAATGATACCACACATATTACATATTGTATACACAGACTATCATTAACCTCTTGTCACTGTTACAAAGAATGATACCACACATATTACATATTGTATACACAGACTATCATTAACTTGTCACTGTTACAAAGAATGATACCACACATATTACATATTGTATACACAGACTATCATTAACCTCTTGTCACTGTTACAAAGAATGATACCAACACATATTACATATTGTATACACAGACTATCATTAACTTGTCACTGTTACAAAGAATGATACCACACATATTACAATATTGTATACACAGACTATCATTAACTTGTCACTGTTACAAAGAATGATACCACACATATTACATATTGTATACACAGACTATCATTAACCTCTTGTCACTGTTACAAAGAATGATACCACACATATTACATATTGTATACACAGACTATCATTGACCTCTTGTCACTGTTACAAAGAATGATACCACACATATTACATATTGTATACACAGACTTATCATTAACCTCTTGTCACTGTTACAAAGAATGATACCACACATATTACATATTGTATACACAGACTATCATTAACCTCTTGTCACTGTTACAAAGAATGATACCACACATATTACATATTGTATACACAGACTATCATTAACTTGTCACTGTTACAAAGAATGATACCACACATATTACATATTGTATACACAGACTATCATTTACCTCTTGTCACTGTTACAAAGAATGATACCACACATATTACATATTGTATACACAGACTATCATTAATTGTCACTGTTACAAAGAATGATACCACACATATTACATATTGTATACACAGACTATCATTAACTCTTGTCACTGTTACAAAGAATGATACCACACATATTACATATTGTATACACAGACTATCATTAACTTGTCACTGTTACAAAGAATGATACCACACATATTACATATTGTATACACAGACTATCATTAACTTGTCACTGTTACAAAGAATGATACCACACATATTACATATTGTATACACAGACTATCATTTAACCTCTTGTCACTGTTACAAAGAATGATACCACACATATTACATATTGTATACACAGACTATCATCATTAACTTGTCACTGTTACAAAGAATGATACCACACATATTACATATTGTATACACAGACTACATTAAATTGTATACACAGACTATTCATGTATACAACTATCATTACTTGTCACTGTTACAAAGAATGATACCACAACATATTACATATTGTATACACAGACTATCATTAACTTGTCACTGTTACAAAGAATGATACCACACATATTACATATTGTATACACAGACTATCATTAACTTGTCACTGTTACAAAGAATGATACCACACATATTACATATTGTATACACAGACTATCATTAACTTGTCACTGTTACAAAGAATGATACCACACATATTACATATTGTATACACAGACTATCATTAACTTGTCACTGACTGTTACAAAGAATGATACCACACATATTACATATTGTATACACAGACTATCATTAACCTCTTGTCACTGTTACAAAGAATGATACCACACATATTACATATTGTATACACAGACTTATCATTAACCTCTTGTCACTGTTACAAAGAATGATACCACACATATTACATATTGTATACACAGACTATCATTAACTTGTCACTGTTACAAAGAATGATACCACACATATTACATATTGTATACACAGACTATCATTAACTTGTCACTGTTACAAAGAATGATACCACACATATTACATATTGTATACACAGATCTATCACTGTTACAAAGATGATAACATATTACATATTGTAACTGTTACAAAGAATGATACCACACATATTACATATTGTATACACAGACTATCATTAACCTCTTGTCACTGTTACAAAGAATGATACCACACATATTACATATTGTATACACAGACTATCATTAACTTGTCACTGTTACAAAGAATGATACCACACATATTACATATTGTATACACAGACTATCATTAACCTCTTGTCACTGTTACAAAGAATGATACCACACATATTACATATTGTAGACAGACTATCATTAACTTGTCACTGTTACAAAGAATGATACCACACATATTACATATTGTATACACAGACTATCATTAACTTGTCACTGTTACAAAGAATGATACCACACATATTACATATTGTATACACAGACTATCATTAACCTCTTGTCACTGTTACAAAGAATGATACCACACATATTACATATTGTATACACAGACTATCATTAACTTGTCACTGTTACAAAGAATGATACCACACATATCACACTATTACATATTGTATACACAGACTATCATTTAACCTCTTGTCACTGTTACAAAGAATGATACCACACATATTACATATTGTATACACAGACTATCATTAACTTGTAACTGTTACAAAGAGTGATACCACACATATTACATATTGTATACACAGACTATCATTAACCTCTTGTCACTGTTACAAAGAATGATACCACACATATTACATATTGTATACACAGACTATCATTAACTTGTAACTGTTACAAAGAATGATACCACACATATTACATATTGTATACACAGACTTATACCACACAGGCCTATCATTAACCTCTTGTCACTGTTACAAAGAATGATACCACACATATTACATATTGTATACACAGACTATCATTAACTTGTCACTGTTACAAAGAATGATACCACACATATTACATATTGTATACACAGACTATCATTAACCTCTTGTCACTGTTACAAAGAATGATACCACACATATTACATATTGTATACACAGACTATCATTAACTTGTAACTGTTACAAAGAATGATACCACACATATTACATATTGTATACACAGACTTATCATTAACCTCTTGTCACTGTTACAAAGAATGATACCACACATATTACATATTGTATACTATCAGACTATCATTAACCTCTTGTAACCTCTTGTCACTGTTACAAAGAATGATACCACACATATTACATATTGTATACACAGAATATCATTAACTTGTCACTGTTACAAAGAATGATACCACACATATTACATATTGTATACACAGACTATCATTAACCTCTTGTCACTGTTACAAAGAATGATACCACACATATTACATATTGTATACACAGACTATCATTAACTTGTAACTGTTACAAAGAATGATACCACACATATTACATATTGTATACACAGACTATCATTAACTTGTCACTGTTACAAAGAATGATACCACACATATTACATATTGTATACACAGACTATCATTAACTTGTCACTGTTACAAAGAATGATATCACACATATTACATATTATTATACCTCACTTTTATTTAGAATGTTCTGTTTGGATTAAACTTGATCACATGACATTGAATAAGTTAGATGTTTCCCCGGAATTGGAAGGCGAGGGAAATAACCACAGGGAAATAACCCCCGAGGGAAATAACCCCAGGGAAATAACCCCGAGGGAAATAACCCCAGGGAAATAACCCCTTGGAAGCTCCGCACGTGACCGGAAGTTGACGTCATCTGCAACGTCAACCAACAATGGCAACGCTGTTGTTTATTTTTTTGTAGCCCAACGAATTTAACAACGTTGTTGTTGGGAAATATCTTCATGGATTCTTTTAACAGAGATTTTTTTTTCTTTTGATTTTGTTCGGTATAATAAAATAATTATGTCCCTATGTGTCGGGATACATCTAGAATTGTCTCCCTGGAAAGAGTTATTTTCTCTCGGGCTTCGCCCTCGAGAAAATAACTCTTTCCAGGGAGACAATTCTAGATGTATCCCTCCACAGAGGGCCATAATTGTATATTGTACACAGACTATCATTAACTTGTCACTGTTACAAAGAATGATACCACACATATTACATATTGTACACAGACTATCATTAACTTGTAACTGTTACAAAGAGTGATACCACACATATTACATATTGTATACACAGACTATCATTGACCTCTTGTCACTGTTACAAAGAATGATATCACACATATTACATATTGTACACAGACTATCATTAACCAAAGTTAATTCTTATGAAAAAAGTAGATGCCTTAGAGCAATGTGGTTAATGTTCTCAATGTTTATAATCATTTTAATAATTGCTTTCATTCATCTGTGTAATTAATTGATATAGAGTTTGTTTATTGTTTACAGATATGATGTGATATTGTCGGCAGAAACTATTTACAACCCTGACAACTATAAAGGCCTACATGATGTATTTCAACATTGTTTAACAAGAGATGGAGTAATGTATCCTTAATTTGTCATAACTACAAGGCTGGAATATAGAATATAAAGGTTGATAAGCACATTGTCAAACTTAAAGGATTTAATTTAATTTACCAAATTTAATACATAAAAGTATTAAAATGCAATAGGCTGATAGCGGCTTCCCTTTTCACAAAATATAATACATGCCTTAAATTGTAATTGATCCTTCTTTTGGTTTCATGTTTTAGTAGTTAAACATAAACAATTCGATAAGTATACAGCTACAATGTGAAATGTAGCCTGTTGCGGCTGTTGCCTAATTCCGACTGTAGTATTACAATAAAACATTCTGAAATAAAGTGTAGCCATATATACCGTATCTCAATATAAGGAAAAAATCATATTACTGACGCATTTCAATTGCCAGAAAGGAAATATAGAGTTTTTTTTATTAGGGTCATGGAATTGAACATGTACACATGCTATTGATGGTCTATATAGACAGTCATACAGATTTTGAAGTACTTTAACCATGGTCACTTAACTAACATCCAGATACCTGGCAGCTAAGACACACTACTTTGGTGTCGGGGGAGGGGTGCATCTTTTTGAGGAGTTTTTGAAAAAAGAAGGAAGTTTTTCAACAGAAGTAGTGCATACCATTAATGCAGGTGAGTACCAAAACAGTGAACTATAATAATTGTACATAGTTTAAAGCTCACTTTTTATAGTGTAGTTTTGATATAAGAAGCTCCAAGTTTTATATCAAGCGCCCTATAATTACATACAAATTCTCAAGGACGTAGATGAGGTCCATGAAGAAAGAATTCAAAATGAGGTTTAAAAACAAGTATACATAGTACTTCCATCTATGGATAAGAAATAAGAGTTAAGATTGAACATACCATATATAGCTGGTTCAGATTCATATTTTGTCCATACAAAGGTAATGAAGTGTCTAATTATTTCATTCTCAGATCTTAGTGGTATATTGATAAAATATAGATTTAATTCAGAAATCATACAATGATATACTGATAAGCTACATGTACGTATTTAATTTAGAAATCATACCTTCTCATTGCGTACCAGTTCTTCTTAAATTCAGACATCTGTAATACAATCTTGACAGTCTATCGGGTCTCCATTTCGTTAAATAAGGTTATTTAAAATGTTTTCATTATGTTTGGTACAGTAAAAAGTGTTACTGAAAACCAGCGTTGATTACATGTTCTGCATATTTTGTTGCTCCCAATAAATGAACAGATGTATTATATTAAGCACTCTAAAAATAACAAAACAATCATAAGCTTTCAAGAACAAATAACACTTCCTTACCAAAATACACACATTGAACAATCTATAAGAATGATCATTTATTGTCTTATACGACTATTTGTGCAGCTATATTGTGAATAAAATTTTCTTAGAAATATGAATTGGAAATAAAATCTTTTGATATTGATACATCAAAAGTTAAGTTTACAAAACATGAATTAACTGAATAGTACAGAACCTATACCATCTAAAACTTTGATGTTTCCATTTGCAGAGGTTCCCAGAGTGATACTTAAATTAACATGGAAGAAGAGTTAGCCACGAACATGTAAAATACATTTCTTTGATTATATTTATCTATTATGGCCTGGTTGAGAGGGCATTATTGCCTCATAGTATTGTCGAGGGATGGAATAATGCCCGAGCCGAAGTCGAGGGCACTATCCTATCACGAGACAATACTATGAGGCAACAGTGCCTTCGAATTCTCAACCAGGCCATAAAGGGTTAAGTACATCACCCTCATACGAGACCTGTTTGTATATGTCACCGTAACAGAAGCACGTCAAGCTACACCTCGCAACGCTATTTTCGTTTCCACACCACATTCAAAATACAACATATGAATTGTCGCAGAAATCTGTGTTTTCATAAAACGGGATCCAGCTTCATGAAGATTAAAAGTAATTCAATATAGATCAGGAGTGAACCGTCTTCTGTAGAAAAGCAATGTTTGCCTGCATCATCGCACACAACAGCCTGTCCGCCATCTTGACGTCTTGGTCGAAGTGCAACGTTATAATGACGTCATGTAATGGTGACGTCACAATAGATTCACGTTCAATTTCGGGCCACTTCAATAGTGCCCGCTTGCCTGAGCATTATTGCAAATAGTACCCATTTGTGTAGCCAATCAGAATACAGTATTCTGTCACGTGATGTACTAATTGCTCTTAATATGTATAGTAATCTAATTAATATTTCCAAATAAAACAATAAACCGTAATGACGTTTGTTATCCTGTTTTTGTGAATTGAGTACACATTAACCCAAGGATTTTTTTTTCTGCAAACACATACAGATCTATTGTACTTTCCATATATATATTATATAGTTGGAAGCTGCCAAGGATGGAGCCTTGGAGTCAATCCGCATATATACATGTAAATAATGTGAGGGCTCTCACACGCCACATTGTATACATTGTATCTTTCATCCAAATCTATAAACATCCATATCTTACGCTCACTACATGAAAATACATTGTTTTAATTTATTCTCACTACTCCCAGGCTTCATCTTTTCAAAAATATTACATTTACACTAAGAGTAACCTCCATGGGCGCTGACGTTTCAGTAAATATTATAAAATAGTTTATTGATATGTCAATATAAAGACAATTATATACAAAATGTACCATATTGATTTCAATATTGATATGCCAATATTATATGTGTAATATTTAGCCAATGCTCTTACAAAATAAGACATGATTACTGAGGTATAAATATAGACATTACACCTGACTAGTTTACATTATTAGTGAGGTGTAATGTTTATATTGATAACTCAGTAGCCAGGTGTAATATCTATATCGATACCTCAGTAGCCAGGTGTAATGTCTATATTGATACATCAGTAGTCAGGTGTAATGTGATAATACACAAACTTACTGATGTATCAATATAAACATTACACCTTACGTATTCAATTGAGATACCTAACTATGCACATGCGTAATCCCGTTACGTCTGATATACAATCTCTGTTAACGTGGTTTGGTCTAGATTCTCCATATCCTGACCTAAACAGATGGCGTTAACGCTGTTTGATCCCACTTTGGCGATGTACACGTTCGTTTTCCCGCCAGAATTAGTCACTATGTCTGTAGCTGTACGTATCTTTAACAACATTCCACCTGTGACGTCATGTTGGCTACACGATGTTGAGATGGCTGACATTATTCTCCCATTTCCATCCACACAGATTTTTGGAATGTGTTTTGCATCTGTATAAAACATTAAGGAGTATGGTGATATTTTAAATAGAACAAATATTTTAAAACGCAATATTGATAAGGTTTCACCATGCACTGCATTAACGTATTTGAACTTTCAGTTATAGATATGGATTTCCAAACCAATATTAAGCTCATGTTGTTAGCATAAGGTCAAATGAATCTTGTGCCATTAAGTGTTTGCTAAACTGCATCAATAATTTTAAAAAATATATATATAAATCTTAATTGATCTGTTAAGTTGTGTGTTATATGTTAGACCGACACATATAGATGTAGTTCGCTTGACGTTTGGTTTCATGTAAACTATAAAAAAATAGCTTCTGTTAACAATTTATTACGAATCGTCATTCGTTCATGATCCTTATTCAGTTCGTCAACACTTCTTGTTATCGCTATTTCTCTGACAGTGCTGAAGAGACCTTTCTCAAATTTCTCTTGAAAGTTCCCCGTGATGTATATTGCATATGGGATCAATCCAAAAACAAGATTGTCGATCGGCAGTCGTCTTGAATATTGACATCCGAAGAGAGATGGCTGAGTGACATACATCTGTCTTGAATTTTGACAATTGTGTTTTTTGGCACTGTTGGATTTTGTGACAATCCGGACACAAAATCGCTGACAAGTAACCATATTCGATTACGACACGTTTCAGAAAATACTAAAGAGTTATTCGGTAAACTAGATTGGCCTAGTTCTGCATATCCTTAAGTGCACGATTGAAAGGAAGAGAAAACGAATCGAAAAGCAGAGAAAAAAATCCTTCTTTTTTAAGTTTTTACCAACATATCATTCAATGATGGATGACAAGAAGCCTCTGGGATTTCTTGTTATTTAGCAATTCTTTATTTAAAGCATACCTACTGAGTGTTGAAGAATATGGATCGAGTAATAAGAAGACACTGACAAAGGATGGCTCTCCGTTACCTGTTTCTGACGGAGGTTTATCAAACACCCCTGTGACATCTGATAGAAACACCACACGATTCACCAAATGCTCTTTACAGAGTGTCGGAAAAAACAAAAATAGGATATTTTAGTACTTTTGATATACCATACTGTAGTGACATGTTCAAGGAACGCAGTGTGCGTTAGTAAAGGTGTTTTCAATAATAAAGTGGTGAGCAAAGGCCTCAAAAAGCAAGTTTAAAAGGGTACATACAATGATGTAGTAGCATAAAAGCAAGATATTATATATAGGTATGGTGTTGGGTATAATAAAACAATCGTAGCGTTATTTTATATTAGCATTTGCAAAATCATAATTCCATTATTTCTCAAATGCGAGGAAACATCGCAAGTAATTTTGGAAATCATTCTCGATTGAAGGTTCTTTGAGAGACATCAGATGAGCGCAGGTAGTTAGGTCCGTTGATGTACATCAAAAGCTTTAACGTTGAGCGTCGCTCGCTGTAAAACTACTTCAAACTCTTTCTGGTCACGTTATACAGTTATTGTGTTTGATTCCCATGATCTAATGACACATACTCAATACAACAAAACTAGGACATTACTATAAATTCACTTTAGATATCAAGAACTTTGATAACGAATGATTGATAAAATGGACACCATCATTGGTCCATGACATCCCTTACCTTTATGATGACGTCACCACTTAGGATGCCACAGCCTTTACTAGCATCCAGTACGCAGTCCCCATGTAGAACGGGAACAAAACCGTTGTCTAGCAGTTCCAATATGCCGTTTACGCCGTGACGGAAAATCTCACCGTTGTCCGCCACCCAGACACCAATCGCCTATAAAAATACAATATTTGGAGTTAAATGCTTATTCGAAAATCAGTGATGGGAGAAATCACTCTTCGTGATCAAAATACTAGAGTATCAAGAATGGGTCTGATTCAAACTGCAGTATAGCCGTAAATATCTACGGTATTTTGCATGTGCATGTCTGTACAGTATAGGCATATATAAGACACAACTACTTAGATTGGAGTATTTAACTTCTCTTACGGAAACGATTGCAATCCTTAAGCTTGTACTTGTACAATTTCCGTTGCACACAAGCCACAATAAAACGTAAATGTTCACGAGTTTTAATTCTGTACGAGTTATACAAAACAGGCACACGCCATCTATACAAAAATATTTCTTTTACAGACTTATACAATGTTTACGCTTCATTTGCATTGTCTTCAACAAGAATACTAGGTAGTTTGACTTACTGACATCCCGATAGCGTTGACCTTGACGTCCACCAGACTCCTCACTACTTCGTGGTTCAACTACAATATAATATAACAGAAGGTGGTAACAGTATATCATTATATACAATTTATATAATACAAAATATCATCTTAGGGGTCAAGATTAAACAACAAAAAATGTATCACGTCCGTCCCCCCCCCCCCCCCACTAAAAAACGATCGAGGACGATTTTATGTCAGTCTATCGCCTTCATGACGACAGCTTGTTCAGTTTTTGAAAAGTAAACCATCGACATTTCAAACATTGCTGTAAAGATCAAAATATTATTTTGGCCAATAAAACAAGGCGGTGTCGATTGTTTGTCATTCTTCACTTTTTATGCAGCAAACTTTTAAAAGCTATGAACAATAACCATTAGGGGCATGAAATTGATATGAAGTCATACCAGGTGGAAGATCAATAGAATGGCTCCTGTTAATATGATTTGTACCGAGGTTTGTTATCTCGACTACTAAAACGTCTAAAATGGTCAATGGACACAAGAATATATATATAAGTCCAAAATATAAACTGTGATTAATTATCGGATCCAAATTGAATTATATACCTTGGTAACAGATAAGCGGGTGAGACACATGCCGTATTTCCTCCTCTTCACCTCTTCTGCAGTTCCATGAAGTCCAGAATTTACTTCATAGTCTTTAGCATGGTGGTGACCAAACGATCTATAAGCAAAATTGTAATTATCAACTTTTTTCAACCAACAATGGTCTTCAGTACATGTCCATCACAAGTACTTAGTTGCATGGGAATAAGCAATAACGGTAATACAAAAATGTAGTTTGTATTTGTGACTAACCGCAAAACTGAATTTTGAGGAAGAAAGAAACTCCATTACTTGAGATACAAATTCCGCCTACCCTGCCCCATGAACGACGACACATCGAAGGCCGTGATCTACACAATGGCTAATGGTGGCCGCTGCAGATACTAAATTGTCCTTTCTCAGGGATTCTAGCTGGTGTTTGTCAGTAATGGCGCTGCCTCCAAACTTCACCACCAGATCTATAGGGACGCCCAATTTCTGTGCCATCATGTAAACAATGGAGTCGTTTTCGCTATCGCTTGTATTTGTCTTTTCCTGCAACGAGACGCTACGATAACGTATGCATGCACGCCATTCCTCTCATACCTACGGGTGCAGGTTCATTTCTAAAAATATTGCCTTTCATTTGTCGATATAAAGGATATAGGTATTGTCTACATGTACCTGAGGATGGTAGATTATCCATATCCTTTATATCCACATATAAAAGAGGATTTTGTCTCATACCTCCATGCCGCCATTTTGAAATAATTTCGGAAAAAACTGCGATTGCAAGTCAATTCTCCACACATGAAAATTGTGTGATATTTTAATGCGAATCGCTTTGTTTGCGTTTCTCTATAGTAAATCCGGCCTAGTTTCTTGAAAAAACTTCACCGAAAAAATGATAATTTTGTTTACGCAGTGACGTCACGAGGTAGCTTTGCATAGGTTGTCATGTAATACAGTCTCAGCCGATCGACATGTGTGTATGGCACGGAATTAACCAGTATTACAATATGAGGTAAGAGAGAAAACAGCCCGAAGTCACGACACAAATAAAAAGCATTTATGACCGTCTATTCAGAACAAAATAAATGTAGTTTTCAAAAATCTTTGTAAAGAATTTTAAAAAGGTCTACAAATCATACAAGTTTTATGTTTGGAGAGTTAATGGCGGTCATGGAGCTCTTCATATTCAAAAGTTTTCAAAATTGTAGCATATTTAATGTAGATCATACTGGATTTGTATTAATTAATAGAAGTTGGAGGTCTGAGAAATGATACCCCTCCTTCGTATTTGGATATGAAGGATATAGTTCCTTTTTTAGAATCACAGGACAGTGCCAATCCCCTGCAATTCTCAGGTGTTATTCTGTAGTATCTCTTTCCTTTATATCCACATAAATGTATCAACAGTTAACAACTTCATTTAATGTCAGTAACTTTTTTTTGCACTTATACATTGTTTTTCTTAAAAAGAAAAATGTCATTTTTAATATTTTAAGCAATTACACATTTTGAGTCGTTCTTACATTGCGCAATATTGATCACTTTTCTGAAATACCTTTTCCATTCTTCATCTAAACCGAATAACCGAATGCATGGTACATATTATTCTGCTGTACTGTTCCTACATGTAAATGTATATGAACATGATATGTATCTTTTTATTTGAACACATTCAAATACTTATAATGTCACATTAGTCTCCCTTTGGTGCACTAGAAAACTATTATATTTGTAATTTAAGTACAACTGTATCTTTTTGTGATGAATTATATAACGTTCTCATTGTACTTGCTTTACATTGTATTACACGATGATTTGTTAAATTCAAAGTGGGTTCTTTCTTATCATGAATTGTATGTGCATGTAAATATGTTTTGAGGGTGTCAAACAATACAACAGTTAAAGTTTCTTGTGTTGTATTTTTTCAAACTCACGAATCAAGATACGCTTTTAATATGTTATTCATCACCAAAAGTTAACTTACATTTTGAAAATAACAGTACTTTCAATTTTACAAATACAAATCAGAGCAGAAAATGATTTTAGCAGTACTGCCAAAATTACATTTGTATGAGTACCTACGGTCAGACCGTGAAGCCAAATGAGTACCTGCGGTCAGACCGTGAAGCCAAATTGTAGTCTATAATTTCATTTCACATTTTACAGTGATATTAGTAATTGTAAAGTGATTTCTACAGAGAAGATTCCACCTAAACATAAAAAACAACAATTTTACAGTACATAATTTCTGTGTTGTAACTCACGTTTATAAGGCATCTGAAGCCATTTGAATAATTTTCACGGCTTAATTTATCAAACCTTATGGTTTTCAATAGCTTAATGAAGAAAAATTAACATGCCAAAATTTTCACCTAGTTATGGCAAATATAACTTTACAGTTTCGGTCATTTGTAGCATTTCCATACCACGAAAAAATGTTTAATTTGCAAATATATCGTTCAGCGGATTTCGCACAGGCGTCTGCTTCTTATTTTGGAAAACTACAATAACCTACCCCTATTTTGTTGATATAGTAGGGTAGCAATTATATTTTTTCCAAACCAGAAGCAGACGCATGTGTACGAAAATGATGTAACGTTAACGTTAGGCCCTAATCAGATGTTATTTCATGGTGCGCAGAATTGCGACAAGCACATAATATCAACAATAGATAAATGTATACGTAAATATTAACATACATGTACGTTGTATTTTTTCACATTGTAAACTTACATTTTATTGTTGAATAAGACCTCGTGGATGCATCGCTATCGCTTGTAAACACATATAAACAAATCACACTTGTCGGAAGTTATAAGTTGATGTCTAATTTGCAAAGCGATATACGGGTGATGTGTTTCCGGATAAGAGTTATTCTGTACATAAAATATATCATTTATGCTCTTTTTTATAATCCCTTCTTTTTAGATGCAATTAAGTACTAACACTTATTGCAAACAAGCTATGTTTTGTTATCATGCAGCGAGAAAATGAACTTATCAACCCTTGTAAATGTAAATCACATGTTCTATATATAAACGCTACTGACAGTTAGACGTGCTTGAAAAATAACGTGAATGAAATGCGTAGATAGTCTAGGAATGTATAACGCCCGAAATGAATGAAATGATGTGACAAGCAATAATAAAACAAATTAATTTCCTGCGAAATTAAAACCCAACAAGGCGATTTGCATCTAATTGTATTTTGAATGACCTTTGTGGTTGATGAAAATTACCTGTAACCGCCCCATGGAAAGTTTGAAGGACTTCCATCGGCGAGTCAAATTATGTTTTTTCTCGGTCAGATATCTAGGTTATTCAGTCCTTTTCTTATTTAATGACCTTTAAGCTTATCTATAGACTTGTGTATCTTTTCCAGTGCATCACCATATAGTAATTACTTCGTACCAAGCGAAACAGAAGCTAGGCTCTGAAAATAAGGCAGCTTTCCCAGTAACACAAAGATGATGCATGGATATTCCAATATTCAAAATTCAAAAGAATTTGACGATAATAGAAATTATTAATACTTTGGCATTGACATATTCTTTCTCTAAACTCCATGTGGTAATGTCGTTATCATTTGTCATAGTTTCACTCTAACATAAAAAAAAAGAAGAAAAAAAACATAATGAGAGAGAGAAAAAATATCTTAGCACTTTACCGAAGGGGCAAGCACTATTGTAATATACTTATACATTTCTTATGTATGCAAAAATGGCCTTAAAAACTTGTGTTAGTGTCAAACAGTAAATAAAATATAACAAACCCAAATGAATATCGAAAGCTAATCAAATAATGGTCACTATAAGTATAAATTCATCCCTAAAGTGAGATACTTACATTATCATAAATTAATTTACATTCCCTGATACCGAACTATCTTAATGTCTGCACCTGTTTTCCTAGTAATGAAACATATAAGATGTCAGTTTCATTGTAAACAACTTAATGAATGAGTGACGTAGACTGCGGCCCAGACCGACTTATACAGTATATATACCTACGTATCTTACAGTACAACCATGGGTAAAACGTCATTCAGTGCGTCAACCCAGCACTCAGTTACTCCATAACATTAATTCAAGCCAGTGTATAAACTTTATATTACAAATAGATTTTCAAGATTTAGACACAATTCTAAAAACTGTTTTTATATTCATTATGGAATGTTTACCAAAAAAAAGTCATTTTGAACCGTAGAATTTTTTATAGTGCTTTATTTAAAGATGACCGAGTTTTTAAATGAATGTTCTTTGGAGATATTAAACCTCCTCTCTAGAAATAATGTATTAGGCATAGCACTGCTTAAAAAGCATCATTAACATGGACAAATATTCATATTATCAATGAGGAAAAAACCAAGCAAACAATTATGTGATTATACATATCGAAAATGAAATTATATGTATGTTAAATTATTAAGAACAACGGTGTTAATGGCTTTACCAACATTGGGAAATACAACAACATTATTTTAACGTTACATACTGTATGTACATGTAGCGACAAATATCCTTGTTAATGATTACATCAATTAAAGTGAATAGTCTGTTCGCTTTAACATTGAAAACAAAACATAATTTGATAATGGATTTAATGCTACGTTTCAAATCATTAAGAAGAAATATTTGCAGAATGATATTGCAATTATTAAAAATTAAGATATATAATGTAAACAGTTCATTAGGTAACAAAATAATGCGCAATCATATCTCTGTAATAATTATTACAATGAGACCGATAAACTCGGATGCAGACGTTTGGTGCGTGTGTTCTCAGAGGAAAGTCAAGGATCGTCTCATTTTGTCATTGAGCTAAATATATGATATTGTTTATTTGACCTCTTGTAACACATATAGGTGTGTCTGAAAGCAATAAAGACATCTGAAATTTGAATCTAGTCGATTTCCGTTATACTTGTTAATTTAATGTCCTTGATGAAATAGCCAACGCCTGTTTTCTTGCATAATTAAAATACATAATTTTGTTTACACCTGTCGTAGTTTATGTTTAGGTTCCGGGTTTGTTTGATGATTGCTATAACTATAAAATTCAACTGTTATAAAATATATTCCAATTCATACTAAATATTCCATCTTCGCCTGAATACTCACCATTTTCGTTGTAGGCAGGTTTTGTTAACACATCGATTCTATA
This sequence comes from Argopecten irradians, assembly GCF_041381155.1. NCBI lineage: Eukaryota > Metazoa > Mollusca > Bivalvia > Pectinida > Pectinidae > Argopecten > Argopecten irradians. The sequence goes on from NC_091135.1 coordinate 4,191,850, forward strand.
TCGTAACAACATGCGTGACTGTGTGTGACGCTTAAGTCCATTTTAAGTAATGAACTGCTTTACATAATATTTGCCAAATTAAAGGAAAGCATTGCAGAAGATATGGAAAGCTCATCTTCTTCAGATGCATGTCTTATCTCTTAAGTAACTTCTGCAATGCTTTTTTTCAGACGGAGAATATTAAGTTAGGAAACTCCTTAAAGATAGCAAGTGCATATTGAACCGGTTCAGTTTCACCAACATTCTTTAACTTAACGTTTTTCATAGGAATGCAGTGCCTAAGTTAAGGAAAACTCATTAACTTTAGATGGTTGCCTTAAAGCTGCTCCACCGCTGACAAATAATATTATTTGCTCGATCAAACAGGAACAGGCATTTTTTTTCTTCAGTTACAAAAGTTACTTACGTTTCACCGTTGCCACAATTGAAAAGTTTGAGCTTCTAATTTGACTTCAAGGTAAAAATATTAAAAACAATGAATTACACCCGAAAAAAGTCCGTGGATCTATGTCCTATATGGAATGAAGTACTGATTGCGCATGCATCAAACGCAAAATGAAATATTTTATATTTTATTTTGTGTCAATTATACATTATAAACATGATTAAACACCAATTATTGTTCAAATGATGAGTATACTATATGCTCTATTGGCATCTTTAATTGTCTTCTGTAATGCGTTTCAATGAAAATTTTACGTAATGGGATCACTTAAAGCCAAGGGATGTTGATGAAACTACATCCTGGTTAGGATACCGTAGAATAAGTCAAATATTATAATCATATATTAATCATGATAAGGAATCAACGTAAGGGTATGTGTCGTTATATAACGTAACATTCTTCTGTAGAAAAATACTATATGAATGGAAAACCGAACAATCATTGATATTAAAGCGTATTGATTAATCCAAACCATTGCCCGTCTTTGTACCATAAATAAAGACGCTATGTTTATGTAAATTATTATTATAATAAGCTATATATACAAGTATATATCTACAGTCACACTTACAGTGTTATTCGCTATAATTAGATAAAGTTCTGAATGAAAAATATTCAGATTTTATACATTGTCATCATGTTTGTCGCCAAAAGCGCCAATGGCAGACGTCCTTGTGCCTGTATGACAATGACTCCATGTGTATATACACCAGCAAAATTCAATTGAAATCTAGTACGGAGCAAGACGTTTATACAGTTGTACAACAAAGACGTACTGCTTAAATTTGTCCATTCACTATATATCGTGGGAAGTTAGTTCTCGTGATTAATGCGTTATCTCGGTCAGCCTTCCAGTCGGCATTGAGGTAAGCATATTTGTTTACTGTTTACAACTGCTATTTACGCTGATATTTCCTTGATACATTTTGATTTTTCAAACTTTGTCTATTATATAGGTAGTGATATATTTTGTTTATTTGACAACATTCAAATTCTAACCTGAACTATATGTATAGCAATATTTAATTATTGTAATAAAAACATGTATACAAATTCTGACGTGGTTATAAGAATTTATGTTTATCTATAATTAAGAAAATTTTGACATGCTATTTTATTTCTTTTCAAATCAAAGCTTTCACGAATTTAAAAGCTGTGAAACCCATATAAAACAGACAAAATGTATGATGCCTTATATGCAATAGTTACAAAATAGAAGTTTTACACCGAGAACGTTCTTCTTTTAATGTTTTATCTATGTCCAGGTGAAAGCATATCATGTGAAATAAAATTGCAGACCGAAGTTGGTTTCATTGTTCGATCATATGTTCTCGTTTCCCTGCACTTTAACCGTAAATATCGTGCAATAATTTTAGCTCTTATTTGTCTTGATACATTTAAAAACCTATGCATTGTAAGTATTGTAGTTATCAAAATATCGGTGACATTTAGGTGTGAATAACATGCAAAACTCTTCGAAATTTGTCTGTATGAAAACAGCGGCACCTATAATGTGATTCACGACAAAGAAAAACCATTAAAGATGCTCCACCGCTGACAAATGGTATTTTTTCTCTATCAAAAACAAGAGGCCCAGAGGGCCTGTATCGCTCACCTGGTTTGTAATGCCAAGTAATGTTCTGAATACAGGTTCATTGTTTCTTTTCTGAAGGAATTATAATATTATCCTCTAAATCCCCTATTGGGCCCCACCCCTCCTGCCCCCAGGGGGTCAGAGCCAAAAATTTATACAAGTTCTGTTCCCCTTCCCCCAAGGATGTTTATGGCCAAGTTTGGTCACAAACCAAGCAAAACTCTAGGACAAGTAGCGATTTATAGGATTTACCTCTATTTCCCCTATTGGACCCCACCTGTTCTGCCCCGGGGGCCAGAGCCAAAATTTATACAAGTTCTGTTCCCCTTCCAAATAGGATGTTTGTGGCCAAATTTGGTTACATTCCATGCAGAACTCTATGACTAGTAGCGATTTAAAGGATTTACCTCTATTTCCCCTATTGGGGCCCGCCCCTCCTGCCCCCGGGGGACCAGAGCCAAAATTTATACAATTTCTGTTCCCCTTCCCCCAAGGATGTTTTGTGGCTAAATTTGGTTACATTCCATTCAGAACTCTATGACTAGTAGCGATTTAAAGGATTTATCTCTATTTCCCCTATTGGGCCCCGCCCCTCCTGCCCCCGGGGGACCAGAGCCAAAATTTATACAATTTCTGTTCCCCTTCCCCAAAGGATGTTTGTGGCCAAATTTGGTTACATTCCATTCAGAACTCTATGACTAGTAGCGATTTAAAGGATTTATCTCTATTTCCCCTATTGGGCCCCGCCCCTCTTGCCCCTGGGGGGTCAGAGCCAAAATTTATACAAGTTCTGTTCCCCTTCCCCCAAGGATGTTTGTGGCCAAATTTGGTTACATTCCATTCAGAACTCTATGACTAGTAGCGATTTAAAGGATTTACCTCTATTTCCCCTATTGGGCCCCGCCCCTCCTGCCCCCGGGGGACCAGAGCCAAAATTTATACAAGTTCTGTTCCCCCAAGGATGTTTGTGGCCAAATTTGGTTACAATCCATGCAGAACTCTATGACTAGTAGCGATTTAAAGGAAATGTTGACGGACAGACGGACGACGGGACGGACGACGGACGACGGACGACGGACGCCGCGCCATGACATAAGCTCACCGGCCCTTCGGGCCAGGTGAGCTAAAAAAGAGTGACTGATCTTAGTATTTTTCTTCGAGTACAAGAGTTACTTACTTTACATCATTACCACCATGAAAAAGTTTGAACTTCTAATTTTACTTCAAGTTAAAAATATGAAAAATAATTAATTGCATCCCGAAAAAAATCCGTGGCACTATATCTTATATGGAAATGAAGTAATGATTGCGCATGCACCAAAGGCGAAATAAATTATTTTATGTTATTTTTTGTGTTAATTAGGCATTATATACACGATTAAACACCAATTATTGTTCAAATGATGGATATCATTTATGCTCTGTCGGCGGTGGAGCACCTTTAAGCTCTGTACATCAAAATATAATTATTTTTGGATATTTAAACTTTGTCATTTCCAACGTTAACGTACATAGACGCAGGTTTATCAGTAACATTTTATAACATGGTAGACGGATAGCGGATTCCCAGACAGTGTGTTAAACGGATAAGTCCATACGGTTTATAATAATAATTTGATTCATTTGAATAATCGTGCAATTAGGTCAAACATTAAAGTTATATGTGCCATAACCGGGCGACGTGATTTTTCTTCAGTACTCTATTGAAAACCATTAGTTTTGATGAATTTCTCAATGTTGTTTTATTTAATATCATATATACCTATAGTGTATACATGTGTAGATATTCTATTATGAACCACACCAAAATTACACAAATTTGTTTTTACAGAGAGTGTGTTATATAAGCAGAATGAAGACATTTCTATTTCTCTACCTGACCCTAGGAATCTTCTCCATCTCAGTACATGCGGATAACGATCCCAGCCTACAGGAGGTCCTTAGTATGTATCGATATTCAAATTCAAACATTTCACATGTCGGTTACCTCCCGTGATATGTTTAAAGTATATAAAACTTACAGATAAGCCTGTCTATAAAGAATAAAACACAAAATATCAGTAATAGACAAGTGTCCTATATATAGATGTCCATTAAGTAGTAATTGAGTCTGCATAGTAAGGTATCCTCTATCTAGATGTGTCCTTTATAGCATGGGTTACTGTGTAAATCCTTCGAATTACAATTAAAATTAACATTTAGTTTGAACTCGTTAATCAAGCATTCTTCCAAATATCATTTGGGTTTACGAAGTCATAGACTCTCAGCTTTTTGTATTATATAACTCCAGAATATAAACAAGACGCCCATGAACCTTAACGGTCACCTGGTATTTGATACAAATTAGTTACGTAATTTACTAGCCAACTGATGTCTTTTGTTCACGAAAATACATTTTCAGGTCTACATACTAAGTGTTATTAAGCTTGGTGCATATTTACTCACATTACCGTGTTTACAAGGTTCAATAATTATTATTGCAAAGGGTAATATCTCCATAATAAGTTCGAGTCGAATCAAGCTTATTTTCATAATTGTTCAAGATATTTCCAATATCAGCCATATAGTCTATATGCGAAGTTTCATTAAGCTCGGATCATATTTACTCAAGTTGTCATGTTCACCAAATTCAATAATTATAATTGCAAAGGGCAATAACTCCGTAAGTTACAATTGAATCAAGCTGAGTTTCAAACCGTCCGAGATCTTTCCAATGTTAGTCTACATACAAAGTTTCATTAAGCTCGGTTTATATTTACTGAAGATATCGCGTTCACAAGGAAATGTTAACGGACGACGGACGACGACGGACAAAAGACTACCGCAATAGGTCACCATGGTCAGAGGACCTGATAATCTATCAAAAGTAATTCCTTTAATTCAATTTGCTTATAATCTCTAGATTAATTTTTGGACTCTTTTTCTATGAAATCAATACGCCGTTATTTAAGCAAATCAGATACAGGATGAAAACTGACAATGCCATTATATTTTTTTCCTTTCTTGGCTGACAAAAATAGTTTTAAGCAATGAAAATTAGCTTGTTACAAACAAAATTGAATTACGGGGTACGACAAAATAATGTCAAACATCTTACCAATGGAAATGAGTGTAACACTCATGTGAATGACGTTTCCAAATATACTCTAAAAAGATGATTCGTGAGAATAACTCCATGCGAATACCGTAAGCGCATATAATTTAGCGGTGACAATATTTTACCGCTTTTCGTGCTAAACAGTTTGCGCTAATATTTGCTTGCGCATTTTCTACGTAACTTTAGTATGCATGTAGCTATTATCACGAAAGTGCGAACTCATCACGGCGTGTACCTGTTCTAAACAATCGCGAAATTTAACACCTGCAAAAAGTTCAACAACTGTACAGTATGTTTCTACAGTCAAAAGATGCATTGGATTAAGTTAAGATGCAAATGCTATCCTTATCAAAGGTCACTGTCGACCAATCAAAATGTTGTAAAAGGTTAATTGATAATTCATACCGCGTGTGGTATACATGTATTGTATTCTGATACCATAGGCGTTGAATATAATCCACATACTTTATTATAAATGCATGATGTAGTAAATATTTAAATTTATCTTGTTTTCAGTTGATTTGTGCATGTTGCCACTTCCTACCGAACAAGAAATATGCAGTTCTCGTCTGTCGTGGTACGGATACGATGCAGAAACCAGAAGGTGTCGCCATTTTGTTTATGGGTGTGGCGAAAGACGAAGGAATATATTTAGCTCGATAATAATGTGTCGAAGACTGTGTGAAAATCTGCTGAATTGGCGATGACATAGGATGGAAAGTGCACTGAATATATACAATGTTAACCAAAACATTTGTGGAAGAGTATTTAAGTGTATGCGTGATCAGCATCTAACCTAAAACGCGTTTCAAAAGAAAACGCGTGTCACATTCGAAGGAAATTCTGAGTATTAATTACCTTAAAAGTGTAACATTGTACATAACTATGTTTCCAGCTGCCATTGTTGAATGAAACAATAGACCATGTATTCAGGAGTCACTATTAATTACAGAGAGGTAATGTTACAGGGCTAATTGCTCGTCAAACCTGCTTGAATAGGTGTTAACTTTTACCAGTGACTTCTCTCTTTAATAGCAATATTTGGTTGAGATGGTTTTGGTACTGTTTCATTAAGTATTTATTTATATTTATATAATTTTGCCATATACAATATCTAAGCATTGTCTTTTTATGGAATCTATGGTCTGTCTAGGCGTTTGAGCTTTGCAGACAAACTTCATAATCCGTGGAAACGCATTACATTG